>NW_028270158.1:50797601-51148354 GCF_037043375.1 Chiloscyllium plagiosum
CTCTATCAAGTCACCCCTAAACCTTCTTTTCTCCAATGAAAACAGCCCCAAGTGCCTCAGCCTTTCCTCATACGATCTTCCTACCATACCAGGCAACATCCTGGTAAACCTCCTCTGCACCCGTTCCAGTGCCTCCACATCCTTCCTATAGTATGGGGACCAAAACTGCACACAATACTCCAGATGCGGCCGCACCAGAGTCTTATACAACTGCAACATTACCTCAGTACTCCGGAACTCAATTCCTCTACCAATAAAAGCCAGTACGCCATATGCCTTCTTCACCGCACTATTTACCTGGGTGGCAACTTTCAAAGATTTGTGTACATGGACACCAAGATCTTTCTGCTCATCCACACTACCAAGTATCCAACCGTTAGCCCAGTACCCCATCTTTTTATTACTCTTACCAAAATGAATCACCTCACACTTAGCTACATTGAACTCCATTTGCCACCTTTCTGCCCAGTTCTGCAGCTTATCAATATCCCGCTGTAACCTGCCACATCCTTCCTCACTGTCTACCACTCCTCCGACTTTCGTATCATCCGCAAACTTGCTCACCCAATCTTCTAACCCCTCCTCCAGGTCATTTATAAAAATGACAAACAGCAATGGTCCCAAAACAGATCCTTGCGGAACACCGCTAGTGACAGTACTCCAAGATGAACCTTTGCCATCAACTACTACCCTCTGTCTTCTTCCAGCCAGCCAACTCCTAATCCAAACCTCCAACTCACCCTCAATGCCATACCTCCGTATTTTTTGCAGTAGTCTACCATGGGGAACCTTATCAAACGCCTTACTAAAATCCATATACACCACATCTTCTGCTTTCCCCTCGTCCACCTCCTTAGTCACCTTCTCAAAGAATTCAATAAGGTTTGTGAGGCACGACCTGCCCTTCACAAAACCATGCTGACTATCCTTGATCACATTATTCCTATCCAGATGTTCATAAATCCTATCCCTTACAATTCTCTCTAAGATTTTACCCACAACAGAAGTGAGACTCACCGGCCTATAGTTACTAGGGTTATCCCTACTCCCCTTCTTAAACAAGGGAACCACATTTGCTAGCCTCCAATCTTCTGCCACTACTCCTGTAGACAACGAGGACATAAAAATCAAGGCCAATGGCTCTACAATCTCCTCCCTTGCTTCCCAGAGAATCCTAGGATAAATGCCATCAGGCCCAGGGGACTTATCTATTTTCACCCTTTCCAGGATTTCCAACACCTCTTCTCTACATACCTCAAAGCCATCCATTCTACTTAATTGTGACTCGGTACTCACATCGACAACAATGTCCTGTTCCTGAGTGAATACTGACGAAAAGTATTCATTCAGTGTCTCCCCAATCTCTTCAGCCTCCACACGCAACTTCCCACTACTATCCTTGACTGGATCTATTCCTATCCTAGTCATTCTTTTATTCCTGACATACCTATAGAAAGCCTTAGGGTTTTCCCTAATCCTACCAACTAAGGACCTTTCATGTCCCCTCCTTGCTGCTCTTAGCTCTCTCTTCAGGTCCTTCCTGGCTACCTTATAACTCTCAATCGCCCCAATTGAACCTTCACGCCTCATCTTTACATAGGCCGCCCTCTTCCATTTAACAAGGGATTCCAATTCCTTATTAAACCACGGCTCCCTCACACGACCCTTTCCTCCCTGCCTGACGGGTACATACTTATCAAGGACACTCAATAGTTGCTCCTTGAACAAGCTCCACATATCAATTACGCCCTTGCCTTGAAGCTTACTTTTCCAGGCCACACCTCCTAAGTCATGCCTCACCGCATCATAATTTCCCTGCCCCCAGCTATAACTCTTGCCCTGTAGTGCACTCTTATCCCTCTCCATCACTAGAGTAAAAGTCACTGAATTGTGGTCACTGTCCCCAAAGTGCTCACCTACCTCTAATTCTAACACCTGGCCTGGTTCATTACCCAGAACCAAATCCAGTATGGCCTCACCTCTTGTTGGCCTATCTACATATTGTGTCAGGAAACCCTCCTGCACACATTGGACAAACACTGACCCATCTAACAAACTTGAGCTATAGCTTTCCCAATCAATATCAGGAAAGTTAAAGTCCCCCATAACAACCACCCTATTACTTTCACTTTTCTCTTGAATGATCCTCGCAATCCTTTCTTCTACGTTTCTAGGACTATTAGGGGGCCTGTAAAAAAACTTCTAACAGGGTGACCTCACCTTTCCTATTCCTAACCTCAGCCCAAATTACCTCTGATGGCGAGTCTTCATCCATTGTCCTTTCCACAGCTGTAATACTATCTTTGACAAGCAATGCCACACCTCCCCCTCTTTTGCCCCCACCTCTGACCCTACTAAAACATTTAAACCCTGGAACTTGCAACAGCCAATCCTGTCCCTGTTCTACCCATGTCTCCGTAATAGTCACAACATCGAAGTCCCAGGTACCAACCCACGCTGCAAGTTCACCTACCTTATTTCGTATACTTCTTGCATTGAAGTATACACACTTCAAGCCACTTCCCTGTTTACAGGCACCCTCCTTTGAAAATGATGCCATGTTCCTAACCTCCCTACACTCCAGGTCCTGCACCCTAAAGCTACAGTCTGGGTTCCCATGCCCCTGCAGAGTTAGTTTAAACCCCCCCCGCAAGAGCACTAGCAAACCTCCCACCAAGGATACTGGTGCCCCTCTGGTTCAGGTGCAGACCATCCTGTTTATAGAGGTCCCACCTTCCCCAGAAAGAACCCCAGTTATCCAAATACCGGAATCTCTCCCTCCTGCACCATCCCTGTAGCCACGCATTTAACTGTTCTCTCTCCCTATTCCTCGACTCTCTATCACGTGGCACGGGTAACAAACCAGAGACAACAACTCTGTTCGTTCTAACTCTGAGCTTCCAACCTAGCTCCCTGAAAGCCTGTCTAACATCCTCAGCGCTCCTCCTACCTATGTCATTGGTGCCAATGTGGACCACGACTTCGGGCTGCTCCCCCTCCCCCTTAAGGACCCGGAAAACACGATCAGAGACGTCACGTACCCTTGCACCTGGGAGGCAACATACCAAACGTGAGTCTCTCTCGTTCCCACAAAACCGCCTATCTGTGCCCTGAACTATTGAGTTCCCAATTACTATTGCTCTGCTCTTCTCCACCCTTCCCTTCTGAGTAACGGGGACAGGCTCCGTGCCAGAGGCCTGAGCCCCGTTACTTACCCATGGTAAGTCGTCCCCCCCACAAGTATCCAAAACGGTATACTTGTTCTTGAGGGGAACGGCCGCAGGGGGTCCCTGCACTGGCTGCTTCCTCCCAGTCCCCCTCACTGTCACCCATCTAGCTGCCATCTTTGGAGTTACTACTTCCCTAAAGCTCCGATCTATGACCCCCTCTGCCTCCCGAATGATCCTAAGTTCATCCAACTCCAGCTCCAGTTCCCTAACGCGGTCTTGGAGGTGCTGGAGATGGGTGCACTTCCTGCAAGTGTTTTCAGCAGGGACGTCCATGGCATCCCTCACCTCAAACATGTTGCAAGAGGAGATTGCCTACGTGCAGGACAGTGGGGCTGGACACCTGCCTCATCACCCTGGACCAGGAGAGAAAGCCTTTGACTGGATATTGCATACGAATATGAGGGATGTTCTCTCCAAAATGGGCTTTAGGGAGGGAATCTGCAATTGGATCAGACTGCTCTGCACCAACATTTTCAGTGCAGTCGCAATCAATGGGTGGGAGTCAGATCTGGAGTCATGTAGGGCTGCCCTCTCTCTCCTGCCTTGTTTGTGTGCCACATAGAACCATTTGCCGAGCCCATCAGGAAGGATGCAAGCCTGAGAGGGGTGATTATTCCTGGCAGCAGGGGCCTACAGGTCAAGGCCTCCCTGTACATGGATGACGTCACCATTTTCTGCTCTGATCCGCTGTCCATGCACAGACTCATGTGCATATGTGACCAGTTCGAACGGGTCCCAGGGGCCAAGGTGAACCGAGGCAAGAGCAAGGCCATGATCTTCGGGAACTGGGCTGACCAATCCTCGATCCCCTTCACTGTCAGGACTGACCATCTGAAGGTGCTGGGTATTTGGTTCAGAGGGGCTGGGGTGTGCGTCAAGACCTGGGAGGAGCGGATCAGGAAAGTGAGGCAGAAACTAGGGGAGCAATGGTTGCTCTCCATCGTGGGTAAAAACCTGGTCATCAGGTGTGAGGCACTGTCATTGCTGTTGTATGTGGCACAGGTCTGGCCTACTCCCAGAACCTGTGCTGCCGCAGTCACCCGGGCCATCTTCCACTTCATGTGGAGATCAAAGATGGACCGGGTCGGAAGGGACACAATGGTTTAATATCTGGGCAACGGGGGAAAAAACACGCCCAATGCCACCCTCACCCTGATGGCCACCTTTGTGTGTGGCTGCATCAAGCTGTGCATGGATCCCCGGTACGCAAACACGAAGAGTCACTGTACTGAGGTTCTACCTGTCCCCAGTGTTGCGAAGGATGGACCTGGCCTCGCTGCCGCAGACCATTCCAAGTAGTTGGACCGTTCCGTATCACCTGTCCTTCGTGGAGAAATTTATGAAGAAAAACACCTTTGACCACAAGTCCAATCGGAAGTGGTCAGCACGTAGTATCCTTGAGACCCTTCGGGAAAAGGAGAGGGCGGATCCTATTGAGCAGTTCCCTGGGCAGTCTGTCAAAGTCATTTGGCAGAATGCCTCATCGCCAGAACTTTCAAACAAGCAGCAAGACATTGCTCGGCTGGTGGTGAAAAGGGCTCTGCCGGTGAGATCCTTTATGCACGCCCGAACTCTCTGCCGCACCGCACCATGCGCTGCCCTCGAAGCGGCTGCGGAGGGGTCAAGACTCTCACACACCTCCTCCTGGAATGTGCCTACGCAAAGGAAGTCTAGAGAAAAATGCAGTGATGCTTGTCGAGGTTCGTCCCGAGCAGCTCCATGGTGCAGGACTCCGTGTACTACGGTCTGTTCCCCAGGCCGCACACTAAGACGAACATCAACTGTGCCTGGAGGATCATCAACTCTGTGAAGGACACTCTTTGGTCTGTCTGAAACCTGTTGATCTTCCAGCTGAAGGAGTTGACCCCGACTGAGTGTTGCGGACTGGCGCATTCCAAGGTCCAGGACTACGTGTTGAGGGATGCGCTGAAGCTTGGCAGCTGCTGCCAAGGCGCGGTGGGGAAAGACCACCATGTAAGGTCTGCCTGTCTAGGAAAACAGGGGGCCCACCCAATAGTTGGGCTTCGCTGACGCCTCAGCAAAATATCTGGATAGTCAATGTACTGACTTGTACATACGAATGATTAATTCCGATCTCTGTATGTAAAGAAATGGAATGTATACGTGTGTATGGCATCACCAATTGTATAGATATCAAAATAATTTTATGAATAAAATATATTTTTGAAATTAAAAAAATTCACAACGCTTTGCATGGCCTTTAGATGTATGAAACCTGAAGTACTTACCAACAGCTCCACCAACCACTGCTGTTTCTTGAAGACTTCCTTTTAAAATGCACCGACCATTAATTGCTCAAGTTTTTGTCCATTGCTCCTAATATCTCCTCCTTTGACTGAATGTCAATTTCTGTCTTTGTGATGTCTTCCTATGTTAAAGAGGCTATATCAATGTAGATTTTTGCCTGACCATTGCCAAATCTTTCCAGAAACACATTCTTTTTCAAGGTTTATTTCTGCAATTGTGCTAGTTCCCAATAATTTCTTCGAGAGATAGCCTAGAAGAATGTAAGTCCCAGCATGTAAAAAATGTTAAAAAAAAAAGTCAACTTGCATTCCACATTTATTCTGCATCAAATATTTTACAGTGAAGTGAAAAGTGTAAATGCATTATATGTTTGAGATATATATATGTGTGTGTGTACTGCTCCAATGTCAGTTGATCTCCATGGTAAGCATTTGGAAGTTTTGAGCTGTACAGAGGAACCTCAATTATCCAGCATTCGATTATCTGGCAAGATCACAAGGTCCTGATGCTTGGCTAAACAATGTTATCCGGAATTCGATTAACCGAACAAAATACTCCTAACCCGTGTCCTTCCGATAGTTGAGGTTCCTCTGTATGTGTTTAGTCTGTAGGTAACACTATTATACGTTTGCTGAAACAGTTGTGGAACCCAGTTGCCTCATGTTGATGTTTTCTTACCAAGGGCACTGGCTGCCGTCACAGCTGTTTGCTGCAGCTTTTCCCACATTATGTAATGTTGAACTTGAGGTGATTATTATCAATCATAATGCAATTTGTGCTCCAAAGTAATTGACCATTTGGTTTCATCAAAAATCTTTATTTGCATGTTAGTCATTGGGTGAAGCATCCAGGCTGACACTCAGTTTGAGTTCCCCAACATCTACCCTGCTACAGCCACTTCTCTCACCTATTCTTCTTCATCTCTACCTTTTCCTGTTTTTAACTTTCTCCATTCTCCTTTGAATGCTCTTCACTTTCCTCTTGAGTTGCCCCATTGCCCTCCCCCTATTGTTTATTTTTATCTGTGCATTGATTTCCCTGAACATGTTCTCCCTGCAGCTCTGTCTGTCTCTCTCTCTCTCTCTCTCTCTCTCTCTCTCTCTCTCTCTCTCTCTCTCTCTCTCTCTCTCTCTCTCCCCCTGTCTCTCTCTGTCCTTCTTTCCACTCTAAGTTTGATAATGAGCCTTCACTTGACATTATTTCTATATGAGTATTTCTTTTAGCACTTGTTTCTTTGAAACATTTCCTTACCATTCTGTGTGTTTGTATAGAATCGCAGGCTGGTGTTGGAAGAATCCCAGAGGTTGAGTGAAATGCTGAATAGGTAAGTCTGGGGACTGCAACTCCAGGCAGCTAAATTTAACAACCCAACTTTGAGGTATATGCTTCTATCAAGAGCAAAACACTAAAATTGAGATTAAAGCGAAAACTGCAAATTGTTGGTTACTGTCCTGCAACAACGTAAAATGACTTTTCTTGTATTGGAAACTTCCAATAAACAAAATACACTATTATTTATCCTCCATCTCCACATCAGGATAGGTCATAGTAATTGGGAAATTCTGGATGGCATTCAGTACCTCGAGTGTGTTTACATGGACTCAACTTTGCAATATAGCCCATGAATAGGTTGAGCAACGCATTCTATGCAATGGAAAAGCAGAGTTTGATTCAGCAATGAAATTCAATCCTGAATTCTGAGAGACATAATGAATCAAAATGGAACAGCTTTATACATATGTTAAGAGTACATTGATGTTATTTACCTGTGTGCAGATGGTGAGCCTTAACTGGGGATCACTTGCACCCTCACTAAAAATACAGGCAATAGCCACTCATGTTTGTTTGAGAGGGGTGTTCTAAATAATGCAAAATTCTGCAAATTAAAATCCGTAGAAGTTAGTTCCAGTTCTATGCTTCACCAAAAGCTTTCTTGAACAGAATGCAGTTATAAATTAAATAGTTGAGTTTTCATATTGCTGATTTTAAGATTTTTTTTCTCCCTCTTTTCCTTTCAGAACAGAAACTTGCATTTATATAGTATCTTTTAATATAATGATACATCCCAGGGTGCTTCACCATAATGAAGGATGATACCAAACCATATGAGACATTAAATCAGTTGACCAAAAACTTGAGTAAACCTGCAGGTACTAAGAAATGTGCTTAAAAGGGGAGAGTGAGGTAGAGATGTGGAGAGGTATAGGGAAAGAATTCTCGTGCTAGACAATGAAGCACAGTGCCAGTGATGGAGGCATTATGATTGTGAATGCGCACAAGGCCAAAACTAGAAGTGGACAGATATCTTGGAGAGTTGTGAGGTTGGCAATTACAGAGCGAGGATAGGACAAGGCCATAGCTTCACTGAAAGCCAATGTAGGTTAGAACGCACAGAGGTTACAGGGGAGTTGGCCTTGCTGTAAGATAGGCCAGAGGAGGCAGACTTTACTTTGTCCTCAGATTTCTGAAGAGTACAAAATGTGAGGCCAGGCAGGAGTGTAGAAGTGTGACAATATGATGGTTTTAAGAGGTGTATTTTGTCATATTTTTATTATGAGGAAAGGTGTGACAGAGGTGCCAAACAGTGTATTCCAAAGCAATACGGTAAACAGCTTGTGAGACCTTGAGCTTTTTTTAGGGTGGAACAATAGAAGCAACCTAAATGAGTGGGGTCAAGCTCCCACAGAACCAGGATTTTTAGTTTTAGCTTTCTGCAGTTGCTGGGAGTTTGAAGCTGGATGTGGAAGCTCTTATTCCTCTCTCTGTTACAGCTAAAATCTGAGGTTCCCTTCCTGCTGCTAGAATTGCATGTGAGACAATCTATTTTACTGAATTTGCCTTTTTCAAGGGTGTGTGTGGGATGTTACAATATTGGAACAGTTAATTAGTAATAGTTAATATATATTATTTTGTAAAGCATTTCGATAGAGTTACAGTTAAGCCAGTTCTTTTATTATTATTCGGTCTGTATTTTAACTGTAGTGTAAAAATGGAGTGTTTTTTGCTTTGGGTAGTTTGACCAATTGAATTGCACCTGGAATGCGACACCTTGCACTTCTCTTTAAAATAAGAACATTTTGGGGTTAGGCAATCTCCTTAATATATTTTGGTCTGGTCCATAACAAAAATAACAAATGCATGAATTCGGGTTTCAGTAGCAGACGAGCTGAGTCGAGCAAAATCAAGTGATATTGTGGAGGTGGAAATTGGTGGGTGGCACGATTATAAAGCAGGATGCTCAACTCCAGTGTTGAGTAAATGCTCCAATGTGACAAGTAAGGTTGCAAACAGACTGGATTCATGACAGACTGTTGCTAATGAGAAGAATGGAGTTGGTAACTAGGGAACAGAATTTTCAGCAAGCACCAAAAACGATAGCTTCAGTCTTCCTAGTATTTAATTGGTAGAAGTTTCTGCCTTCCACTACTGGATGTTGGATAAGCAGTCTTGTTTACTACATGTTGCTTTGCTTTCCTTTTAAAGCCAGATTGATGAGGAGTTTGGAGTAGTTGAGAAACAGGAAGGAGAGGCTGCGGATGAAATTGGCGATGAATGTGAAGAATGTAGCTCCAGCACCCTCTGGGTTGATAGATTCACTCCCAGGCAGTATACCCAACTGCTCAGTGATGATGTAAGTAATTTGTCAAAATTCTCATCAGGTTTTCTTGTTGCACAATAAAGCAATTCTGTTAAATTAAATCTGAGCTAAACAATTCTATGTTCTTTCTATGAAAATATGAGGTTGGGTGAAGAGAGGAATTTGAAAATGTGAAACAGATCTTTGAAGTCTGCCAGAACATGTGAGCTTTACTTTATTTGTTTGTGGGATGTGGGTTCCTGACTTGGACATGTTTTATTCATCCCTAATTGCTCAAAAAAACAGTTAGAACTCAACCTTGCAGTAGGATCTGGAATAATATGTAGGCCTGACCAGGCAAGGATGACAAATTTCCTTTGCAAAAGAACATTTGTGAGTTTTTATAACAATGGACGGTACTATTAGACTAATTTTGTATTCCAGATTCTTTAGTTGAGTTCAAATTATTAGCCAAGGTGTGATTCAAACTCATGTCCCCTGGGGTTCTGGATTACTGGTCCAGTGACATGTTTCATAGAATCATGGAATCCCTACAATACAGGAATAGGCCATTCAGCCCATTATGTCTGTACCAATACTCCGAAGAGCATCCTAGCCAAAATCTCCCCAAGGAAGGACCTAGGGATGTGTAACATACTTGGGATGTGTTACTTGTCTAACATAATGTTACAAGAATTTGATAGGAAGGGTGGAGATCAGCTAGCAGTTGAAGAAAATTAAAGAAGGAAGTTGAAGTTCAGCAGACGTCATGATTTTATCTTCAAGGAAGGAGGGGCAATACTAGATGATATAGAGAAACCAACAATATCAGTCAGTATTTGTCTGAGGAAGTTCAGTCAGATCTTTGGGGCAAAGGCAGGAAAATTGAAGACAAGCTGTTCATTTTAGTTGATCATTTTGAAGAGAAGTTAGGGAGTCCTCATGATGACCTGAAGGTCTTTTGCATCCGGTGATGTAGTTGAAATGTAGTTAGTATTGTAATATAGGAAGTGCAGCAATCAATTACATATATCAGTATGTGTAATAACCAGATAATCTGTTTTTATGATGTTGATTCCGAGATCAATATCATCCATACTGTTGGGACAACTAAATAGATGTTTCACGGGCAAAATGTTTCATGGTGGCTCAGTGGTTAGCGCTGCTGTCTCACAGCACCAGGGTCCCAGGTTCGATTCCAACCTTGTAGTACTGTCTGTGTGGAGTTTGCACATTCTCCCCGTGTCTGCGTGGGTTTCCTCCCACAGTCTAAAGATGTGCAGGTCAGGTGAATTGGCCATGCTAAATTGCCCATAGTGTTAGGTGCATTAGTCAGAGGGAAATGGGACTGGGTTCGGTGTGGACTTGTTGTGCCGAAGGGCCTGTTTCCACACTGTAGGGAATCTAATCTAATCTAATCAAAAATGAAGTTGAATAGCCTGTTTCTGTGCAGGATCATTCTTTGCCTCTAGGACAGTGAAGAGAACTCTGCAGTTCTTCTTCAAAATAGTGCTATGGGATTGTTTTTTGTCCATCTAAAAGAGCAGGCAGAGACTCAGTTTAGCATCTCGCTTAAAAAACAGAACCTTTTATAGTGCAGCAAATCTTGAGTATTGACTGCAACATCAACCTAGATTATGTATTTGAATCTCTGAAATGAGACTTGAACCACAATTTGTTAATTTGAAGGCAAGTGTTACTGACTGAACTATGGCTGACCGCAACTATGTAGGACAATGCAAGCATCTTTTATTTAATCAGGAGTACTTTACTGCAGTGTCAATGGAGATTGAAGTTCAGATTAGTTAAAACTAAGGGCAGAGCTTTTTACATTTTCAACATCCCCAACAGGAATCAGCAAAAATATATTTTTTGATGGTGAACTTTCAACCACTGCAATGTAAGGTGTGACTTGAATTAGGCAACTTTCTTCATTGGTGTCCTACGTGACCTTGCAAGTGTACAAGCGATGATTTTTCTGAATTAACATGTGAAAAAGAATGCTGATATGTATTATCCTATTGGTGGAAACGTTGTACATATAACTGATATAATATTGCACACATTAAATCAATATTCACTTTACAAATGATGCAGTTACATTCTAGCTCTCATAAAAGACTTTCGCCAACATATGATATCTAAAAATGAACTTTTAAAGTCAAGAAAGTGCACCAATGCCTCTACTTCCTCAGAAGGTTAAGAACATTCAGAACGCCCATAATGACTGTTACCAAGTTTTACAGATTGCACCATAGAAAGCATCCTACCCAATGCACCTCAGTGTGGAATAGCTGCAAGATTTAGGAATCATGTTTCACCTTTCGAACAGCTGTGTTGATCGTCGATTTTATAAAGATCAGCATCACCATCTCTCTCAAAATATCTGCAAATTGAAATGTCAGCCTGGACAACGTAACATTCCTAAGAGCATGTGTAATGTTTCGGACACTGTTTAAAAAGTATGACATGAGCCAAACTTTAATGTAATCATTTAAATGGAAATACTATTAAAAGATTGACTGCGCCCTCTACTTCAAAAGGGAAGCAGACAGCTTCATCGGAAATTCAATTTCTCTTCTCGCCAATCCTGACAATGGTTATCACCATGGTTTGCTAACTTTTGTACCTTGGCCAGTCTTTATTAGCAGCATTGTAATAACCTTGTTTTTTTTTCCTGAGATTTTGTTTCAACTGCCTTGCAATGCTATTACGATAGTTCATTTTTTAATTTTGTTTTGATTTGTTATTGGCATGTACTGAGATACAGTGAAACATATTGTTTTGTGTGCTGTCAAGTCAAATCATACATAAGTACCTTGGTGTAATAGAACAGAATGCAGAATATAGTGTTACAGGTACAGCGAAGGTGCAGAAAAGATCAACTCTCGTATGAGAAGTCCACTCATAAGTCTTATTATAAGGAAGAAGGCGTTGTTAAATTTGTTGGTACATGTTTTCAAACTCTTGTATTTTCTGCCTGATAGAAGAGGCTGGAAGACAGGGGTGGGAGGGGTCTTTGATAATGTTGGCTGCTTACCTGAGATAGTGGGATGTTTAAATGGAATCAATGATTGGAACGCTGGTTTTCATGACTTACTAGGCTGCATTCCCAAGTCTCTGTAATTTCTTGCGGCCATTCCATACTGTGGTGCATCAGGTAAGATGCTTTCTATGCTATTTCTGTAAAACTTGGTAACAGTCATTGTGGACGTTCTAAATGTCCTTAGCCTTCTGAGGAAGTAGAGGCATTGGTGTACTTTCTTGACTTTAAAAGTTCATTTTTAGCTATCATATGTTGGCGAATGCCTTTTATGAGAGCTAGAATGTAACTGCATCATTTACAAAGTGATTATTGTTTTGATATGCACAATATTATATCAGTTACACCTATTATATATATTCTAACAAATAATAAAGCAATTCTCGATCAATTTTAAACTTGATCAATGAAATCACTCCAGTATTGAAAGGATATTTATGTGTTGTGTATAATCTGTATGTCAGCTTGCCCATGTGGGTTCTAAGGGCTGCTTCTCGTTTCAGTACACGAATCGCTGCCTCCTGAAGTGGTTGAAAATGTGGGACACAGTAGTCTTTGGCCAGGAGAAACCCGTAAAGAAAAGCAAGCAACTGGTAGAAAAACACTCGTCCTTCAAACCGTCCCAGCAGCTGCAGCAGAACAAGTGGAAGAGCAAGACACAAATTACTGAAGAGATCCTAGATGCAGAACTCGATGCACACAGCAGACCAAAATACAAGGTAACTGGGTACTAAAGCAAGTCCTTTCAGTAGCTGTGGTGAAGGTGACCATAAAGAGATTCAGAGCAACTGCGAGGTTAATTATATCAGTTGAATATTTATAAGGGGCTTTGCATTCCATTGAACTGGCCCATAATCTTAGTCATAGTGTCCTACATAACAGAAAAGGCCCTTCAGCCTATCAAGTCTGTCCTGATTTATCTATACTAATCCCAGTTTCCATCATTTTGCCCATGGCCGTGAATGTTATGACACTTTAGGTGCTGAATCAAGTACTTTTTAAAGATTGTGAGGTTTCCTGCTCTGTTGCTCTCCTAGGTGATGCATTCCAGATTTACACCAGCTTCTGGTTGACCTCAAATATTTCCTCAAATCCCCTGTGAACCTCCAACCTTAAAATTATGCTGCCTCATATTGAACCTAAAGGAACAGCTGCAAAACAGCAACCCTCTCTATGCCTCTCATAATTTTAAACACCATAATCAGGTTCCTCATACAGCCGTCACTGTTCTAAAGAAAACAACCCAAGCTTATCCAGTCTCTCTTGGTAGCTAGACTGCTACATACCAGGAAACATTCTGGTGATTCTCCTTTGCACCCCCTCCAGTGCAGTCACATCCTTAAAATCTTAAATGCATTAAAGGAAAGTAGGTAAGCTACAGCAGTAAATTCACTTCACAGTAGTTTGTTAACTATAAAGCACCTTCGGACATTACTGATGTTGTGAAAAATGCTATGTTGTTGTGGGTTTTTATTGCACAGGTATCAGTATCTCTCCATCCCCTCTATTGAGAGGCCATGTGGGGGTAGCCGTGTTGTTCAATGTCATAAATCTCTGCTGCTCTAATCACAGAAAGGGCCAATAGATTATGGATAGACTTGCCCAATCATAAAGTCAATGAGTTGAACTTCACAATAGACTCATGGAAGGTTGGCATGCATGCTGGTCTGGATGTGTTCATAACTTTATGTAGTTTCTTTTAGTCCTGGCAGAGCAGTTGCCATACCAAACCATGAGGCGAAAGTGAGGACTGTAGATGCTGGAGATCAGGGTCTAGATTAGAGTGTTGTTGGAAAAGCACAGCAGACCAGGCAGCATCTGAGGAACAGAAAAATGATTTTCCTGCTCATTGGTTGCTGTCTGACCTGCTGTGCTTTTCCAGCACCACTCTAATCTATTCCAAGCCATGATGCATCCAGATAGAATGCTTTCTGTAGTGTATCAAAAAGCGCAATCAAATATCTAAAATGTTGCTTAAATGTTACAAGTGTTTCTTCCTCAACTGCCGATTTAGTCAGTGAGTTCCAAACTCCCAAGACCCCCAAGTAAAGAACATTTGCTCCATCGACTTCTTAGCTTTCTACCTCGTACCTTAAATTTATGTCCATTGCTTATTGACCCTCCTGCTAATAGAGTGGAAAGGAAGGCACTTTTTCTATGTGCCACATGATCTTATACACTGCTATCAAGTCTCTACTCAATCTTTTTTGCAGCAAGGAAAACGGCTGAAACCCTCCAGCCCTGACAGCATCCTGGTAAACTTTTTTTGCTTAACTCCCATGTAATCACTTCCTTGTAATGTGATCGTGATATGTAGATGCTGGCTTTGGACTGGGGTGGACAAAGTCAGAAGTCATATGACACCAGATTATAGTCCAACAGGTTTATTTAAAATCACAAGCTTTCAGAGTGATGCTGCTTCATGTGAGATGGAGGGAGCTTGCAGGCACAGAATATAGTATCTGCTGATGTTATTCCAGCCATTTGGTTTGTCTCCAGCACCATCTTATTTGTGATCGTTTGTAATTATCTCTCTGCCTTAATTAATCCATTCATAGGTCATCCCTTCACTTGCTATTCAGCTGTTGACACTTCACTCACACCGTTTGACACTTTTGATTACCTGCAAAGACTCGTTATTCAGCCTGTCAATACTCCACTCACAGTATTTGTACTTATCAGTTGACACATTTAATTACCTGGAACTATCCTGCCATTATCTCTCCACCTATATATTCTTCACCTGTGCACCTCCATTTCACCTGACGAAGGACCAGTGCTCTGAAAACTTGTGATTTTAAATAAACATATTGGACTATAACCTTGTGTCATGTGACTTCTGATTGTACAATGCGGTGACCAGAACTGCATGTAGTACTCTAGTTGTGGCCTAATCAGCTTTTTATACAGTTCCTGCATAATCTCCTTGCTCTTGTTTTCTGTGCCTCAGCTAATAAAGATAAGTATCCTTCTTAACTAACATAGTTAACTGACTTGCTTACTTCAGGGGACTCTGTATGTATGTATACCAAGGTTCTGCTGATCTGCAGTACTTTTCAGGGTCCAAACATTGATAGTGTAATCCCTTGCCATGTTAGCCCTTCCTAACTGCATTAGAACACGCTTTGCTGGGTTGAATTCCATTTGCCACTGTCCCACTGAGCTGGCTAGTCTGCTGAGATCTTCATGCATTTTAGGCCACCCCACCTCACTAATTTTTGTGACATCTGTGAACATCTTTAGATTACAGTGTGGAAACAGGCCCTTTGGCCCAACAAGTCCACACCGACCCGCTGAAGCACAACCCACCAGAACCCTACATTTACCCCTTACCTAACACTACGGGCAATTTAGCATGGCCAATTCACCTAATCTGCGCATCTTTGGACTGTGGGAAGAAACCGGAGCACCCGGAGGCAACCCACGCAGACACGGGGAGAACGTGCAAACTCCACACAGTCAGTCGCCTGAGGCGGCAATTGAACCCGGGTCTCTGGCGCTGTGAGGCAGCAGTGCTAACCACTGTGCCACCGTGCCACCAACGGTGATCAGTACTGATCTCGATCAATAACAATAAACAATGTTGAAGAAATTCAGCTCTACCAACTGAACTATGATTGGAATGATGGACTTTCACTTCCTTATCCATGTTCTCTCACAACGGACTAAAGACACTGTATTCCAACAAGGTGGCCCAGCCTGGAACCCAGATAGAAAAATAAAAAGCCAATATTGCTAAACTGCTTATTTATACACCTACTGTTTCTCAGACACCCCATCAGTCTCTATTCTTAATTATTTATACAATTAGTACTTAAACAGGATCTATTCAGAGTTGGATCTTGATTTATTATTGATTTTTCTTTAAATTTTGGAGTGTTTTCGCAATCTCTTGAAGTTTTCAAAATATATCTTCTCAATAAAAACTGGAACATGATCTCTATATTTGAAGAAACATATCAACTTAACTCACCTAGAGTTCACTGTCATTGTGAATGTAAGCATTCCTTTTTCCATTTATGATGTGGAGGTACCCGGTATTGGACTGGGGTGGGCAAAGTTAAAAATCTCACAACACCAGGTTATAGTCCATTTGACTATACACCAGGTTTATTTGAAATTACAAGCTTCCAGAGCATTGCTCCTTCGTCAGGTTACTTGTGGGGCACCTGTAGGCCAAGCCAAGTAGTTACATGAAGGCCAAACCAAGCCATCACTTTCCCCCTTTATTAAACCTCTCTTTACTAAAGCTGTGCCCAATCATTAGAGTCAAAAATTTTAAAACAGCAATATGAAGAAATTGCTGCTCTACATTTGATGGTGTACAATAAAATGACTAACTGCTCATGTTTTGCTTCAGGTATCAGCTGTGATTTTACTGGGTTGCACAATTACCTCTAAGTCTCAAGGTTATGTTTTAAAGCTTCATTCCAGTTGTCTGAATAGGCACACCTGCAATAAGACTAAAGCAAGCTGGACTGCTGTAGGCTCCAGCTTCTCAGATGTGATATTAGCTCCTCAAGTGCATTTAACATATCTCGTAGCATTATTTGAAGTGAAATGGGAGACTCCTGACCGTTTTGCATTGAACAGATACTGAAACAGATTATATTGTCACTTTGCTTGCAATATGATTGTAAATTTATTGTTTCATTCTTTCCCTTATCTCTAGGTGGCACTGTTGAGTGGCCCTCCAGGTCTGGGGAAAACAACACTAGCTCATGTCATTGCAGCACATGCAGGGTACAATGTTGTGGAAATGAATGCAAGGTAAGCGTATGAAATTTAACATACTACTCAGAAAATCACATGCAAACCCAACACACAAATTTGTTGAGGAAGCTCTTACTTCAGTCACTTCTCATCAAATTGCAAATGTGGTGTTCAGCAAACTGCTGCAAATTCATTATGAATTAAACTTATAATTACTATATTAAGTTTTCTGTTGCATGTAAAAGGAAATGAGGGTTGTCTTGCACGTCGACAGTTATCTATTTCCAACATCTTTAATTTCTAGCTTGTTTCTGGTGACTTCTAATGCATTTCAAGAGGACGATTACTGTATTTGTGCTGTAGTCATGGAAATTTTGTTTTGCAAGTGAAGCATAATGCATTAGTTTGAATTCCTCAGTTACTTGTCATGCCTCATGTAGGAAAAATAGCAAAAGAAATTAGAGCTACTGAATCACCATGGCATAGAAAGACACTGTTTGGCCTGTCATGTCCATGTCAAAGAACGAGTGTGGTTTTTTTTAAGCTGGTTGCTGCAGCTCAGTGGGTGCCAACATTATTTTGAATCAGCAAGTCGTGGGTAAGAGGCCTACTCAGGACATCAGGCCTATCGCCTCAGTAGCCACTGCTGTGCAATATAAAGGGAACTCTGCATTGTTGGAGTTGCAGGTGAAAAGTTAAAGCAAAGTCATCTCAGTTCCCTAAGGTGGGTTTAAAGATCCTTTGGTTTATTTCAATGAACAGCAGGAGGTGTTCTCCTGATGTGAGTCTGTTTGTGCTTATGACTGGAGGGGAGAAGAAGTCAGTCTGGTGGGAAAGGGAGGCACTGGGAGGGAAGAGCCAGGAAATGGTGAGTGGTGTATCAAACAGGTAGCTGTGTATGTTCAAATGTGGAGTAATGCTGTTCAACTCCTATTTAGTGATGATCGCAGCCCTGAAATCTTCAAGACCAGGATTGAAAATGCCACCCAGATGAAATCTGTGCTTGGAGCCAACGAGAAACCAAATTGCCTGATCATTGATGAGATTGATGGTGCTCCCAGTGTGAGTCTATGTTCTGAATGAAATCACATAGTTAAAAAAGCTGGGAGAGCTTTTAGCATCTGTGATGAATGCCACAGAGAAATGATATAAATATAAATCAGGAGTCACACCCTCAATTAAAAGATTAACTGGCAGGATAAGAACCTCACCTTTATCTTTCTTAAATCATTTATCTTGTTGAGCATGGACTAGGTTTTTATCAGGACAGTTCCAACACTTGAGCCCAATAGCATGGATGAATGTAAGCTCCCAATTTGACATCCCTTACCTACAGGCACTAGTTCCCCAAAATAGTCAAGTTTTGCAGTATTTATTCGTCTCTTCCCTGCAGGTATTGAAGTCACTTCAACATGAAAAAAAGTCAAGTGACAGTGCTGTGAGGTGCCACTTGTTCTCCTGTGGGAGAGGCAAATACCTTCCTTGGGCAATTAATTATTTGCAAAAACCTACAAATGCTGTAAATCTAAAGCAACAATGATATGAAAAGAGAAGGGTAAAACTTTCAGGTAAAACTGAAAGGTAAACATGCCTTTTTGGTTGAATCAGGATGAAAGGGATAATAACGCCAACTAGTCTAATCAGGAAGACACAGTAATGGATTGAAAAACATTTCCGTCTGCTGAAAAAATGTTAGTGTAAAATATCAACTCTGGAAAAGCAGAAACATTTTGAAAACACATGGAAAAAACCCCATTAACCTGAGCTCAGGTGAAGCTGTTGCCCATTTCCTGACTTTCGCCAGGTCTCATGGGCCCAAAGCACTGCACATCAGCCATTTACCTTTCATCTTGTATGAAACTAATAAATGCACTTGCCGTAACTTCCTAGGGAGATTGATTAATGACAAACCATTTCAGGGTTGACTTCAAATCAAAAATATAGACTCATTTAAATAGAATAGTAAGTAAAACACTGCTCCATATCTAATTGTGTTGAGAGCAAAATATTTACGCAATTCTTTTTTAATGGAATGAAACCTCCCTTTTATAGTCTGCCTCAGGATTTTGCTGGCTTGCATGGTTCTGATGAATTTTAAAATGCAATGCTTGTGTTCAAATTCCTTCACAGCCTTAGCCCTACTTAACTTGTAACCATCTTCAGATCCACAGGTCCTCCAAATTCTGGTTTCTTGACATACCCTATACTTCTTCACTCCAGCACTGGTGGCTATATCTTGACTGCTTTGGCCCTAAGCTTTGAAATTCCCGATCTCTGAGCCAGGAAGCACAGGTTCAAGTCCCATCTGCTCTAATGGTGTGTAATGACATCACTGAGCAGGTTGATTAGAACAAAAAATGTGAAATTCCCTTTCCAAGCTTCCACCCCTCCCTCTGTCTCCATTTTTAAGATACTGTTTAAAACCTGCCTCTCTGTTAAATCCCATATCTTGAGGTTCACAACCCAGCCTCCACCTTTTCCCTGAAGAGTTACCTTTGGGTGACTTCACAGTGTCAAAGCTCTTTAGTTTCATTCAAATTAGAATTGTAAAAAGATACATGCAAAGAAGGTAGCCATTTAGCCTAACGTGCCTTGGTTATCTCTTTGAAAGACTGATCCAATGTATTCCATAGCCTAATAAACTTTCCACCTCAATGAATGAAGCGTCTGTATTGTTTATCCCCTTACCCCTCTTTCTCTACCCTGGTTCTCTCTATCTCAATCTCTCCCCTACCCCTCATTTTCAGGCTGCAGTAAATACTCTCATGAACATCGTCAATCGTAAAGATGTAAAGGAAGATGAGGCAGCAGCAGGTGGCGGAAAGAAGAGGAGGAAAAAAGATGGTGGAATTTTACAAAGGCCCATAATCTGCATCTGTAATGATCAGTTAGTATTTCTGTTAATAATTGAATTACTGAGTACTGCTTCCTGAAATCATATAACCAAAAGACTAAAATGAGAACTAGCAAACATTTCATTTTATGGCAAATCTTGCTATCAAACATTTGATTTAAAGGGGGCCATTATATAGGGAATTGAGAGAGAGTGGGATCGTGGTGGGGTGTGTGCACCTTTGGGTTGGTGTATGGCTGTGCCATAGGTGAAATCAGTGTGTAGCATGTCTACTTAGCTGTGTATCTATAAATACGGTACCTCTGTCAGTCCAATTGTAGTTGAGAGCAGGACTTGTTATTGTTTCCTACACACGTTCCCAATGTGCTTCCACCTTCGTGCCATAAGAGAGTGAGTGACGGTCTTGCTTGATGCTACACTTGGAAGCTCTCTAGTCTGATTCCCCAGCTATGCTGTTAGCTAATCTGACCTGAGAATAACAGTAAAATTGATTTCCACAAGACATCAGGGTGAAGAAGAGTTCAAGTTTGCCAAAGTTCTTACTCCTGTGACCCCACCTATACATTCAGGATAAGTTCAAGCTTATTGAGATGCCCTTCTAGCTAATTAACTTGCTGTCACCAATCGTACACAGTGAGTGGCCGATAGATGAAATAAGGAAAGGCAACTGGTGCTCTGAACCTAGACCACAGGAGTCAGCTTGCCTCAACCAGAATGTTTCAGATTCAAATCCCACTCTGGCACACGTGCACAAAAACTAATCTTCAATCACAAGTACTGACAGAATAATTAATTGTCAAAGGAACTAAACCAAAGCCTCCCTCTACCCTTTTGTTAAAGATCCTGTAGCATAATTTTGAAGAACTGGGAAGGTTACCCATGTTACCTGGCCAATATTTGTCCCTCAATCAATAACACGAGCATGATCAGTATTGCATTGTCTGTGGGAGCTTACTACATATGAATTGGTTGTCTTGTTTTTTTTAACACAGTGCACACAGCAATTGGCCTTCAATAATAATTTAAAGGTGCTATATAAGTTCAAACCTTCCATTTATTTTAAGATTAATACACAATGCAGTTCTTCATGGTTTCACGATAACATTTTGCATTATAGAATTTGCAGTTTATCTATAAAATTGGAATGTAGTTCTCATTAATTCACTCTGTTGACAGGTATGTACCATCACTGAGACAACTAAGGCAACAAGCCTTCACATTAATCTTCCCTCCAACCTTGCCATCCCGGCTTGTTCAAAGACTTCATGAGGTTAGTATAAAGGGTAAGATTAAGCCAGCGTGCCAGGGTAATTTGATAGATACCAGACATTTGTTAATAATGAGTAAAATATGATGAGTGACGCATTATAAATGTTTTGTTTGATCTTCTAAATGTTTGGAGTGAGGAGGTTTGCAGAGCTTTGATCTTTCTGTTGTTTAAAAGTACAAAATGCAGTGAATAGGAATCTCAATCTGTCTTTATTATTGACTATATAAGCACAACTATATATTGTGGTTTGATGTTTATGGTTAGATCCCATCAACTGGCAGCATGAAACTTAGCAAACTATAGTCCCAATGCAGATAACACAGGCCATCCCGAGTATAACCTAGATCCTTGATTAAATTTTTGTCTTTGGTTTCCTGGCTAATAACAAAGATGAGAAGTTTAAAAGCCAACAGAGAATGCTGAAAATACTTCACAGATACTGCCAGACCTACTGAAGTACTTCCAATAGTTTGCTTTTATTTCTGTCATGAATACCAGTGTTTTCTTACCTGGTAAAGGAGCTGTTGATAGGGAAGATCTCTGCTGGGAGGAGGAGGGATCTTTAGATTAGATTAGATTCCCTACAGTGTGGAAACAGGCCCTTTGGCCCAACAAGTCCACACCGACCCTCCAAAGAGTAACCCACCCAGTCCCGTTACCCTCTGACTAATGCACCTAACACAATGGGCAATTTAGCATGGCCAATTTATCTGATTTGCACATCTTTGGACTGTGGGAGGAAACCGGAGCACCCGAAGGAAACCCACGCAGACACTGGGAGAATGTGCAAACTCCACACACAGTCGCGGAGCTGGAATCGAACCTGGGACCCTGGTGCTGTGAGGCAGCAGTGCTAACCACAGCCACTGTGCCACCCATAGTGGGGAAAGATTGTGGACTGGGGGCTAAAATTCATAAAGTTGTGGGAAATATTTGAGGTTTACTTGAGCTTTTTGTATCATCAGTATTGTTTGCTGCCTCCAACATGCTTTCCTTTATTGGTCAGAGTATTGAGTACAGGAGTTGGGAGGTCATGTTGCAGCTATACAGGAGATTGGTTAGGCCACTGCTGGAATATTGCATGCAATTCTGGTCTCCTTCCTATTGGAAAGATGTTGTGAAACTTGAAAGGGTTCAGAAAAGGTTTACAAGGATGTTGCCAAGGTTGGAGGATTTGAGCTACAGGGAAAGGCTGAACAGGCTGGGGCTGTTTTCCCTGGAGCGTCGGAGGCTGATGAGTGACCTTGTAGTGGTTTACAAAATTATGAGGGGCATGGATAGGATAAATAGGCAAAGTATTTTCCCTGGGGTCGGGAGTCCAGAACTGGAAGGCATAGGTTTAGGGTGAGAGGGGACAGATATAAAAGAGACCTACAGGGCAACTTTTTCACGCAGAGGGTGGAACGTGTATGGAATGAGCTGCCAGAGGAAATGGAGAAGGCTGGTACAACTGCAACATTTAAGAGGCATGTGGATGGGTATATGAATAGGAAGGGTTTGGAGGGATATGGGCCGGGTGCTGGCTGATGGGACTAGATTGGGTGGGATATCTGGTCGGCATGGACGGGTTGGACCGAAGGGTCTGTTTCCATTCTGTACATCTCGATGACTCTAAGTGTATCTGAAATAAGTCAAAACAAGTCTGGTTGGGAGAGTAGGTCATGCACTGGCCTTTGTGCTCAAAGTCTTTTGTTTAAATCCAGCTCAAATTGACGAGGTGAAATAGAATGCCTACTGATGATAATCCTCCTGTGCAAAGTGGATTTGGGCATCTCCCTCAAGGTCTTAATGTTGTTGTATGTGGATTAAGTAACATTGTCACATTGATTTGTGCCTGAGATACATGACAGTGTAGAAAGAGATTTTCTTTTGTAACCAACCATCCAATGCCTGGTCTAGATGCTGGCATAAGGTACCTGAAATGAGGCAAGTCTCCTGTTGCCTGATGATAACTTCTCTTGGCTGGATCTGTGCATGCACACTCACACAGGAAAGATAACTGAGCACAATTAGGGGGAACAAATAATGTCAAGTCACTTCATTGTTTTCAGGTAGACTGTTTTTTTTTCCTTTTGAATTAGGAACTTCTAGAAAAGGGGGGAATGAACTGAATCTACAGGAGCTTTGCGCTTGCTTCTGACTGTTACATTTATTTCCTTTGTGTTCAACCTTCCTGGACAATAGGAGTAGGTCAGACTGGCAGCAGTGGGCCTGCATCCTCTTTCACATCACTTCTGTTTTGTTTTCATTTTCGTTGATTCCTGTGGATATGGACAAAGATGTAAAGGTTATGCATGTGTGTGGGGTCTGTATGCATGTGTGTGACATTTTTGATTTTACGATGGAGGTTCAGTTTACATTTAAGAATAACTATATTTCTTTTTATTCTCTTCCTGTATGCTCACTTAGATCACCATTCAAACAGGGATGAAGGCAGACATGGGTATTCTTATGAGTTTATGTGAAAAAGCAGAGAATGATATCCGCTCCTGTGTGAACACTCTACAGGTGAGCTGATCAACTGACCTTTCATTGTACATTAGAATTATACATCAATTTTAGGGAAGTGATTCAGTTCATTTAATTGTTCACTGTTTGAATAGTCTGACAGTGTGCTCTGGTTAAATGTTACCACTGCTATTAATGCTCATTAAGTTGTAACTTTTACTGTTTTGGATTCATGCTGAGTGAGGCCCTGAGGGAACAAAAAGCCAGCTTTAAAATGAAGCATGTTTCCTTAATTGTCAGTTCAGCTAACAATGGCAAGCAGCTGAAAATAGGCCCATGACCTGGACTTGAAAGCATAAGACTGCTGTTTCTTTCTTTAGTATGTGTCTGTGTACAAGAACATACAAAAGCATTTGCTTATGCACATATGTGCCTTCTTGTATCTGTTTATAAGTATGAAATATGAGTGAGGTCAAGTTGGATTGATTGTTCCACTGATAAATATTGTCCAGGCTTTTGGAGAAGTTTCCAGGGGTTTATGGAGATCATGTGTAGCACAAGACAGGGGTTCTTGACCTTTTTTGCTTCTGAAGTTCCCTTACCATCTTTAAAAATTCTACAATCTACTGTAAGTAAGCTGCAACATTTTCTTTTAAGAATGCCTTCGGCCATGTAGTTAACAACTGGCACGCAAACACAAAAATAATTTGCATCTATAATGTGTGCCGAACCTTCAAGCTCACATCTCAATATTAAAAATTTTCATGAGCAGCACACTACAAGTAATACACCTGGAACCAGAATTTGGGAGCCTGAGATCCTGGTGGTGATCACATTGAGCAGTCTGATCAGCCGCATGTATTGTACTCAGCTATAAACAAGTTACAGTCCACTGGCTGAAGAGTGAAAGGTGAAGTTAGTTAAACATTCATTGATATTCTAGTTACTTCTCCATTCACTATTCCACAGGCTGCTTACCAAGCTCCATTGCTGTGCTTTGATTGGGGTCAGCATGGCCTGTTAGGTGAAGAACCTGCTGTTTGCCATTGCAGTTGGAGATGGGGGAGAAGACTGTACTTGAGTCTCCCTACTCCGATATCACTGTGTCCAACAGTGTGCTGATTTCAAATCATTATTTTGGAAGTAGGCTAAAAAAAGAAATGTATAGCCTATTTCAAGTCCTCATTCTGAACTAAATGGGGCACCACTGACATCACTAGTAAGCAGTCTCAAGTTCTTATTGTTCATCCTATTCTCAGAATGGGGTTTAAAATTTTTTTTTTCTTAATTTGCTGATTCTTGGTGGGGAGGGGGGTGACAGCCTCCAGTTAAATTGTCCCATTGTATTGGGTGCAAGTTTGGCTGTAACACTGTGCCTTCTAGCTGCAACGCTCTGTTAAATAGCAATCGCTGGCCATTTGAGAGGTCCCACAGGCCTTTGATGGAAAGGGGGAGTAAAAGTTATCTTTTAATAAGGATATGCTGGTCCTTTTAATGTGTGCCACCTCTTTGAACTATCGTGCCTGACTACCGATGCAAGTACTCAGATGTTTACTTCTTCCTGCAAGTGTTCTGATTTTGTGTTTTCCCTCTCCAGAGTTTCATTGGTTCATAGCTAGGCTTCAGAGTCTTCTGAGAATCTTATTCCTACCCTTTGGAGTGTTCCTGCTATAGACCTGTAATCAAAATCTTTTTCCCCTTCTTTCCAAGTCTATTCCTTTCCAGCATTTTATTTTCTCTTGACTCCTTCCAAGCTCTGATCCACCTTTTGTAGTCTTCTCTTTTGTGTCTCTTTGGCTCTGTTTTAATTTCAGCTCCTGACTATGGGAGTTTATCCCCAACTGTCACTAGGCTTTACCTTGCGCTTTAAATCGATACTACTATGCACATACTGTATTGAGGTAGTAGTCAGGTATATTTCAGGCTGTGGGTGTTTGTATATAGACTGCTGCTGAAGCTATTTGCTCATTACATGAACATAGGATCAGGAGTAGGCCATTCAGCCCCTCGAACCATTCAATAAGATCATGGCTGATCTGTGGCCTAAATCCACATACCTGCTGCCGTCCTACATCCCTTATACCACTCCTTATTCAAAATATGCTATCTCAGATTTAAACTTAACAATTGAATTAGCATCAGCTGCTGTTTGAAGGAGAGAGTTCCAAACCTCCACTACTCTTTCTACGTGGAAGTGCTTTCTAACATATCTCCTGAATGGCCTGGCCCTATTTCTTCAAATATGTGCCTGTTTCTGGAATTTTCAACCATCAGAATAGTTTATCTTTATCTCCCCTGTCTGTGTCCTGAAAACCTCCAGTTAGATCGCCCTTCACCTTCTAAATTCCTGAGAACAAAGGTCTAATTTGTTCAATGTCTCCTTAAACTTAAACTTAACCCTGTATGTCCAGGTATCATCCCTGCAAACCTGCGCTGAACTCCCTCCAGAGCCAAAATCTTCATTACAAGGTGTGGTGCCTGGATCTGCACTAGTACTCAAGTGGGGTTATCATGCATCCCTACAGTGTGGAAACAGGCCATTTGACCCAACAAGTCCACACCGACCATCCAAAGAGTAACCCACCCACACCCATTACTATGGGCAATTTAGCATGGCCAATTCACCTAACCTGCACATCTTTGGATTGTAGGAGGAAACCAGAGCACCTGGAGGAAACCCACACAGATACAGGGAGAATATTCCCAATCAATTCTCCTCCACAGATGTACTTTAACTGGTGTGTATTCCTCTGCTTTCCCTTTGTCACCCTTATTAAAAAGTGGAGTGACATGAGCAAACTTTCAATCTAGAGGTACAACACCTGAACTCAAAGAACACTGAAAGATTGTGATTAGGGGATTGGCAATGTGTTCTTCTACCTACCTGTACGCCAGTGGATAAAAACCATCAGCTTCTGGCGATTTGTCACTCTTCAGTTCCATTAATTTATTCACTGATGATTCACTTAAGCTAGTTTTATTTAGATCCCTAAGTAAGGTTCTTCAGTTTCTTATGCATTGTATCAACCCCTTACTTACATGTATAAACATAATAGGTTATCAAATACAGCTCCCTCAAACCTGTCCTTCACATGCTCACTCTAGACTGGTGTTTTCTTTCATACCAATGTCAGAGCCATGTCATCAATTGTATCATTGTTCTTTACATAAATCTTGTCACATTAATGTTCACCTTCAGTAACAATGTGGTGTTAGAAGCTCTTAAGGGGGAGGAAGTATTTTCTATTGATCTTTGCCCATCAAATTAATATTTCAAAAGGCATACTGTAAGTGCTGTGCATACATCCTGCTATTGAGCATCCAGAAGCCAATGTCAGGCACTTTGGGGAAAATATTGTCTATGATTCTGAGTGGTCAATCTATAAATTATCGGACAGAACAGGATAATGAAGAAGATACTGAAGATTTTTGGCCACTGTGTGGCTCTGGGATTTGGGTCTCTGTACCTGAATTCCAACCACCACCACCAAACATAACTAATCCATCCCAACGCATTTTAAGTTGGATTTTATTTTCAGTGCATAGCCATCAATTGTCAGAGAATTGTGAAAACAATACTATTGCAGTGTGTTTGACAGATGGTGCTAAGGTGTTTTACAGGTATACTCTCAAGAACTAATAATTAGAACAGTTTCCCAGAAGCTTGATCATAGAGACGAAGTTTACAAAGCATCTGTAAAGAGGAAAAGTGTGTTAGGGAAGAACCGCTGTTGCTTATGGCATCGATCAGGAGACTGCAACCCGGAGTGCAAGAGCTGCATTTGGCTCTTTAGCATCTTATTTGCAATTCCCAATCTATCCCCTTAGGCTTATATTAATAAGAAAAAAAAAACCCTAAAAACATCAGTCAAAGGAAGAGCTGTGTCTTTAATGTGGGGATAAAATGCTAATCATTTCGATGCACTTCACAAATGATTATTTTAACGAAAAAGATGTTATGCTCTTAAAAACACTCATTCAAGTGGTGTTAGCTGCAAAATGACCATAGATAGCTTTGAATCAAGGAATAGGTTGTACTGTTGAGACCATTTTTGTTTCTAATATAGCTCTGGTGATATTTTGTATGTGGTATTAAAAGCTTTTGTTTTAAGTTCCAGAATTACCAGCTGAAAAAGTAGTTTTAGTTCTGTGATTCTTGTATTAAAATTTGTTTTCAAGATTTTATTGGCAGTGTTAATATTTAAAAAGCAGGGGATAATTTAGAGTCGGGTCTGTTTTATTATCAGTTTTTTGTTCTATTGCTATCTAAATTCAATATATAATGTATTGAATTTATGCATGCTACCAGAGACACTTGGCAAGTTGCCAAGTGTTTGGTTTGAAAATGCTGAATTTTCATCTAGCAGCTCTCACAGGTTTTTATTTTGTTTAATCTTTTTTTTAAGAAGGCTCTTCAAGTTTTTTTAAAAAAATGCTTGAAGACCCTCTGGGCCAAGCAACTAGGTGTACAGCAGACAGTTCTGGAATAACATAAATGAGCAAGTATAAAAGACCAGAATTGGAGGAACACAGATATCCCAGAGGTTTGTTGGCTTTGGGAATTTACAGAGAAGTGGAGAGGCAAGGAGTGGGCAGGGATTTGAAATCTAGGATGACAATTTTAAAATCTAGGCATTGCTGCACCACAGGGACCAATGAATGTCAATAAGGACATGAAGCACATTTTCCTATATTTAGACTTTTTTAATGCTGCATAGGTACTTTGCTCTCAGAAACAATTGGTTATGGGACAGCTTTTTCCTTACTGCTATCTGTACATAGAGGCTATAATTTGTCTTGGAAGACAGCATACTTTTCATTCTGAAAATTAGCACTGTGGCGCAAAGCAAAATAGAAATATTTTGTAGTTTGTGATCTACAGCCTGTTTGACTCCCACCTCAGACTGAAATTTATTTTGTTAACTGCATTGATGAAATAATTTGAGTGTTTACACAGATTAATTAAGTTCTAACTCTGATTTAGCTCTAAATCATTGGTGTCTGTGGGTCAAAAGAGGAATTTAGGCCTAGCTTGTCAGTTCAGCATTAATCCCAATGTCCCATTATTGTCTTGTAGCTTCTTTTGTTTTAATGTTCATCCAGTTTTTCAGCATTCCAAGCTCAGCAAATCTCAAGATAATGGAGTTGCTCTTAACTTCCCCTTACTTGTGTAGCAATTTCAAATTGTTGGCTACCTCATCATTGATTTTGGAACAAGTTAAAGTAGTCTGTCCTATGTATTTTGTTAATTGTTTTTCAGAATTTTGAGAATCCGTGTTCAATTGCCTCAGATTCTCTGCTACATTTAATTCATGTTATTATCTTAAAGTTTCTCATCATAGCTAGAGTTCCATATTCCTAAAGTTATACTGGTGAGTTTACAGGTTGTACGGATTTTCCACATTTATACTGGGATGTGCAAACCTGCACTCATTACTGTGGCCTACAATGATACTTAGTTTTGCACTTTTTCTTTGTGGACCACATAGTGTCATGTTGCATTGAAACAATGCAAAGCATACCTAAGTGTGGTAACCACACTTTGACAAAACACATTAGTCATTTTGAAAAACAACAGCCTACTAACAAATGAGTTAATGGTGTGATGTGTGTTGGTTGAATAAGTATTGGCAAAGCATATCTTTGGTCTCCTTAATTGTGTTACCATTTGTCAGATCTTGAGAGTTGGGTGCCCCATTTCCTATGTTACGCAAATACTTAATTATCTACAAAGAATGTGGGATGTCCTGTGGATGTTGAAGCTACAATGGACTTCCAAAGTCTGTCTTTTAATTAGTGCAGTGAAATCTTCATTTTCTCAACTAAATCTTTGCAGTCTTCACATCTGTAGAATTTCTCTGCAACATTGAAATCTCTGACCCTGTTGTATTCTGTCAATGTTTGAATTGCATTTTTAGTTCCTCCATGGAAGAGGGAAATTGAATCTAAGCATGAGAATGATTCAGACCGCAAACGTAGGCCTCAAGGATGTAAACAAGAGCCTGTTCTCCATCTGGCAAGAGATCTTCCAACTCCCAAAGATTCAAAGGTACTGAAGATGCATTTGCCATCGACCACCTTTTGCATTATCGCTACAGACTGCTGCTACTAAATCTGTTGTGGCAATGCAATCATTATGTTAGCAATGAATATAATCTTGACATTCTGCTTTTAGAAAGCGAATTGGCCAGGATTGCAGTTTGCCATATGAATTACGGAGCAGTGATAACCAAAAGGCCTTGGATGGCATTATGAAGACCGCACTGAATACAGCAGCACACAGATTCAATCATATTCTTCATCTGTCCACCTCATCAGGAGATCACGAAAAGATTACTCAGGTCAATAACTTTTCAGCAATCAATGACATTTGTTGTTGAGTTCTAAATTACCAGGGCTCAAAATGCACTAGTAGATGAATCCCTAAGTGAAATCCCCGAATTCACCATATAGATCCACTCAAGAGGATGTTCAATCCAAGAAAAGGTGACACCATTAATTAGAATCATGAGCCACTCCTCAAATCATAGGCTAGTTCTCTGCTGGGCTTGCTGCTAATAGTTTCACTGGTGAATTTGTCAGAAACAAACACTGGAGAGAAGCAGACTGGAGGTGTGAAGTGAGTGGTAGCAGTCAGCAGGATCAGGAAGCGAGACTGCAGGATAGAGCAGTAAGCTTGAGGAGCAAGGTCAGTGAAGCCAGGTTGAGAGATACAGGAGCAGTACTGAGGGTCAAGACTGCGAAATCGAGAGAGAGGGGAGCTGAAAAGAGTAGGGAATGAGAGCTTGCAATTGGCTGGGGTTTGGGGTCTGCAAAGGGGAGAGAAGGGTTTACTAATTAGAGAAAACTGTTTTAAACTTCTCAATAAATGAGTATTTGCTTAATTAGGAAAAGGAAAACTGAGGTAATGTAGTTCTTGTAAATTAATGTAGATTTAAAGCAGCAGGAATTCAGGAACATTTTAAGTGGGGAAAATGTATTCACTATTGAAATGATCACTTTCTCAATTGTGTAATTTAAGATCGAACAGTTTTATTTCATAATGATTTGTATTTATATTAATTACATTTTAAAGCAACTCAATACGATAAAATACTTGAGGTGCATTGGCTATGTTAGCCATACAATTGTATGTTTGTCTTTGTGACATAACTGGTCTGTGGAAAACATGCTTTGGGTTTTTAACTATATAAGTTTTTCAGATTTTTTTTAAAGGAAGCATTTATTGTTAAATTATGCACATTTTATTACCCTAACTTAAATATGTGATATCTAGGATACGAAAGCCGCAACACACAAGAAAAGCATTAAGGGAGAGGAAATGAGTATTGGGAATGTTGATGAATTCTTCTAATTCTGCTTCTTTCGAGCCCAAATTCTGTACATATTGGCACTAATATTTAAGGTATTGACACTATGTAACTGTAACACCTCATGAAAAAGATTTTGAGGATCAGCTGAAAACTAAAAAGGAGCTCTTGTGCGGTGGGAATGGAGGAGTGGGAGAATATTTTGAGCCCTGCAAATTATCCTTGAAAACTCTTGTATCAATTTAACCTCATTTTCCAAAGAGAAAATTGTTACCTTGTCTGTTTCTGATTTGGAGATGCTGGTGTTGGACTGGGGTATATAAAGTTAAAAATCACACAACACCAGGTTATAGTCCAACAGGTTTACTTTAAGCTAGTCTGCTTCCAATTAAACCTGTTGGACTATAACCTGGTGTTGTGTGATTTTTAACTTTGTCTGTTTCTGGGTTGGGATATTTGGTCGGCATGGACAAATTGGACCGAAGGGTCTGTTTCCATGCTGTGCATCTCTATGACTCTAAGTATGGCCATAAAAATGCATCACTCTGCCTCAATTCTTGTAGTGCTGACAGTCATTCCTAAAGAGGTGTAGAGGTAATGGTTTGGCGAATGAAATGAGCTAACACCCATTGACGGAATGGGTCAAAAATACTTTCTCACCTTGTAACAATCCATATTGCAGGGCTTGTTTGATAATTTCCTGCTAATGAAGTTTAAAGATCCCACTTTCAATGGAGTCTGCCTGGCACTGGAGTGGTTGGAATTCACGGACATGCTGAACAAGAGAATGATGAGTGTGCAGAACTTCCAGCTGATGCGATACCTGCCGTTCCTTCCAGTCACCTTTCACATGCTGTTTGCAGCATCCAGTGTCCCAAGGATTTCCTACCCAAACAGCCACTATGAGGTAAAGGAAACCGATCGGTATATGTGGCCATAAGAAAATGAGCAGAACCCACATTACAGAAGTCACGATTGATTGATGGCTTCAACTTCTCTTTACTGCCAGCTCCACCAAATTGTGTCTATCTCAGAATTAAATATTTCAGTGATCTACAACTTCCTAATTGATAAAAATTCAAATCATTAACTAGATTGCAATAATCTCGAGATTTCTGCATAAGCCCAGGCTAAAAGGTTAGATTGCCAAATATAGGGTCCATGCGACACTTATTAGTCATTATTTGAGCTAACTGCTTATATTTTTAGATACCTTTCATTGGTAAAGCTGATTTAAATAGTTCCTGATACCTAACAGGGTAAATGTCTTAAAAACAGGAATTGCTGGAGAAACTCAGCAGATTTAGCTGCATTTGTGATGAGAAAACAGGGTTAACATTTCGAATTCAGTGACCCTTGTTCAGAAGGCTGGGAACAGTCTGAAGAATAAGGGTTACTGGGCTCAAAATGTTAACTCTACTTTCTCACCACAGATGCTGCTAAATCTGCTGAGTTTAACCAACGATTTTTGTTTTTGTTTTAGATCTTCAGCATCTGCAGTTCTCTATTTTAGGGTAAATACTGCTCAAGTAAAGCAGTTCACTTTGGGAGTGTCACATATTCAGCCCTTGTTTTGTGATGAGGAAGCTGCTTGCAGTCCAGGGTGACAGTAGTTCTTATTGAGCTAAGGAGGGTTTAGAAATGGTTTAGGTACCCCCCCCCCACCAATTTCTGTTGTAGTGTGGAGATGCAGGTGTTCAATGTGGGTAAGGCTTCACTTGCCTCACCACAAAACCTCATGAATGCATGGTGTTCCAAGTGTACATGTGAATCTGGTTCTGGAGGGCTACTGAACTGTGAGGGACCCACAGCCCAGAAGCAAACATAACCTTCGTGGAGACATAAAATAAAACCAGAATGAATAGATTTATCACCCTATCTGTGTTCCCAGCAACTACCAAGGTTGAACTCGTCTTTTGTTGCAAGTGCTCCCACTATCCTATGCTAAATCACCAAATATATGATAGAACCAATTAAGTAAGCTAAAAGAACAAAAAAAAGATGGAAAGACAAGGCGAGGTCATCAAAAGACCGACAATTTCAAAAGATGTATATTTATCTATAGAGAGAACATGGTTCATCTCTGGAAATGTGTTTTCTTTAAACGTTCTCTTTTTTTGGTGAAAGAATCATACTTTGTTCGTGTTTGCCAGAAGACAAAGGTTCCAAATTGAACTTAAAATAACTACCTAGTCATATAGCCTCCTGGCTGTTAAACTGGGTTTCTTTATGCGAAAAAAGATTTTTTAGAGTGATTGAGACAAGCAAACAAATAGGCCAGAGATCAGCTAAGCTAACAAGGAAAGCACTGCTACCTGGTCGACAACCTCAATAGGATTTACTCTGTGAATTCTTTGGAGTTGAATGTTGGAAACTGTTCTGTACGCTTCACTGCACAAGCAGTCCCTGGCAAAGAGGGAATCACTCGCACTGAACAAAATGTTATTTCAATGGAGGACATTCATAATCAAGGCTGTATCACAAACTGATGAGAGACAAACTGTTAGTGAGACGAAATATGGAAACCCTGCTTACTTTCCTTTATTAATGTATGACATATGTTTTGGTGCATTTCTTTAGCATAGAAGTTATTTATGAACGTGGGGCATTTAGTCTGGTTGTCGTGGTTGTGGATATGTTCACCGAGTTGGGAAGTTGATCTGGTTTCGCCCCTCTGTGACATCTTTAGTGCTTTGGAGCCTCCTGTGAAGCGCTGCAGTACTGTCTCTTCTGGAATTTATTTGGCTCCGTTCCTGCTGCTTCCAGTTGCTGGTTCCAGTTGTTCGTTATAGTGGCTGGTATATTGGGTCCAGGTTTTTGTTGATGGAGTCCATGGATGAGTGCCATGCCTCTAGAAGACACCGTACTGCAGTGCTTCACAGGAGGCTCCAAGGCACTGAAGATGTCACCTAGACAGGGGATGAAATGTCTGCAAATCAACTTCCCAGCTCGGTGAACAACCACAGCAACAAGTACCCGAGTTACAAATCTTTACGCAAATGTTGAATTTAGTCTGGTTTTCTGAAAAGAAAGCCGCACTTAATGAGCTGAGGTGGGGTGGTTAAATTTTTATAATTTCTCTGAAAAAACCTTGTGATTCAGTCATTAGACCATTTGAAAAACAGCAGCAGTCTCTGTTCATTGTTTTGTATGGAAGGACCAAATTTGTTATATACTTTTAATCACCGTTTTCTTTCCTCTTGAACAGGCACAAACTAAGATTACCCATATGCACAACTTGCTGACAACCTTGGTAAGCGAAATCAGCCCAGCAATCCGCAGCCGAATCACTTTGCAAGCACTCGTGTCGGAAATCCTCTGCCTCCTGCTCGACATCCTTTCTCCGAAGCTGCGACCAGTGAGTCACCAGCCATAGCATGCATTCTCAGATAGTCCTTGAGTGGGGTGGGAACCGAACCTTCATGTAGATGTTTGAAAAGAAAAGCTTTACTGGGCAGCACCTGAGTTAAACTAATTGAATAGTATTTCCAAAAACTGACACAAGCATAAATGGGGCACATGACATTCGTCTGAGCTATGTGATTATGTCATTCAAACTCATGAAGTGGAACTTTAAGAGCAACAGTTCTTAACCATTCACCCACATGTTTGGAGCGATTCATTTCATTTGAAATTTAGTAATGGTTTTGAACAAGCCATCGGTTGTCCATTAACTGTTCATGGTATATTTTTTAACTTTGGTTGTGGTAGGAAGGATTTATTGATCCAGCTTATAATATGATTTGTTTTTTCATTTTTAAGTATAGAATCCCTCTAGTGCATAAAGAGGCTAGTTGCCCCGTCAAATCTGAACTGACCCTCTGACAAGTATCCCATCCAGATTAACCCCATAATGGGGTTTTTATCATGGCCAACTAACCTAACCTATACATCACTGGACAAGACAGGGCAATTTTTTAAAAATTTGTTAGCATTGCCAACCCCCCCACCCCTAACCTGCACATCTTTAGACTGTGGCACCCAGGAGAAACCCGCGCAGTCAAGGAGAGAATTTGCAAACTCCAAACAGATAGTCACCCAAGGCTGGAATCAAACCGGGTCCCTGGTGCTGTTAGGCAGCAGTGCTAACCGTTGGGCCACCCTAAAACCGTAATAGGTCCAGATCAGCCACTGATGTGACCATTTATCAACTGTTTCACTCCTGATTTGGTTCTGACCAAGGCTAAAGAGTGATAGAGCTATATTTTGCATGAAAGAACTATTATGTATATGTGTCTATGCACAAATGAATATGGTAATTCATTTCTCTGATGTTGGCAAGCACCATTTCACTATATAGGAGTGAATCTGTCACTGCCTTTTGCAAAATTATGTTAAGTTTGAGGGATTGACTTTCGAATAATGCAGTTGTTTGATGAAATACGGAGAAGATATTGTGGAGGTGTCCAACGTGACTGGTCATATGTAAGATTAACTGATAACGCAGTAAGTAAGTCAGGAGATAAATATTTATGTAGGGTGTAGTTCAATAGTGAAACATGGTGTAGTTGACTTGACTAGAATTATTTAAAGGAAAGTTAGCTAAGTATACAAGGGAAGAAAAATTTAGAACATCCGTAAATAGGTCGGAATGATACACAATAGGAGGAGATTCGTATGGAATATAAACAGGAATGTAGGCCAGTTGGACCAAGTACTCCATTTCTGTTATGCTGGAGTTGATGTCAAGTACAAAGCGAAACTGAACAGTAACAACAGAAACATGACTTCAATTCTGATAATTACTTGGTTGCTCATGGAATCCAATGCCTAAATTTTGAAGAGCAATGATTACTACTGGATTGCTGATCATGCACCAGCTTTAACAGACAATAAACGGTGGTGGTTTTAATTTACAAATAAACCAGTAAAATCAGATTGTTGATGGTAACCTGGATGAGAAGTTCGAAGTGTGCTTTCAAGAGAGTTTCTTAGAGCAGCACGTTCTGGAAGCAACCTGAGAGCAGATTGTACCAGACTTGGTATTGTGTGATGTGAGAGGACTAATTAATGACCTCAGAGTAAAGGCACCCCTAGGTAGCAGTGACCATATTCTGATTGAAGCTTGCATTCAGTTTGAAATAGGGAAACAGGGAAACTAGGCTAAGGCATAGATCAGTCGAGAAACAATGACGTATTTATGAGGAAATTTCTGAATACTCCATATACATCCTGTAATAATGTAAAATGTTGAAGGATGAACCCACCATTAAGTGGAGCTAAAAACAGCAAGGCTGGATTCTTATTCCTGATCGGTGTTACATATCCAGTGCTGGGTGTGAAGACAAGAACAGAACCGCTAGCCAAATAACCTTTTATAGAATTATTTAGCACAGAAACAGATCTTCGATCCACTCTTCCACACCAACCAGGCATCCCGATCCGACCTAGTCCCCATTTGCCAGCATTTGGCCCATATCCTTCTAAACCCTTCCTATTCATATACCCAACCAGGTGACTTTTATATGTTGTAATTGTACCCACATCCACCACTTCTCCTGGCAACTTGTTCATACACTCACTGCCCTCTGTGTGGAAAAAAAATTACCACACTGGTCTTTTTTAAATCTTTCACCTCTCGCTTGAAATTTATGCCCTTCAAGAAAGAGAGCTTGGGTTTTTACTCTATCCATGTTCCTCATGATTTTTTAAACTTCTATCAGGACATCCCTCAGCCTCCAGCACTGTAGGGAAAAAAATGCCTCAGCATATTCAGCCTCTCCCTATAACTCAAATCCTCCAGCCTGAGCAACATCCTTGTAAATCTTATCTGCATCATCTCAAGCTTAACAATGTTTTTCCTATAGAAGGGCAACCAGAATTGTACTCTATATTCTAAAAGCAGCATTACCAATGTCCTGTACAGCCACAACATGACATCCCAACTTCTACACTCAATGTTCTGAACAATGAAGGCAAATGTGTCAAATGCCACCTTCATCACCCTGTCTACCTGTGACTCCACTTTCAGGAAACTGCATCTGTACCCCTAGTTTTGTTCAGCAGCACTTCACATTTATCTCAATTAAACTCCATCTGTCACTCCTCAGTCCATTGGCCCATCTGATCAAGGTCCTGTTGTACCGAGATAATCTTTGTTGAAAACTTACTAACCATACCTTCTATATTCTCGTCCAGATCATTTACATGAATGACATTGCTAATTGTTGAGATGTCCTTTCCTCGTCATTGGGATGAGGATGTGAACTAGTGTGTGATATTCATTAAAATAAATCGCAACAAGAATCAACCACTTCCCAAATTGAGAGTGAATGGGCTATGGATAAATAAATGAATGATTTGAGGGATGAAAGGTTGATGTATTCATTAACTAAGCTTGCCTGATTTTCATAATTTAATACAGTGAACATTTTTATAAAGATGGCTATGTCTTGAACCCTTACTGGTAATGGTGATGTGTTACAGATCATTGAATCTGAGTTGTTGCAGCAACATGTAGTGTTAAATATGTTACTTACATGTTGTGACCTTGAACAATGGACAGTGATCTTCGAAGCTTCAACTTTCTTTCCACCACATGGCTGACCAGGAATCTCTCCCACTCATTGGTAGATGTTGGAGGATTTGCAGATTGGTAATCAATCTGTTTGGCCAGGTAATGCATGTATCTTCCTTGACCAGTGAACCTTGGGGTGCGACTTGAACCTCTCACTTCTGAGTTTCTCACACAGAGGACACAATGCTCTGTGACACAAGCTCACCAACCTTTATACTAGGCTCTATTCACCTGACATCCAGAAGTTAGAGCATTCTACACAGTACGTAAAGATTCCAATAAAAATTAATGCCAGCTGTGTTCATTGAACCTGTGTTAACAGTTCTCTGCACCATGCTATCAGTAGATCTCAAATTTCCATAGGGACTGACTGCAGTGAATTTTATTGGTGCTATTACTGCTTTTAATGTATATGTACTCATTGCATAGGACTTGACAGAATGAAACCAGTAGGTATATGTGAAGGTACTTTGGGCCCTGTTTGCTCGCTACACAATAAACCACAATTTTCCACCTTTTGAAGTGGTCTTCAAGCCTACAACATGGGTCTGTACTTATTGAGGAAAGCTACAAAGTACCAATTTTTTAATCAAGTGTCCAGCTATTAAAGCTAGCAAGGAATATGGAGATTTCACAAATATAAATATAGAGTTAAGATGGAAGATCAGCCAAGATCCAGTCAAATAGCAGAGCAAGCTCTATGAACTGAGCGGTCTAATCCTCTTATTTCGATGTTCCTGAGCACAATTACATTTAAACCTGTATAAATGGTACTATCAAAAAAAAGCACTTTCAGAAACCAAAACTTTATTGAAAAACCCAAATAGCTTTCATGATGTACTATACAAGAGGCAATCTAAAACCAGAGGTACATATTATCAACGGAGGGTACTTTACAGTGTAGCCATCCTTTACACAATTTAAAATTCAGGGATAGTGTGCTACAAGCTGCTATACCTGAGTGCCTTGCTAAGTTAGGATCACTAGTGTTTGCTTCCTCACTATCTCCATATGTTCACTATGACGCATGTTTTCCTGTAAGCACAAAGTGACAATTCTTTTTATGAAAGAAATGACTTTTGGGGAATGAGAAGCAATTACTCGTCATGTTAACCAACAGAAAAGCTACTATCTTTGCAATTAAATGCTTGCACTGCTGTTTTCCAGGATTAGTGTGATCTCAACAGTGTAGTTACACATGACCAGCTGGAAGTAAAGTACAAGAAATGGACAGTTCTCATCTCCTTTCCAGAATATTGGAGCACAGTTGTTTTAAGTTTTCTAATTATCTTGAGCTGATCATAGCTGCTTTTGCATTACCCCATCACTGTTCCCCCAGCCCCCAAAAACTCCCCAATAAGGTGGTCATCTCAGTATCTCAAATTTCAAAAGACATTCATATGATCATGTATTTTATTAGCCAGTCAGTAGTGCTGCAAGCTTTGTCACTCAGCTTCCTTTTGATTGCACTTTGATTCTTTTCAGTGGTTTCAGCCGACATTAATACCTGTATAATGATTGAGGTTACAGTGGTCTTTGATTTTCAGCTCTCCATCTTCTAAATGTGCCCCACTCCCATCTCTTGACTGATAGCATGGACACATAGTGAAGTCTGTGCTAATATATGGTACAGGTGACAAGTTTATAGCTCAGGTTATGAGCCTCGGAAGTGAGCATCCGTCATCTGCAAGTTGTGGTGAGAATGCTGGCTGTTGTTTCTGTTCTTTAGCTCAAGGAATCATTTATAATTAAAATAAAAAATAAAATAGATTCTGATTAAGGCAACTCCTGAATTTTTATAGATTTCTATCTGCAAACACTTGTAAAACCAGTCTTCTGATACTGTGGGTCACTGAAATGATAAGTGCTTTTTTGAATTTCACATCACTTAATCTGTTGTTCAGCTTTTAAATTCAGACGTATATTATGATATTATGTAGTCTGATATGTTCAAAGGAGTTTTTATTCATTTTTGTATGTAGCATGTGCACTGTGCATGTTACTGCAATGGTATCCTTAAAAATGCACATAAAATGGTTCTGTGCAGAGACATTTTTGCTCTGTTCTCCCTGAATTACACAGGAATGTGACTCCTCTTTTTAAGCTGATGGCAAAGGTTTGGTGTTCTCTCCATTATTGTAATTCTTTTTGAAATACTCAAAAGGCTTAATTCAGTATGAATTGTTGCATTCTCTACAATTGTCGTAAATAATCATTCATGGGCGTTCTGGATTTGTTTCACATGTCCTGATATCAAAAACCTTCCTGTCATATTGATGAAGTATTTCAAGAAGTGATCAAGTTGATTTGATGCAGATCAAAATCTAGTCTATGTAACAACGAATGTTTATAGACTCACTTTTAAATGTTCTGATTACTTCTCCAAAGGTGATTTAATTATCAGCATTTTAACAGGCAAAATGGAAAGACTTGAATTCAAAAGAGGATAAAGCATAAGAAATGTGAAAATCTGAACTTGGGTTTTAGTGAGAAATGCGAAAGGATAAATGAATTCCAGAAAGGGAAAAAATGTAATGAAATTTCATCTTGACAGAGAAATGCTTTGATTGTGTGACCAGGGAGAAGCAAGCAAACTTGACAATGTGTCAGCTTTAACTCCTGGATGGATTTGATCATGTAGTAGCTAAATTTAGTGAGAAAGGAGTTGAAATATATTTTGTATCCTTTGCGAAATCACCGAGAACAATTTGGACAATTTTATAACTATTTTGGCTTCCTTCAAAACCATTCCATGATTTTGTAGGATTGTGGGGTTGTAAAATTTGAGATGGGGATCGGTGACATCATGAAGGATGTGTACACAGGACCATGGAAATCAAGAATACAGTTAGACAGAGGCAAAAAAAAAGTTACAGCAAATATAAGAAATAAAAAGAGAGGGGGTGATGCTCAGAAAAGTTTTGAGATATTATAACGGTTTAGAAATGAAGAATTAGATATATGTGGATATGTTCTGGGAGAGAAGGCAGGCTGTCTAGGATTACCCAGAAATAAACGGAAAGGTTTACTGGGAGCATCCTAGAAATATTGCACATCTGGGTCACCAAGATGGCTGCAAACTGCAGCAGTGAAGTCAGGAACTGAACTTATTTAAGCAAAAGTAAAATGGATAGAGCTGCTCTTGGCAAGATTCACACAGTATGAAGCAGCTAACCCAAAAAGTTTCCAAAATGGGTTTGAGTTGACATACATTGAGATGTCTCCAAAAATTTGAAATATCTAAACTTACCTGTATATTTGTCTTTCTCTCTCTTCCCCCTCTCACTCCCATCCCGCAACCCCCTAATTTATCCCCTATGTTTAGTGTAGCTGACCTTTTCTTCCCAAGGCTTATTTATTTTCTCTGGTCTTGAGTGTGTGTGTTCTCCTTCTTCTTCACTACTTTCCTTATCTCCTCCTTAAAACTATTTTGTTCGCATCCTGATACCAAAACCATTAATTTGTTTATTCCTTGAAATGACTGGCAATATGATAAATGACTAATACCATTTGTAGCTTTGTGCTAATTCAAGAGAGAAATGACTTGCAGTATTTTTATGATTGCATTCTCTGGAGATAAACTCAGATTCCTTTCTTTTACATCAGAATCATTGATCATTTTTAATCAGAGCTTTTCAAAATGTTTGTACTCTGCCAGTCCTTTTGTGTTTTTTGAACTCTGTTTCACAATTTACATCAATGTGGGATGAAATGTTCTAGAATTTCACAAGTACCTTTTCGCAAAACTAATCAGTGAGTCAGGTTTCCTATGTGCAGTGCACCACATAGAAATATAGTTCAGAAAACAACTTGGATGTATGCAGTGCCTTTCATGAGAACTCAAAACTCAGGCCCATTGAAGTGCTTTTGAAGTGTATCCACTGTAGGAGCTGTGGTGGTTAGTTTGTACGCACACAATTCCCATACCAGCAATATAATAATGAGTAGATAACCTAATTTTGGGGGATGATGGTTGAGAGATAAATACTAACTCGGACACCAGGGAAAAAGGCTGCAGCTCTTTGAAATAGTGTCTTGGAATCTCTTGCATTCTCCTGGAAATGCAGGTGGAGCCTCAGTTTAATATTTATCTAAAAGCTGGCCATAATGCCTCTGCTACATTCCTTCAATAATGCACAATTGACAGTTAAAAATCACTCTTTGAATTATAACTGAAATCTCTTGATAAGTCCACCCTCCCTATATTTCAAAAGATTCCTCATGGGCAACAAGAGCTATTTCTGCCCCATGTAAGCAAGCACTCAAGACACTATACTCAACGATTTTGAAATTGATGATCCAAATTTCTAAATGTTTTAGCTGATCTAAGCAGCTGCTCATTTTAAATCAGAGCATTTAAGAGGAAGAGTGTTTACTTGCCCCTTCACTGATATCAGTGGGGTGGTTCTGCAGATAATGTCAGTGAAAAGACTGGGAGGGTACAGAATGGTTTGTATTGTAATAGTTGCTACAACCATCAGCCTAAAGATATCTCCAGGTAGACGTTCATCCCAAAACCGAGAATGGCAGCAAATGCAAAACTATTAAAAAGATCATTTAAACCAATTTGACACCAAGGGTTGAGGAGAAACTCTCATTTAACTGTCTGTTCATATTCTGAGATACCACTCTGTATGCGCTTAACACTGTTTCTGAAAGTTTCCCTCTAAAGCTGTTAGAGTAAGTTTTTTTTAGAAAATATTTTATTATAGAACATTTTTATTTTCTGCAAGAAAGAGGGTAGAAGAAAGGAATAACTGAAGACTGGTGTATAGATCCACTTATTGTCACTTGGGACAGCGTTGTGGCTGTAGGTTTTTTATTTGATTATAATGCACATTGTTTAAACGGGACCTGTACCACCTTTATTGACTGGAAGACTTAACATCAGTACTTTCTCTGCTCCTGGAAAAGCAGAATTTCTGGCTTCTAGTGTGACAATGCTGCCACTTTTTGGAATCATAGATTAGAAGTTTGGCAAGAAATGGCTAGCGGAATATGGAAATGAAGCTAGTACTGTAGACTTGATCACTGTATAGTCTAATAACATGAAGTGATTGATAACATGGAAAATATCTGCAGTGATTGGAACAGAGTTGATCTCATTGAATGTTAGATCCCTGATTTGGGCTGTTAACCTGGGCCAATCAGGGAGCCCAGGCTGACAGATATAAACAGGAATCTCTGAGATTCCGCTCACTGGGCACCACGGTGGCTCAGTGGTTCGCACTGCTGCCTCACAGTGCCAGGGACCTGGGTTCAATTCCAGCCTTGGGCAACTGTCTGTGAGGACTTTGCACATTCTCTCAGTGTCTGCGTGGATTTCCTCTGGGTGTTCCGGTTTCCTCCCACAGTCCAAAGATGTGCAGGTTAGGTGAATTGGCCAAACTTAATTACCCATAGTGTTCAGGGATGTGTAGACTGGATGCATTAGTTAGGGAAAATGTAGAGTAATGGGGTAGGTGAATGGATCTGGATGGGTTACTCTTCGGAGGGTCAGTGTGGACGTGTTGGGCTGAAGGGCGAGCTGGTCAGAGTCCATGAACTGTGCATGTGTAAATAAAGGGTGACTTGGTGATGGGATACTGGTCTCTATGGAGTTATTTCAGTATCTATTGAAAAAAAGCTTTTAAATCTCCAGAAGGAAATTTCAAAAGATTAATCCATCTTTGAGCAGAATATTTGCTTTCTCTGATCAAACAACACTGTAAACAATGTTGAAAAGCCATCTTGAAACCAGAAGTAAGGAAACTTGTCAATGTTTGCTACAAATCAGCAAAAAAAACGACACAGAATGATTTGATGAAGGTTTTTGAGCTGATGCTAGTGAAGGATAAGTACCATAAACAGATTAGGATGCAACATCCTAGGTGTATTAATTGTTGTTGCAGTTGGAAATAGCCTATTAATGAATAAAGAGACAGGCAGAGCTAGATCCAATGAGATAGGTAGGAATAATGAATAATGCCGAGACTAATAATAGTGCAAAGGATGCACTTCAAGATGAATGTGCACACCAAAGGAGTACACTTACAATAAGCAGTTATTCTGGGTTACCTAGTTGTGTTTAAAAGTTTCAAATGACAAGTTTTCAAAAAGTTTTTTCTTCAATAGCCGAGAACCTGGTACTGACAGGTATTGTAAACCATTTATTACAGGTGAACACCCAGCTGTATAGTGCCAGAGAGAAGCAGCAGCTCACTGACCTGATTGGAACCATGCTGGCCTACAACCTCACATATCACCAGGAACGGACCCCAGATGGACAGTATGTTTACTTGCTGGACCCGTAAGCACTGTTTCTAATTTCTCCTTAATGTTTTTTTACTTATATACTTACGGATTAAAAACTCCAATTGCTTTATATATATCCTGAATATCCTCATAAGGCTGATCTAAAATTAGAGTTATTGCTTGAGAAAACTGGAGTTTAAATGTTTATCAAAAGTGGCACAGGTTTTTTTTTCCAGTCTTTCATGCGATGAGCATTTTGCTAGCATTTCCAGCGCATCTCTAATTGCCCTCAAGATTGTAGTGAGCAATCTTGTGCAGGTGCTCTCACTCAGCATTGCTGGAATTTGATCCATTTTGTCTTGGTGACTTGCTGCATTTGTATTGTCAACTTGTAAAGGCTTCCAATGAGTGTTGGTGATTGAGGAAGTGAATGTTTATGGTGGTGAGTAGGTGCTCACCACTGAGACAGTGGTGAGATTCTTGTGTTGTTAGAGCTGTACTCATCCAGACTAGTACAGTGTACTCCATCACAGTCCTGATTTGTGCCTTGTATGCAGTGGGCAGGCTCTGAAGAGACAGAAGCTGAATTATTTGCCTCAGAATTCCCTTGCTTGGAGCTGTTTTTGGAGCTATATTTATTTGGCTGGTCAAGTTCCACTTCTCATTGATGGTAACTCCCAGGATACTGTTGGATTTGGTAATGATTATCCCCTTCAGTGTCAAAGGAAGATGGTGAAATCCTATGAAGATGGTCATTGCACAGCACTTATGTGGTGTGACGGTTAATTGTCACTTATCAGTCCATTCCTGGATGTTGTCCAAGTCTCATAGCATATGGATGCAGACTACTTCAGTATCTGAGAATTTATGAATGGTACTTAATATTGTGCAATTGTCAGCAAACATTCGCACTTTTCACCTTATGATGGAGAGAAGGTCACTGATGAAGCAGCTGAAGGTAGTTGGACTGTAGACACTACCCTAAGAAAATCCTGCAGTTATGTCCTGGGATTGAGGTTACTGACCTCGAATAAGCACAATCATCTTCCTAAGTGCCAGGTATGATTCCAAACAGCAGAGGATTCTCTCCCGATTCCCTTTGACTTCAATTTTGCTAAGGCTTCTTGGTCAAATGCTATCATAATGGCAAGGACAGTCACACTGGGCTCATTGTTGGAAATCAGACATTTTGTCCAGTTTGGATGAAGTCAGGACTGAGTGGCCCAGGCAGAATTCAAATTGCTTGTCAGTGAGCGCATTACTGTTGTGAAATACTGTTTCACTGCATCATTAATGACACCTTCCATCACTTTCCTGATGTTAGAGAGTGGACTGATGGGGCAGTAATTGGTCAGCTTGGATTTGTCTTGCTTTTGTTTTCCAGTAACCTCTGACTGAATTGTGAATAATTAGCTGCTGTTTGCTTTATAAATGTAATAACGTGGGCAGATAATCCGTGCTGCCTGATGAAGTTATCCATTTTGGGATATATTTATTGTGGAAAATTTGCAGACCTTTGGAAGCTCCAGGTTTAGGATTTATTGAAACCTACCAATTCTAGTAGTACTTAATTGGATAACACCATTATTTTGCTGTAGCCAAGCATTGCAGATCAGAAAGTTTAAATCTCCAGTGTGTCGGTCTGATGGCAGCTGGTTTAAGTGAGGATGCTATAATGACCTCATCGTCCTATCCCGAGTTAAAGGAAGTAAAAAATTCTCTTTCCTGTTCTCTGTGCTAATGGGAATGCACGTATAGAGACTGGGTGAGAGCAGGATTGATCTTTGATTTATGATCCTGTTGTTGAATTTTTTGTTCATGTTTGTGTGAAAGTGAATTATCAGAAAGTGGTCACAGGAGCAGTGCCCAGCAAGGAGCCATTGCCACCCAGAAGAGGGAGCATAATGAGAGCACAGAAGGGGCGAAAGCTGACAGACTATCGACACATTAGATTTGTAACTCTGTGAGACTGACAGAAAGTGAAGGACTTTTGCCCAAAATGTCGATTCTCCTCCTCGGATGCTGCCTGACCTGCTGTGCTTTTCCAGCATCACATTCCCGACTCTGATCTCCAGCATCTGCAGTCCTCATGTTCACCTAGAACATGAAAAGTGCCCAGTTTTTATGGAGAGATTGGTTAAAGTCATGGTGTAAGCTATGGAGGAGTTTGCAGAGGCCACGTTGTGCTTGGTTGCTGTTGTGGGAAAATCACCAGCCTCGGAGTCAGAGTCAGGGTTCAACGACAGAGTTTATTGTACAAGGAAATACTGGAGCTCCGGGGAGACGGAGGCACCAACAGCACAGTGGTCAGCTGTGATTCTTCTCTCAACCCAGAGCACATGTCAAAACACTTTTAAACATTTTGTGAAATAATAGGTGAGTGATGGGGTTATTGACTCTGTAACATAATTTGTTATAAACATTGCAGAATTGTTGATAGTTTCTCTGCAGTTATTGTCAGTTTCAGCACAGACATTGTCAGTTTCAATGTCTGCGCGGGAGTCCATTGCTGTAGTAATGGGCGCTAATCACTGTTCCTGAGAGGGATGATTACTGCAGCCCTGGCTGTTAGCATTTTGTATTGAGCCTGTATCAAGCTGTTAGCATTTCTATCAAAGGTGTTGGCTGGACCCAGACACCCAAGCACTACTCATGTATTCTCTTCTGTTTCCACTCACCCCCGGCCTTAAATTAATCAACTAGGTTATGATTGCATTGTGCTGGCATTCTAAGGGCCCCAGGCAGTATCTGTGTTTGCTCTGCTGTGTCTCTCCATATTGTGGTCCGGTGGCCATCTTGTGTGTCAAGTGGCCAACTTGTGGCTCAGCGTCCATCTTGTGTATCCGTGTGCCTTGTGTCACCCTGCCCCATGCCATCTCCACTTCAGTTATAGTATTAGTAACTAATGCAGTGCTACCGTAGGATATAAACTTTTCAGTTTTTTGAGACAACTTGATCAAGCCAAATAAGATGTTGTCAAGAGTGTAATGCTGAGCAACATTTCAAGAGATGTTAGATAATGTCATCAACAGTAAGAGAAAGCACAAACAGTTTATCAATGCCATCTAAATCTCAGCTGTGGTAGTGTTTGGAAATCCGTCCTTTCATGGATCTGAATGCATCATAAGTTCTGGCTGCCTTCACTAAAAATTGGGAGCTGTTTTGATAGGTATTGGTGATTGCACAGTGAGTGACAGGAAGTCAGAAAGGAATTTATCTCCTGAAGTGTACAAAAGAACACTGAAATTATTTCTTGGTTGCATCGCCATATTAGACTAGTTTTATTCCCACCATTTCCGAAGGTTGTGTTGATGTTAAGCTCTGAGCTATGAGGCGTCTTTGGAAGGTGCTGTTGATGAGGTGTGTTACTACATTGCATCTTGTCTATGGTACACATTGCTGCTATTCTGTGTTACTGTTGAAGGAAGTGAATACTTAAGGTCATCTCTACACCAACACTTTTGTGGTCCTGTTAGATTGATGTCTGCTTCCATTTTCTTTTCTTCCCTGTTCCACTCTTCTTGAATTATTATTGACTACCCAAATTTTGATTTAAAAATTGGGGCAGATGGATTTTGATCAGTTCTGTAACAGTATTTTGTTTGAAAAAGTTCAGAAAGCCACTTAGAACAGTGACCAAAGTACATAATTTCCAAGATGGTATGTTAAGTTCAGTTAAGTCCCTGATCTGTGCTATACTTTTTCGACTGCTAAATGTAAAACAAACCAAAAGCTTTTGACTTCAGTTGAGACGAGTCATGAGTTCAGTTGAGAAGGAAAAACTGTGTTTCCTCCTGGCAGGAGAATCCGGACTGGAGCTCAGGGAAGGCACCATGACAGTGTTGCTTTCTCATTCTGATGGTTGTGAGAATGTATGGAAATGTTCCAGCTATCTGGACTGAAGAAGGGTCTAGGTTATCAGCATTGAAAAAGGTTCAATGCCAGCAGTCTCTGACGGGACTTGTAAGACTGCCAGATATCCAAGGAAAAGAAACTGCAAAGAATCAATTTAGTAAGATCTTAGTTGAAGGATAGTGTTGGAAATTCTAGAATAGAGTGGTGCTGGAAAAGCACAGCAGTTCAGGCAGCATCCGAGGAGCAGGAAAATCAATGTTTCGGGCAAAAGCCCTTCAGATATCTCTCCATTCTTCGGGCACTCTGCCTGTATTCCTGATGAAGGGCTTTTGCCCGAAATGTTGATTTTCCTGTTCCTCGGATGGTGCCTGAACTGCTGTGCATGTTCAGCACCACTCTATTCTAGAATCTGGTTTCCAGCATCTGCAGTTATTGTTTTTACTTCGGATAGTATTGGAAAATCAAGTGTAACTTCGTCTCCCTGTTATAGATACATAAGTTTATTTTTAGTCTGTGAAATAAATTTAAGTTCTCTTGTTCGAGAAAGGGGGAGGCCATCATCTATTATTACTGAGTAAGCCAGAAACTCTGGTAATGTTCTGGGGACCCTAGTGTGGATAATGAAATTTGAATTCCATATAATTCTGGAATTAGAAGTCCAATGATAATCATGCAATAGTCATTGATGTAAAGCCCCTCTGGCTTACTAATGTCCTTCAGGAAAAGAAACTGGCCTCCTTATTCAGTTTGGCCTATACACTTGTCAACAGCAACATACTGACATTTAACTACCCTCAAAAATGGCCTTGTAAGCAATTCAGTTGTATCAACCACTGAAAAGAAAGAAATGAACCTGACTAAGGTGCGGAAATGATGATGGCAAACACTACTCTTGAAACTTTGCAAAGTCTTCCTTACATCGAGGGGCTACTGCCAAAATTGGATGAGCTAGGATCACAGACTAGTCGAGCAACAGCCCGTCATAATCAAACTGATGGAATCGTACCTTACACACACTGTCCCAGTTATGACCAATCCCTGGCTACTTTCTGTCCCCTAACAGAGATAGTGACATAGTGATATTCTATTAGGAGGGCTTGCTCTGGGAGACCTCAACATTGACTCCAGATCCTCTGAAGTTTCTTGGCAACAGGTCAAATGTTGTGGGCAAAGAAACCTTCTGCTAATTACCACACATTGCCTCTATCCCTACCCTCACTGATGCATCAATACTCCTCTATGTTGAACGCCATTTGGAGGAAGCATTGAGGGTGACAAGAATGTACTCTGGTTTGGTTGCATCAATGTCTGAGTTCAAGTGACTTGGCAACACTGCTAATGACTGAACTGCTCGATACCGAAAGGACACAGCTTCTGGATGAGGGGTCAACAGGTTGTGAAGGAACCAACAAAACAGAAAAACATACTTGACCTCATCATTCCAATCTGCCTGTCGCAGGTGCATCTGGCCAGGACTCTATCAGTGAGAGTAATTAAAGCACAATTCTTGTTGACTGAAAGTTCCATCTTCACATTGAAAATGCTCTCCATCATGTTGTATGGTACTTTCACCAGGCTAAAATGGATAAACTTCAAGTAGAGCTAGCAACTCAAAACGAGGCATCTAAGAGTAACTGTAGACAATTAGCAGCAGCAGAATTGTACTGCAATACAACCTGCAATTTTATGGCCTGGCATATTCATCATGCTACAATTAGAATTAAGCTAGGGAATCAATCCTGCTTCAATGAGGAGCGCAGGAGGATATTTTACAAGCAACTTCAGATGTATCTGAAAACCTGGTGAAGCTACAAAGCAGCACTAGCATGTCAAACAGCGTAAGCAGCAGAACTGAGTGATTTCACAACTAATGGATGAGATCTAATCTCTGCAATACTGCCACATCTAGTTGTGAATAAAGGAAGGCAAGTAAATGACTCACTGGAAGAGGAGGCACCACAAGTATTCCTATCCCTGATGTTGGGGAAATGCAGCACAAAAGATGATGTTGAAGCATTGGAGGAAGCCAAGGTGGAGCATTTACATCCCACTTGTGGGTGAAGATTGTGGCCACCGATCCCTAGGATTTCAGATGCTAGTCTTCAGCTAAATTGATTGTCTCTACGTGATATCAAGAAATGGTTGGAGGCATTGGATACTGCAAAGGCTATGAGCCCTGACAGCATTCATGAAGTAGTACTGAAGGCATGTGCTCTAGAGCATGCCACCCTCCTGGCAAAGCTGTTCCTCCCTGCAGCTACAAGAGTGGCATCTACTTGACAATGTGGAAAATTGCCCAGGTATCACAAAAATTAGGACAAATCCAACCCAGCCAATTACTGTCTCATCAATCTACTTTCAAACATAAATGAAATGATGGCAAGGGTCATCAGTAGTGCTATCAAGATGCTTTTACTTAGCAATAACCTGCCCATAGACACCTCAGTTTAGATTCCGTCAGGTCACGCAGCTTCTAACGTCATTACAAAAGAACTGAATTCCATTGGTGAAGGGAGAGTGACTGTCCAAAAGTATTTGTCAAGAGTATGGCATTGAGGAGTCCAAGCAATGGAGCCTGCGGGAATCCAGAGTGAAAACTCAGCTGGATAGACACACCTGGAGCAGAGAGAGAGATGGCTGTGGTTGTTGGAAGTCAGTCATATCTGCTCCTGAACCACATCTAAAGAATTCCTCAGCATGGTATCCTAGACTCATCTATCTAAAGCTGGTCCATCAATGACCTTCCCTCATCATGAGGTCAGATATCCAGGGTGCTCACTGATGATTGCAAGACAATCAGCACATTTGCATCTCCTCAAACACTGAAGCAATCCATGTCCTTACGTGGCAAGATTGAACAAAATCTAAGCATAAACTGATAAGTGGCAAGTAACATTCATGGCAATAATAGCCAGGCAATGTCCATTTCTAACAAGTGCGAATCTATCCATTCAGTGGCATAACATGAAGTGGTGAGACTTCTGATAATTTCACAATGTTCTTCATTCACAACTCCCCAGAAACTAAAACTGTCCAAATGCAGTAAGACCCGGACAACATTCAGGCTTGACCATTCCCAAGTGTGTGAATCCAACCACTGCCATTGGCATTCAGTGACTCACCATCACTGAATCCCCACACTGTCAACAACCCTGGAGGTTACTGTTGACAAAAAACTGAACTAAACCAGTCACATCATCAGTACTGTGACTGCAAGAGGCAGTCAGAGACTAAGAATATTGCGAGGAGTAGCCCACCACCAGACTCTCCCAAAACCAGTCCACCATCTACAAGATATAACTCAGGAGTGTAATGAGATGCTGCCCTTTTGTCTGGATGAGCATAGTTGCAACAACACGATAATTCAATACCATCCAGGACAAAGTAGCCTACTTGATTGGCACCACATCAAAAAGCCCTCCCTTCACCACTGATGCTCTGTAGCAGCAGTGTGTACCACCTATAAGGCGCACAACAGAAATTCACCAAAGTCACTGTCCTGTCTTGAAAAAATATTTCCTTAAATATCACTGGTTCAAGATCCAGGAACTCCCTGACAGCATTGTGCATCTAAGTGATCCAAATTGACTGCAGCAATTCAAGAAAGTGGGTCATCAACAGCTTCTTGAGGGTAAATAGGGATGGGTAATAAATGCTCGCCCAGCCAACATCAGTCACATCCCATAAATGAATAAAACCAAAGCAATCTTCATGTTTCAGTGACTACCAACTGAAATAATTAAATATTTGAACTCTCAAGCTAGGTTTTGTTCTGGACTTAGACATCCCAGGTGTTACCCTCAGCCGGGATCATAATACTGTTCATATCCAAATTACTTGAAAACGTTGGAAAAAGGAGCAAGCAGGAAACACACAACTTCATACCAAAATAAAAAACAGCAAGTTTTCATTTTTGGTTCGAGGTTGTGTTGCCTGCATGTTCCCTTTTGCCATTTCTTCACTGTTACTTCTCTGCTAATTAAACAGAAAATGAAACTCCCTTTAGGTGTAATGGTTTTACAGCCTGTCAAACCAGTTTAATTAAAATCACAAGAGAGTACATCCTTATTTCAGGTTTATCCAACCCTTAAAGGAGTTGGTAACTGACTGAGAAGTACTTACCTCTGGATGTGTCCCAGGCTTATTCGTGAACTAATTGTATTTTAAAAGGAATTTACAGGAATAATACTCAAACTGAAATGGAAGATTGAACAAGCTTAGCACTTCTCTGTAGAAATGTAAAAGGCTTAGAGGGGTCAGCAGAAAGATGTCTTTAAAAGTATCAAGCTGTTTTGTAGGGATGATGTTTCAACTTGGCAGAATGCAAAACTGGGAATCGTTTATGCAGGACATTCACTAATAAATCAAATAAGGAATTTATGAAAATGTGGAACTTATCACAAGGAGTCATTGAGGCAAAGTCAATAGCATAGGCAAATGTAAGGGGAAGCTAGGTAAATGAGAGAGAAAGGAGAGAAGGTTTTTCTGATGAATGAGAGGAAGCTCATGTGCAGCATAAATACCAGCATAATGCTGTTGGGTTGTATTGTCTGATCCCACACTTACCTGGCAGGGGAGATGACATGATCAGTGCAGTGGCACTCCCAGATCGCTTCTTGGCCTTTTGGCTAAGATCATGTGTAGTTCTGTTCTTATCGCTTCTCAGACTTTTGGCTCGGAATATGTGTAGCTCCTGAGGACCAGAGGTAGCGATTCTGCTCGAGTGCTGCAGGTTCGACCCAGCGGACATGTGCTGGCGGTGGAAAAAACCACGGGGATCGTGTTGCGAGTCGTTGGAGCTGCTGAAGACTACCGCTAGATCGTGATTGGACGTTGGAGGATCGTTTGTTTGTGCTGACCTGCTCTTGGTGGATATTTATGCTGGCTTCGGCCTAACGCCAATTCAGGTACCAGCCGGCCTCAGCAGCCGCTCGCAGCCCAGGCCAGGGCATTCGCGACACAGTCAGGGTGACTGTGAAGAAGGTGGTGGAGCGCACACCGGTCGATCGGACAGTGTTCGTGAAGAAGATTTTGCTGGAATGCTGCGGGTTCGAAGCAGCGGACGTGTACTGCCTGCAGGATTTCCCTGCGGCAGGCTATTTCAACGTGACCTTCAGGAGCGTGAAGAATTGCGAGCAGCTCCTGAAGGCCTTCAAGGAGAAGGAAGGGGAACCTCTGTTCTCCATCTTGTCGGCGGTCCCGTTGCTTCCTGCGCAGTGGAGTCGGGTAATCCAGATGTACAACCCTCGTGTCCCAGCAGCAGATGTCCTGACCTTGAGAAGATACGTCCAGGTCGAGGGAGAGTGTACCGATGTGGTCGATCCTTTCGGGATCTGGACCAGCAAACGACAGGTCAGGGTAACCTTGAGGGTCGATACCAGTGGGAACATCCTCTACCCACCCTCCAGCTTTGCCATCGGAGGAAGCAGAGGTTACCTGACATACACAGGGCAGCCGAAAGTGTGCCGAACCTGCGGGAGGTCAGGCCACATGGCGGCGGATTGTAAGGTGACCGTCTGCTGAAACTGCAAGCAGGAAGGCCACCCGACCAAGGAATGTAAGGAGGCCAAGAACTGTAATCTGTGCAAAGAGGCGGGCCACATGTGCAAGGCCTGCCCAAGACGAGGGGCCGCCACCTACGCACAGATGGCCGGAGGTGGCAACACGAGCCGTGGACCGCCTAAGACCAGCAAGGTACCACAAAACAGCACGGAAACGGTGTCTGGAGGCACCCAGAAGGAACGACAGGCTGTAACGGAGCAGACGGCAGGCAGCGGGGAGATGCAGTAGCTTATCTAAGTTCCTTCAAGACAGACGGAGGAAATGGAAGAGGAGGGATCAAAGGAGGCAGAGGATTGGATTACTGTCAAAAGTAGAAAGAGGAAACCTCTTAAGGGCCCCAAAGCCACCCAGCGAAGGGGGAAGCGACACCTAAACGACGAGGATACAGGCAGCTCTTCCGACGGTGAGGACCGGCGCAAGGAGGGTCGTCACCAGAGGAAGAGACAGAGTGCCGCGGGGAAAAAGGAGGGCAGCACCGCCCAAGCAGGAAATGACGATCCCTCTGAGGGGATGGGTAAAGGCCTCCCCCCACCCAGTGTGAACCAAGAGGTGCCCACAACTCCAGGTAACCGGGAGCAGCGGTCCTGTGACAGCCCCGCTGTCAGATGGAGAACTGGACGGTGCCGACCCTGAGCCCAACCCGAAGACACCAGAGCAGGGAAATGGCCCCAGCATGGAGCTGGACAGCTACCTCAGCCCCGGGAGGGTCCAGCAGTTTGCCGTCACAACGGGGATGCACACAGCTACCCCAGAGGGCAAGACCAGCAGCAAATGGACACTGTTAAACTCGTGAACTGTTAAAATGGGGTTAAAAATTGCCAGCATCAATGTACATAGCATCAAATCGGCTACGCGATGTGTTTCTACGATGGCCTTCCTGACCAACGTTAAAGCCGACGTCCTGTTTCTGCAGGAGTGTGGGATACCGCACCTCAGCAGCTACAGGAGATGGTCGAGCTTATGGGCCCATGGGCCGTCAGTTTGGTCGGGGGGCCAACGAAAGCAGCGCCTCCGGCCTAGGTATCCTGGTGCGAGGAGGCAACTTTATCATCTCAGAGGTTAAGGAGGTGGTGAGCGGGCGCCTCCTCGTCGCTGACGTCACGTACAGGAATGCTCCCCTGAGGCTGATTAACGTGTACGCCCCAGTGAGTAAGAGTGAATGGTTGGCCATCCTGCAGCAGCTTCCACTGTTGCTGGCTACGTCTAGGCCGGTCATTCTGGCCGGAGACTTCAACTGTATCATTGATGCAGATGGACGATCCGGTGGGGGTGACAGTAAACTGGTCGCCACGTCCAGAGCCCTGATGGACACGGTAAAAGATGCCAAGCTGCACGACGTCTTCAGCACCCCTGCAGACGGAGCGCAGCATAGATACACCTGGTCACTGGCAGACGGGTCTATCCGCTCAAGGATAGATTACCTGTTTGTGTCCCGAACGCTCTCGGTCAGATCCACCGTCAAGCCGGTGTTCTTCTCTGACCACTGCCTCCTGCTAGCCGACTGTCACCTGCAGGACGAACAGCGGGCTGGCAAGGGAACGTGGAAGCCGAACACAAAGCTGTTGACCCCGGGAAACATTGAGGAGCTCAAGAGGGACTACGCAGGTTGGAGAACCGTGAAGCCCCTCTTTGAGTCCCCAGCAGACTGGTGGGAAACAGTAAAAGGGATCATCAAGAGGTTCTTCATCCTCAAAGGTGTTCAGGAGGCGAGAGAGAGGCGGGGAAAACTGTCCCAGCTCCAGGAAAGTATGCAGAACCTGCTCCTGCTGCAGACGATGGTGGTCGATGTCATGGAAGACCTCAAGGAGGTGAAGGGCCAGCAAGCCTCGCTGTTTGCCTCGGAGGCCTCCAAGATAATCTTCCGGTCCAGAGTCCGCTCGGTGGAGCAGGACGAGACGTGCTCATGTTTCTTCTTCCAGAAGGTGCACAAAGAGAGCTCCGTGCTCAGCAGCCTGAAGGAAAAAGATGGCTCCATAACGTCATCTCAGGCTGAGATCATGAGGATCAGTAAATCCTTCTATGCCAGTCTGTATGACGCGAAGCCGACCGACAGCACGGCCTCCCAGTCGTTCCTGTCCTCTATCACGGAGGTTTTAGACGACAGAACACGCGAGAGGCTGGACCAGCCGCTATCTCTGGATGAGCTGACCAAGGCCCTCGAGTCCTTCGAAAAGAATAAAACTCCCGGAAGCGACGGCTTACCGGTCGAGCTCTATTCCGCTCTGTGGGACTTGATTGGCCAGGACCTGCTGGAGGTGTATGTCAGTATGCTTCGGGCAGGTACCATGAGTGAATCCATGAAGAAAGGCATCATCACCCTCATCTACAAGCGAAAGGGGGAGAGGGAGGAACTCAAAAATTGGAGACCAATCTCACTGTTGAATGCGGATTACAAAATTCTATCAAAGGTAATCGCCAACCGGGTCAGGTCTGCTCTGGGATCGGTGATTCACCCTGACCAAACCTGTGCTGTACCAGGCAGGAAGATTGCTGAGAGTCTCGCACTCCTCAGGGATACGATCGCCTACGTGCAGGACAGAGGGTTGGACACCTGCCTGATCAGCCTGGACCAGGAGAAAGCCTTTGACAGGATATCACGCAGGTATATGAGAGATGTTCTCTCCAAAATGGGCTTTGGGGAGGGAATCTGCAATTGGATCAGACTGCTCTACACCAACATTGTCAGTGCAGTCTCAATCGATGGGTGGGAATCATCTAGCTTCCCAGTCAGATCTGGAGTCAGGCAGGGCTGCCCTCTCTCTCCTGCCTTGTTTGTGTGCTGCATAGAGCCATTTGCCGAGTCCATCAGGAAGGATGCGAACCTGAGAGGGGTGACTATTCCTGGCAGCGGGGCCCTACAGGTTAGGGCCTCCCTGTACATGGATGACGTCGCCGTTTTCTGCTCGGATCCGCTGTCCGTGCGCAGACTCATGTGCATATGTGACCAGTTCAAACGGGCCTCGGGGGGCCAAGGTAAACCGAGGCAAGAGCGAGGCCATGCTCTTCGGGAACTGGGCCGACCAATCCTCGATCCCCTTCACCGTCAGGACCGACCACCTGAAGGTGCTGGGTATTTGGTTCGGGGGTCTGGGGTGTGCGCCAAGTCTTGGGAGGAGCGTATCAGCAAAGTGAGGCAGAAACTGGGCAGATGGAAGTTATGGTCGCTCTCCATCGCGGGAAAAAACCTGATCATCAGGTGTGAGGCACTGTCATTGTTTTTATACGTGGCACAGGTCTGGCCTATTCCCAGAACCTGTGCCGCTGCAGTCACCCGGGCCATCTTCCAATTTATATGGAGGTCAAAGATGGCCAGGGTCCGAAGGGACTCGCTGTACAAAGATCTGGACAACGGGGGTAAAAATACACCCAATGCCACCCTCACCCTGATGACCACCTTTGTGTGTGGCTGCATAAAGCTGTGCATGGATCCCGGTACGCAAACACCAAGTGTCACTACGTACTGAGATTCTACCTGTCCCCAGTGTTGCGAAGGATGGGCCTGGCCTCACTGCCGCGGAACGCTCCGAGTAGTTGGACCGTTCCATATTACCTGTCCTTCGTGGAGAAGTTTATGAAGAAAAACACGTTTGACCCCAAGTCCATCAGGAAGTGGTCAGCACGTAGTGTCCTTGAGACCCTTCGGCAAAAGGAGAGGGCGGATCCTATCGAGCGGTTCCCTGAGCAGACTGTCAAAGCCATTTGGCAGAATGCCTCATCGCCAGAACTTTCCAACAAGCACCAAGACATGGCTTGGCTAGTGGTGAGAAGGGCTGTACCTATGAGATCCTTTATGCACGCCCGGACTCTTAGCCGCACCGCACACTGCCCTTGAAGCGGCTGCGGGGGGGACGAGTCTGTCTCACACCTCCTTCTGGAATGTGCCTACGCAGAAGTCTGGAGAGGAATGCAGTGGTGTTTGTCGAGGTTCGTCCCGAGCGGCGCCGTGACGCGAGACTCCGTGCTCTACGGCCTGTTCCCCAGGAAGCACACCGAGACGAACATCAACTGTGCCTGGAGGATCATCAACTCGGTGAAGGACGCTCTCTAGGCGGTCCGAAACCTGTTGATCTTCCAGCTGAAGGAGTTGACCCCGACTGAGTGTTGCAGACTGGCACATTCCAAGGTCCAGGACTGTGTTGAGGGACGCGCTGAAGCTTGGGGCAGTTGCTGCCAAGGCGCGGTGGGGAAAGTCCACCGTGTAACATCTGCCTGCCTAAAGAAGAACAGGGGGCCCACGCAGTCATTTGGGCTCTGCTGCCGTCTCAGCTAAAAATGTAATCGTACAGACCTGTAAATAGGAATGATTACTCTGTTTCGGTATGCAAGGAAATGGAATGTTTACATATGTATGGCATGTCCAGTTGTATAGATCATCAAAGTATTTATTAATAAAGTATATTTTTGAAATTTAAAAAAAATCCTGCACTGTACAATCTGTGTAAAGGCCTGCACTCAGAGTCATAGAGATGTACAACACGGAAATAGATCCTTCGGTCCAACTTGCATGCCGACCAGATGTCCCAACGCAATCTAGTCCCACCTGCCAGTACCTGGCCACTATCCCTCCAAACCCTTCCGATTCATATACCCATCCAGATGCCTTTTAAATGTTGTAATTGTACTAACCTCCACCACTTCCTCTGGCAGCTTATTCCATACATGCACCACCTTCTGCATGAAGAACTTGCCCCTTGGATCTCTTTTATATCTTTCCCCTTTCACCCTAAACCTATGCCCTCTAGTTCTGGATTCCCCCACTCCAGGGAAAAGACTTTGTCTATTTATCCTATCCATGTCCCTCATAAATCTCTATATGGTCACCCCTCAGCCTCCGACACTCCAGGAAAAAGAGCCCTAACCTATTCAACTTCTCCCTATGGCTCAAATCCTCCAACCCTGGCAACATCCTTGTAAATCTTTTCTGAACCCTTTCAAGTTTCACAACATCTTTCCAATAGGAAGGAGACCAGAATTGCACGCAATATTCCAACAGTGGCCTAACCAATGTCCTGTACAGCCGCAACATGACATTCCAATTCCTGTACTCACGTCGGCCAAATATCCCAACCCAATCTCTTCCCACCTGCCAACACCCGGCTCATATCCCTCCAAACTCTTCCTGTTCATATACCTGTCCAGTTGCCTTTCAAATGTTACAATTGTACCAGGCTCCACCACTTCCTCTGGCAGCCCATTCCACACATGTACCACCTTCTGCGTGAAAAGATTGCCTCTTAGGTCTCTTTTATTTCTTTCCCCTCTCACAATAAACCTATGCCCTCTAGTTCTGAGCTCCCCCACCCCAGGGAAAAGATCTTGTCTATTTACCCTTCACTGCATCTTGGAGAGCTAGTCAGTAGGACCAGAAGGTGAAGAGATTGTGCATCTCAGGAAGTTTCTGTGGAGCCTATCTGTACCCTGGAGTGGAATTTGGTTCCATACCACAGTAACTGGGAGATTTGAGACCTATAACACCTAGCATTGAGTGAGTTCATCAAAAGTTTAACTGTTTAGAGTGACTGCATCAGGGGAACCCCAAATCGTTCTCTTTGGTAGGTACCTGAATGTGTTTAGTGTTCCTGGCTTAATAGCCCAATAAGAAAAAGAAAATTTGAATAACCATTTTCTATCTCAATATTCCAAACTCCATTGCTACCATTCAAATATAGGATACAGCTCACCCAGTTTGTGCCCAGCAAGCCCCATACATAAAAGTGTGAATAATGATCAAGTTAAATGTTTAGATGTTATTTAGGGAATAAATTTTGACCAAGATATCTGAAGAGCTTCCCTGTTCCTCTTTTGGTAGAGGTATGGAATTTTAAACCAATACCGGTTGGGATGACAGAATCTAATTATGTCTTTTCATCCAAAACCACACTTCTGACTACATCATTCTTTCACTATTCACTAGGTGTCAGCCTAGGTTTTGTATTGTAATTTCTAGGTTGGAACTTAAATCCTCTGAAATTCTGGCAAGGAGTGCTATTTCTGAACCAAGGCAGTCACTTTGACATGGAGTCAGCCCCTTCAGGAGAAATGGAGTTGGTTTGATAATAATACCGAGTGTGACTCTGAGCCCATCTATATCTTACAAGGGATATGCAGCCCTTTGCTAACTTCATTCCTGATAACAGTACAGCAAAGGGACGGACTGGAATGAAACTTGTAGTTAGGTCGTGGAAAGTGTATAGTAGGGAGTTAATTTCTTCTGCAATCTGTCAAGCCGGTGGTCAATACAGTGGTTGTGCTATTAAATAGGACCCTGTATTGAGAGAGATCTTTTATCGGGTGATCCTTCAAAATTATGGTACAGTACAAGTGAAATAAGTCATAAGTACGGAAAGTTCACAACCTGCTAAACAATCTTTATTACTCAATAACGGTGGATTGTTTGCCTCTGTCATTTGTTGAAGAAAGACTTGACTTTATATTGCACCTTTTAAAATCTCAGCAAGTCCCAAAATGTGTTCCTGCCAATGAAATACTTTGCAGTTGTAAATGTAGGAAAACAGTACCAAATCTTTGCACAGGAAAATCCCACAAACAGTTAAACAAGGTCTTCCATTAGACATGGTTGGCTGCATCTTAGACATTTTTTTCTCACATACAATTCTAGGTGTCAGAAATGGAACAAAACCAGTTGTAACATTTAGTAAATTAAACGTGTTTAAAGGTCACTGATCGTGGGCGAAATAATGTGGTAGTCGAGCTTGAAGTAGCCACAGTATACCTGCCACTGAGACCCACTTCCTATTAAGAATAAAATAATAAGCAAGATTGAACTCCAGGCAAGCCAATGCCTTTAGTTTTAAACATTGAGCTGAGCACCCATTTGAGAGCTTGTCTGATATTAAAATGGAATGATGTCCCTTGTCACATCATCTGGGTGATGTTGACAAGTGCTATTTGATATTGCTTCTTGGCAATAGCTTAACCTGTACTAATAATATCATATTTGAAGACTGATCCTCTTTGTGTGTATAATCCATTCTTGCCATTGTGTATCGATGCTGTCCATCAAAATGAAAAGCCACTGTACTGTATATTGTTATAGGACAAAACTGTCCTTGGGTATTTAAGATGAACAGCTGTTGTCTAAATAACGTCAGCGAACTTATATTCATATATTGTTTTGAAATGTGCACCTTTGTATTATTTACCAAACAGTAGACTGACCAAAATCTCTCAATATCTGGATGGCCAGTTAAATAACATACACAAGTTTGTCATATTTGTGACTAATAAGCAGAAAGTGGCAAAGTACTCTCTCGTTTTACTTTAAGTTGTTTTATTCAATGAGTTACTCCAAGAATTCCTGTTGTCTGCCAGGAAGGATTCCAACCTGTACTTGTTCATTATCTAATAACTGGCATTCATCTTGGGAAGGAATGAAGCAAGGTTCCTTTAATATTAGAACTTAGAACATTACAGCACAATACAGGCCTTTCGGCCATCGATGTTATGCTGACCTGTGGAACCAATCTGAAGCTCATCTATTCTATTCTCGACCATATGCCTATCCAATGACCATTTAAATGCCCTTAAAGCAAGTGAGTCAACTACTGTTGCAGGCAGTGCCTTCCATGCCCCTACTACTCTGAGTAAAGAAACTATCTCTGACATCAGTCCTATATCTATTACCCCTCAATTTAAAGCTATGTCCCTTCATGCTAGCCATCGCCATCTCACTGTCCAACCTATCTAACCCTCTGCTTATCTTATGTCTCAATTAAGTCGCCTCTCAACTTTCTCTGTAATGAAAACAGCCTTAAGTCCCTCAGCCTTTCCTCATAAGACCTTCCCTCCATACCAGGCAACATCCTAGCAAATCTCCTCTAAACCTTTTCCAAAGCTTCCATATCCTTCCTACAATGCGATGACCAGAACTATATGCAATATTCCGAGTGTGGCCACATCAGAGTTTTGTATAGCAGCAGCATGATCTCATGATTCTGAAACTCAGCCCCTCTACCAATAAAAGATAACACATATTACATGCCTTCTTAACAAACCTATCAACTTGAGTGGCAACTTTCAAGGATCTATGTATCTGTACACCGAGATCTCTCTGCTCATCTGCAATCTTACCATTAGCCCAGTAATTTGCATTCCTGTTACTCCTTCCAAGTGAATCCTGTCACACTTTTCCGCATTTAAACTCCATTTGCCACCTCTCAGCCCAGCTCTGTAGCTTATCTATGCCTCTCTGTAGCCTACAACATCCTTCGTCACTATTCACAAGTCTACCGACCTTCGTGTCATCCGCAAATTTACTAACCCATCCTTCTATGTCCTCATCCAGGTTATTTATATAAATAATAAACAATGGTAGACCCAAAACAGATCCTTGCGGTACCCCACTAGTAACTGAACTCCAGGATGAATATTTCCCATCAACCACCACTCTGTTTTCTTTCAGCTAGCCAATTTCTGATCCAAACCACTAAATCACCCTCAATCCCATGTCCCCGTATTTTATGCAATAGCCTACCATGGAGAGCCTTATCAAGTGCCTTACTGAATTCAATATAAACCACATCAACCGCTTTTCCCTCATCTGCCTGTTTGATCACCTTCTCAAATAACTCGATAAGGTTTGTGAGGCACGGCCTACCCTTCACAAAACCGTGTTGATCCCTAATCAACTTATTCCTTTCTAGAAAGTTATAAATCCTATCTCTTATAACCCTTTCCAACACTTTTCCCACAACAGGTCTACAATTACCGGGGTTGTCTTTACTCTCCTTCCTGAACAAGGGAACACCATTTGCTATTCTCCAGTCTTCTGGAACTATTCTTGTAAACAACATTATCATAAAGATCAAAGCTAAAGGCTCAGCAATCTCCTCCCTGGCTTCCCAGAGAATTTTTATTTTTACACTTTGCAGAATTACTAACACTTCCTCCTTATGTACTTCAATCCCATCTAGTCTAGTAGCCTGTATCTCAGTATTCTCCTCGACCACATTGTCTTTTTCTAGTGTGAATACTGACAAGTATTCATTTAGCACTTCCCCCATCTCCTCTATATCCATGCACAACTTCCCACTACCATGCTTGATTAGTCTTAATCTTACTCTAGTCACTCTTTTTTTATTCCTGATATAGCTATAGAAAGTCTTAGGGTTTTCCTTGATCCTATATGCCAGTGACTTCTCATGTCCCCTCTTCGGTCTCTCTTTAGATCTTTCCTGGCTAACTTGCAACTCCCAAGCGCCCTAACTGAGCCATCACATCTCATCCTAACATAAGCCACCTCCATCCTTTGAAAATTCTTTGAATTTCAGAAGTGCCTGGTGGTGAACGATTAGTACTGAATCTAGGTTTTAAGAAGGGCTTAACAATCTGATACCTGATCAAAGCATATTGCCCATAGTCTCTGGTCATGCTGATGATTGAGCAGCCAACTGATGAGAGTTCAAAGGTTAAACTAATTCCTGGGTCTGTGATTGATCCTATTCAGTCTGGTGTATGACAATGCATTTATAGAAAATTGGGAGTCACTTTCACCCAGCAAGCTCTGTAAACAGCCATAAGGTGATTACCAAATTGTCTGTTTTACATGTTGGTTGAGGTTTTGATGTTGTCTGTAACACCTGGAAAAGTTAGTTCCTCCTCTTCAAAGAGTACCTGAGAGCTTAACATCCATCTTTTGACATTTTCTGCTCAAGTCTTTACAGTGGTCCTTGAACCCACAGTCATCTGATTTGGGTAAGAAATCTATGCCCTGAGGCAAACGGGCATTTACCAGGCAGTATGATTTTAGCTGGGTAGAAGTCAAGTTAATCATTGCTGGTCAGCTGCTGGTTTGGGTTGGGTTAACTCTTGGTGCACTTTTAGCTTTCCCTACATCTTTGATCTTGTCAACATGCTCTTAGGTACTTTGGGTAATGGGAAAGGAATATTGCCCTTACAACCAGTAATTTTTCACTCCTTATCAAACAACAACATTTAAATAAAGTAAACTTAAGTCGGTCATTATCATATGAATAAGAATTCTTGAAGCTTGATGGTGGACGTCCTCTCTCTGTCTTCTCTGAGATTGCTGACCAAATTTACATTCCAATGGTTTATTTGACTAATGTTATGGTAACTTTTTGATTAACGTACTTTCTTTCAGGGCGTGCCAAAGCACATTATAGTAAATTAAGTAGTTCTGAAGTTTAATCATGTTTTCAAAGTAGGAAATGCAGCAACCAATTTGTGCACAGCAAATCTGTCAAACTGGATTATGTAAATAGGGCATGGAAAACAGACCTTTCGGCCCCACCAATCCACACCAATCATGTTCTCAAACTAAACTAGTCCCACTTGCCTGCCTTTGGCCCCATATTCCTCCAAACCTTTCCTATTCATGTACTAATCCAAATGTCTTTTAAATGTTGTAACTGTACCTGAATTCACCATTTTCTTTGGCAGTTCATTCCACACACGAACCACTCTGTAAAAACATTAATCTGGAATTAACAGCCTAATAATAACTCTTGTCAGTTGTTGTTCTCTAATGTCCTCTCGGTTGGTTTAAGAGTAACTATTGGCCAGAGCTTGCTTACTTTTCTTCACAATAATGCCATGGGATTGTTTACATCAACTTGAGAGGGAAAGGGTGGCGTTGGTTTAGCGTTGCATCTGAAAGTTGGAACCTTTGATAATCGAACATTGGAATATCTGCCTGGATTTTGTATTGAAGCCTCCGATTCAGAGGCTAGAGTATTATCTATTGAACCATAATTAATATATTTATAAAGAGATGGTTTCAGCAATATTATCATGGAGGGATGGGTAAAGACCATGAGAGCTGAGGGATGGGTAAAGACCATGAGAGCTGAGGGATGGGTAAAGACCATGAGAGCTGAGGGATGGGTAAAGACCATGAGAGCTGAGGGATGGGTAAAGACCATGAGAGCTGAGGGATGGGTAAAGACCATGAGAGCTGAGGGATCAGTGAAGGCCATTTTGCCCATTGAATCTCTCTACTCTAGCTAGATCAATCTCGTTATTCTAATAATGCTTGTGAAATTTCGGAATGCGTTTATGTTCATTTGATTTGAATACTGTGCAGTTCTAAAGGTTAATTACTCCACGGGTCAAATTCATTTGCTTGTAGCTGAAAATCCCTCCTCGTGCTTGTGGCTTAGTGGTGTTGCACAGAGAAATTTGTTCTGTTTTTGATTCCTTTGAATGTAAAATCTTTAATTCTCCAAGAACAGAAGAGAAAATCCCCGACATCTGTCTAAACCCCCAACATGTGAAAAGCTATTTTGAACGTGCAGCCAGCTGAAGAGGATGACAGGCAGCTCTGGCATCTGGAATATAGAAATAAGCACTTTCATTTAATCTGCTGCACAGAAGGATCACCATTGAGTCTCTTTGATCCTGCTTTGGAGTACAGTTCACAAGGGTGTCGTGTGGAGGAAGCAGGCCGAGCAAGAGGGGAAGATGTATTCCTCTGCATCACAGGCTGAGAGTGAATCTTCGGTTCCAATTAACCAACCCACGTTCCAGGCACGGTGTGAGGAAACTATACTGATAACTAACTGGGGACTGCCACTGGCTGTGGCTCTTTTTCTGCTCTGGCTCACCTATGCTTTCATATACCTGCCAGCTATGGTGCATCGGTCGATGGTTGAGAGCACGGCGAAAAACTTCACGCAGGACTTCAAGTATGAACACACCGGCCGCCCTAACCCAAATTAGAAGCTTAAAATCCAAGATGATGCAGGATGTGGAACGGACAATGGAAAACCATAATAACTGCTTTAATCATAATGCTTTTTCTTCACTTCGATGCTGACTGGTGCTACGTAGCGTTAGATATTCCACCTGCTTTGATTCTGACCTTTTCAACACTCTCCCTTCTTTTCATGGAAGGGGAAATGACAGTGCAAATGCATGCAGAAGAAAGATTGTTTTTAATTGAGAATGTCACTGGCCCTGGTGTATTATTAATAAGTGAATTCACTGGGTTTAACAGGAAGGTGGAAATGGAAAAATTGTTCCTATCCCCTTGCACCATGGAACCTGTGAGGGATAATGGGGGAGGAGTTGAACATATATACGTGATTGTGATGTTAAACACTCTCAAAGATTTAAGGAGTTTTCGGTTTATGGGAACTGCCATATGTTCAAAAGCTACCTAATTTTATGTTGTATAGCGTGTGACAGTTTTTGAGGTGGAAGCATGAATATTACCCTAACATTATTCCCCAGTGCTTTCTTAAGCTGTGTGAGCCTGAATGAAGAAACTAACAGTATATACTGTATATAAGCACCCAATAATTGATACTTGTGCTTTGGGAGAACTTTGAAGGATTGCATACCTTTGTGCTGCCCCATTTTAAATGTATACATTATATGTAATTTAACCATTATTTCCCCATGTTTATGAGCCCTATGAAAATTGATATGAAATAATGTAAGATTTAAAATGAAACTCTTGTAAGGGGACTGGTTTTTTGACTTTCTGTAAATTTATTGATTGGAGTATTAGTCAGTATATTGTCATTTTGACTTTGTTGTTGAAGCTCTCATACCTTAAGTTGAAGTTAGCCAACCGCTGGACCTGAAGAACAGTTTCAGTTGAGGTTCTCATGCAGTATCGTTCCATAGTTGCATCGCCTGTTGCAATCAATGTTAAGGACCCTGTGACACTATTCAGTAGAGATTGGGGAGCTCTCCCAATAGCTTAACCACTGTTTTTCCTTGAACAAAATTACCTCCTCAACAACATCATTTTTGCTAGTGAAGTGCTGAAGATGTTTTATGCAGTACATAACTATGTACATCCATGTACATAGATCCCTGAAAGTTGCCGTCCAGGTTGATAGGGCTGTTAAGAAGGCATAAGCTGTGTTAGCTTTTATTGGTAGAATGATTGAGTTTCGGAGCCACAAGGTTTTGCCGTAACTGCACAAAACTCTGGTATGGCCACACTTGGAATATTGTGTACAGTTCTGATCACTGCATTATTGGAAGGATGTGGAAGCTTTGGAAAGGGTTCAGAGGAGATTTATTAGGATGTTGCCTGGTATGGGGGAAGGTCTTATGAGGAACGGCTGAGGGACTTGAGGCTGTTTTCGTTAGAGAGAAAGTTGAGAGGTGGCTTAATTGAGACACTTAAGATAATCAGAGGGTTAGATAGGGTGGACAGTAAGAGCCTTTTTCCTTTGATGGGGATGGCTAGCACAAGGGGACAGAGCTTTAAATTGAGGAGTGATAGATATACAACAGATGTCAGAGGTAGTTTCCTTACTCGGAGAGTAGTAGGGGTGTGAAACGCACTGTCTGCAACAATAATAGACTGGCCAACTTTAAGGGTATTTAAATGGTTAGTGGATAAACATGTGGATGAAAATGGAGTAGTGTAGGATAAATAGGCTTCAGATTGGTTCCAAGGCTCGGTGCAACTTCGAGGGCTGATGGGCCTGTTCTGTGCTGTAATGTTCTACGTTCTATAGCTACAAGTTCTTTCTAACACCTTCGTGGGTAAATTCATTATACCAATATTGTGTTGTTAGCTCTGTTAGTTCTTCACAGTGAGCAAACTTTAGTTGACCTCAGTGGTCCTGTCTTGGGAAGTGACTGTGGTGCAGAAAGGAGAACCAGTCAAGGTCTATCATCCACTCCTGCTCAAAACATCAGTGTCATAGAGAATTCATTGTGAACAGGATCAGGCAAGGACAGAATTGAACATGTTCCATCTTCAAGGCATTTTAAGGGGACGCTGAAAGATATGAATAAGTTATTGTCTTCAATGCAATGTCACCAAGCTCGATGCAATAAGACTTTACCAGAAATATTAATTTTATATAACTATTAAATGAGTTCCTGTGTACTACTTTATTTTGGAATACTGTCTCTTTATCTTTAACAGTTGGATAAATAGTTTTGGAAAGACAATAAAATACAGAAAATTATCGTGAGCATACAAAATAATTTCATGGTATTGTAGCCTAACCGGTTAGCATTTTACGGAAGGGTTCTGAGCTCCTAATGGAAAGTAATTTTATTGTTCACTGACAAGAAGTTGAATTCTTTTCCCCTGTCTAAAACTCACATTTCTATTCCACCTTTTTAAACAATTCCGTTTTATGTTTGATCATTTCACCTATACTATGTAAATATGAAATGATGTTTGAAAAGTATTTGATTAAGAGAAGAGTCTGAAGCTAACAGCTACTTTTAATCACATTAGGTTGCAATGGTTTCACTCCCCATAGTTAAAGGTTTTACCCTTTTTGCATAATGGCCCTATCAGAGCATGTTTGACCTGTAACATATTTGCCTTATATTTTCAATCAATTTGAAATGATGCGCCATCCAATGTAAATGAAGTTAACCATACAGCTTGTCAGGAATAGGTTGCTACTGCAGAGCTCCATGACGCTGTTCGCATATGTGTTAACACTGCGAATTCATCAGAGTATGTTCTGTCACACTTTTTCAACAGAACCAGCCTTTTACAGAAGTATTGCTGAAATAAGATGCATTTTTTGAAGTTTTAATCTTGTACAGAGGAATTGCCCCGATAAATGCAAAGCTTACAGCTAACTTTGAAAAATGCTCTTGTCCCAGGCTTCAACTAGCCAATGTCTGATGGTTCTTACCAATCCCGTGGACCAACCATTTGTTTTTGCAACATCCAAAAATTCATTTTGCATGGAATTATTTCCTTCTTTTCTCACATTGTAGAATGAAGATGGGCTAAACTGATTTGGAAAATATTGAGTTAAACTGTACCCATTATTGTTTCGATCATCTATCAATATGTGGTAAAGAAGAGCATAGGTCACAAACTGTCTGGAGTTCCTGGTTAATTTGTACACTTTAATCTCACAAAGTTGGGAAATTTCTACATGGCTGCATTAAAATACTATTTTATCTCGAGCACCTTGTATCGGGAAAGGTGATTCATGAAGGATTGAGTAAACACTACTATTTTATCATTAACGGGATTTGAATCCATCCTGGACTTGTAGACTGACAATTCCTTCTCTGCCTGATGTGGAAAGAGTTTGAGCAACTTTAACAGTGGTTAATAACTGCCACAATTAGTTGTGTTACAGCAAGAGTTGCCTTCTTATTCCATAAGACATCAGTCAATCCTTCCACGTCTTCTCTGAGCCTAGCTTGTACTCTGACTGATGCACTGAAATGAATTATTTTCTAATCCACCAGATGTCAATTTTATCGACAAACCTGTGTGAATCTGTAATGTACTGCATTTGGACTTCCTGTGTAGGGCTTTACCCTGATGTTTATAGCTTTGATTGACATTTCATAATCCTCCACATAAACCTGTCCGCTGGTAGCCATGCCTGAAGCTGCCTGGGTCCTAAGCTCTGAAATTCATTCTCTTGATCACTCCACTCTTTCTCTTCACCTTCCTCCTTGTGATGTTTCTTGGAATATACCTCTTTGAGCAAGCTGTTTCTCGTCTGACCTTACGTGGCTCCAAGATTTTCAAAGTCTTGTTCAACTTTCATTGACCTATACAACTAATCAAAAACCCTGTATTTTGCTTGAGCACATTTCACAGACACCTGATTGTTTCTTCCTACACAACTTACAGCATTGTTACATTTAGGAGGTGGCTATTTGGACTATTGTGTCTGCACTGGCTCTATTACCTAGTACAAATCTCCTGCCTTGTTCCCATATCCCGGCAACATTTCTGTCCAAATAATCATCCAGTGCCATCTTGAATGTCTTGACTGGACCTGCCTCCACCAGATTTCTACACAATGCATTCCTAATTACTCACTGTGTGGAAAAAAAAATGTTCTCACATCACCCTTGTTTGCTTGCCCCCCCCCCCCCCCCCCCCCTTCTCCACTACTCTAATTTCACCGATTAACTTACTATTGTCTATGCTAGTGACAGCTGTATTCCTAAGTATTTTGCAAATCCGTAATCTCTTCTATTATGCTCCTGGTGTTAGTTTAAAATCCTCCCACTGGCACTAGCAAAATGCCCCGCAAGGAATTCAATTCCATTTCTGTTCAGATATAATCCACCCAGCTTGTACAGCACCAGTCCCTGTTTCCAAAGAATCTCCTGCACCAACTTTCTAGCCACACATTCATCTGCCTGATCCGTTTATTTCTGTACTCACTTGCATGTGGCACTGGGAGTCATCCAAATATCACGGCATATGTGGTCCTTCTTGATAACTTTTTACCTACTTCCCTAAATTGTGATTACACCAAATTCATTTGTACCAACATGGACAACAACCTCTGACTTCAAATTTTTACCCCTCCTCAAAGAATGTCCTGTAGCCATTCTGACACACTTGATTCTGGCACCAGACAGACAGTGTTCCATCCTGGAGTCATGTTGATGACCACAAGACCACCTGTCTGTTCCCTCATTAATGAATTCCCTATTACAATTGCTCCTTCTTTCCTTCCTGTGAGTCAGGCCACTTGTGGTGCCAGAATCTTGGCTTTGACTCTACTCCCTTGAGGAACCAGCATCTCCATCAGCTTCCAAATTGAAAATTAACCCCGGGGGGGGGCACCTGCAGTCTTTGCTTGTTTCTCTGGGAATGCCTTGTAGTCACCCATTCCCTTGTAACCTCAAGTCCCTTAAGCTGCCTTGTGACCGTCCCTCTAAATATACTATCCACGTAACTCTCAGTCTCTTGGATAAGGCACAATGTCTCCAACCACTACCCAAGCTCTTGAAATTCCAAACTATAGTTTCTGTAGCGAGCAGCACTTCTTGCACGTGGTCATTTAGGACTGTGGTATAGTCTATGACTTCCCATATGTAACATGTCACATACTCCCTTGGCCAACCTGAGCTGTCATACCTTGAACTAACTAGGTCTTACTTGCTTTCTTTCCAGATTTCTTAATTATTTAGTCTTAAAGTTAGTCCCCTCACCTTAACATTTCTCTTACCCTACTTTGGCTTACTTATCCTATTGCTACTTACCTACTTTATTTATGGTAGCTGTGCCTTTCACTTATCCTGGTGTTTTCAGTTAATCCCTTAATAATACCGTTTGATATTTTACAACTACTTAGAGACCATCCCTAATGGTAGTTCCTTACCTTCCAATGAATTCACCAATTTCCTGTGATGTCTCTCCAATTTTCTTTCTCCCCGGTTCTACATTTCCATCTGTAAACTTCTGGCATTAACTTTCAGACATGGCGAACAGCCCTTTTGAGCTTTGATGCACCAGGTACATTTTATTCAGTCCTAACATTTTATGTATTTAATTGAGATAGTGATGGCTGCCATTTTGCTTGGGTATTGTTTGGGTGTGATAACTTAGAATCGCCCCTGTGCTTTGCAAAGGAACATTACAGATCCTCATTTGGTATTTCTTGTTGGCTGTAGTGTTCGTGGCTTCTGACAGCAGTCCAACTGTTCTCTTTAGGTAATATGTCATTCTGAGAACATCGTGCTGTAGTAATGGTAGACCCTGTACTGGCATAGTGTCTTTTCATACAGGAGAAAATGGACTGAATACTGGTGCAAGAATTGGAAAATTTGCTCAAGTGCTTCATTGAAAAGAATAAGAGCCTAAATCTTACGTATTTTGGCAAAACATCATGGTTATGAAATTGCATGGAAGGTTTCACTCCGTGAGGTCAAGCAGGTTTTCTCACGCAGTCATTCCAATCTGACACATTAACTATTTACCACATCTCATTAACTACCTACCACACTCCCAGAGCACCCCCCCCCCACCCAATTCTCCCACCCTCTGTAGCCAGGAGTACTTACCACTGCCAGAAGATCCTAGTATCCCAGTGCCATCTTTAAAAGGCTGGGATGCACCTGGTCAAGCTCTGGTAGTCTGGAGCTGCCCAGCTCTACTTGTGATATTTGCCTAGGACATGGCAGAAAAAGGGAAATGGGTGCTCCACTTTGCAGCCAGGGGCCTGGAGGTGCTGGTGGACAGGGTGGTGCAGAGAAAGGCAATCCCTCTTCCCTTGGACCAACAAAGGAGGCCACTATACTAGACCCTACCAACCTGATCCAAGGTGTCACTTGGTCTCAATCGGCTGGAGGAAGTCCCAGTAATGTGGGAAGAAGATTAATGACATCCTCTGTTTTACCAGGTTAAGTGTGTCCTTCAAGACCTCTGCACTGCATAATCAGTCATCTGAGACACTTCACCAGTAATCCTACTTGCACCAGAACCAAAAGCTGTGCCAGCAGCACTTTCATCTCACTCCATCCCTCCCTTTCTCTCATTTCAAAAGGAAAGGCCATTTTAGAGCAGAAAGAACCAAGACGCGTGGCTGGGTGCCTGATAGTTGGCTCCTCACCCCTTACAAGGAGAGGATCCTGATCCTGATCATCCCAAGCCGCCGACTGAACATATCCAAGCCTTTGACTGATATCAGAGGCTGCCTTTGACTGACTGTCAAGAAACCCTGACTGACCAGTGTCTCCTGGGATTTCACTGAGGACAATTATTCTTATACCTTGAGACACAATGACTTGTTTGCAGCATGTGCGGTGTAGTTGCCATGTAATCTGCTGGCACACAGTTCAGGTTTAAGATTGTTTGATTGAGTTTTTTGAGGTGGAAATCGGGACTGTGGATGAGTGTAATGTATTTGATGCTTTTACCGTGGCTATCGATAAGATCCTACATGGCTGACTGGTCAAGACAGTAGGAACTCATGGGATCCAAAGCCAAGCGGCACATTAGATGCAAAATTGTCCACGAGGCAGGAAGCAGAGGGTGATGGTCCAGGGATGTATATGTGACTGGAGTTCTACAGTGGAGTTCTACAGGCTTGCAGTTGTGACCCTTGCTGTTTGTGACGTATGTTAATGATTTGGACTTTAATGTAGGGTAATGATTAATAAATCTGGGGAAAATGTGAAAATTAGTCAAGTGGTAAGTGGTTAGTTTAGCAATGCCTGGTCAGCTAAGCAGAGCGGTGACAAATGGAATTCAACGGGGAAATTGTGAAGTAATGAACTTGGGAAGGGCTAAGAAGGCAAGATTTGTATTATGAATGGTAAGACTTTGGAAAAAATTGAAATTCAGGGGGACTTTAAAATGCAGATCTATAGATCCTAAAGGTAGCAGGGAAGGTAGGCGGCATTTGAAGAAGGCATATGGGTATTTGCATTTATTAGCCCAAGGCGTACAATGTAAGAGCGAGCACAGTCTTCAGGAACTGTATAAAACATTGATACAGTTGAGATACTGAGATACTGCATGCGCTCTGGTCGCCATACTACAAAAAGATCAAGTTTGAAATAGAAATGTTGCCAAGGAGCTTTACCTGGGCTGAAGGGTCTGGGATATAAGGAAAGATTGGATAGGCTGAGTTTGTTTTCATTGGAAAAGTGAAGGTAGGAACGGACTAAATACTAAAATAAACAAAGAACGACAGATGCTAGAAATCTGAAACAAAAACAGATTACTGGAGAAGGTTCACTGCACTCAAAACATTAACTCTGCTTTCTGTCCACAGATACTGTCAGATCTGAGTTTCTGTTCAAGTTGAAGGTAAAGACGGGATCTGAGAGAGGTGTGTAAAATCATGACAGACAGAAGTAGAGTGGATAAGAAGGCACTATTTCCATTAGTAGATGAGCAAATAACTGCGGGGCATAGATTTAAGGCGAGAGATAGACAAAAGAGAATTAAGAATTTTCTCACTGAAGGTGGTGGGCATTTGGAATTTGTTGCCTGAAAGGGATGTTGGGTCCAAAATTCTCATAACATTTAAGCAGTATTTAGATATTCAGCTGTGTTGCCATAGCCTCCAGGGCTATGACCAACAGCTGGAAAATGGGTTTAATGTAGTCAGATCCTTGTAGGCTATTGTGGCCATTATGGGCTAATGCCTTCCTTTTGTAATGCAAATGTCTGAGTCTATGAATTTTCAAGATTATCTTTCCTTATTTGACACAGTCCCATCTGGCTTGGGAAGCTTCTTTCCTACTCTATCATCTATAATTATTTCGAGCCTCCCATTGAAACCAGATTCATTCATCTTCTATTCTCAAGGGTGTGACAACTTCTCTTTGCTGCCGGGCATGAGAAGGAAAACAAGAAACCCAAGTTTTTTTGCATGTTATGGACATGCCGAACAATTATCTCGCTGTGGTTAGACTGTGATATTGCTTGCAGACCAATGCTGCTGTAATATCTCAATGTTTCTTATTTGTCACTCTCTCAGATGAGGCAAAGCACGTGACTGGTTTGGAGATCGTGCTGTGCCCATATTAATAGAGACCCACCATTGAAAATTGTCTATTTTAGATGATTTCACTCAAATGATGGGTTTGTATTTCTAGAGTAACTATTTCTAATACAAACTTAGAACGTTCAAAATCCTTTAAAATCAATTAGTTACTTCTGAATTGTAGTCCGTGTTTGTAACATAGACAAAATGCCAGCTAATTTAATTTGCCCATAGAAAATTTCAGAAAACCGCAATGTGATGCTGATCAAATACATTAGTAGTACTGCTGTGTCCAAAAATTGAGAGGAAGTGCTCTCAAGCTCAGAGTCAGGTTGACTATGAACAGGCGGTGGTATATAATTTCCACTTGGCTGTATCTTGCTGCTTGAATTTTTTTTAATGTAAACATAGGGCAATCTTTTGGATGAGATATTAAATCAAGACTTGTCTTGTACGGATGTAGAAGGTCCCATAGCATTGAAGAAAAGGGGAATTATCTCTAAAGTCATGATCAATATTCATACTTCAGCAAACAGTACTGGAATAGATGATCTTGTCATTATTATTGCTATTTGTCTATGCAAATAACTTTCCACTTTACAAAAGTGTTTCACTTCAGGAGTATTTCATGCATAGTGAAATGTGCTATGTGAATGCAAGTTCATTCTTGCTTTGAGATGTAACTTGAGACCTAGCTTTTAAATCCAACTTCATTTAAAAAGAAGTTTTGCTGGTAATCCTGATTTCATTTAGAGCATGTTTGTGCAGTTGAAATGCTATCTTGAGGGTTCAAGAACGACTAGTTGGTACAGCTGGCCAGCGTGAAAAAACTGTGGATCAGTACCAGACATGTCAGAGGTCTGCATGGCAATGTGTCCATGCCTAAGCATGCAACATCTAGAACATTAAACTCACTGTGCAGTAAGATTGCAGCTTTAACATTACAAGGTTATTACATCATATTAACTTGTAATGTGCTGTTATAGATGTGCTGTGGATTCACATATTGAAAGCAAGAAGGTTTTGTTTTCAGCAAGCAACACAAAGCCACCTTGAAAAATGTTATTTAACTTGCTGTGATCCCATCTCTCCACTTGCTTCTTGAATGCCACAACCACTGAAACACACAGTTTACACTTCATCAAAACATTTTGAAGGCCTTTGACCATGATTTTCCATTCATAGATATTAAGGGCCAGAATATTGCAGAACATTTAGCTTGTGATATTACTTTAAGGTGTCCATTGAGTCTGAGGATCAGCTACTGGGTTTCCAAAACTCTAGTCGTATGTTTTAACCCAGTGAATCACTACTAGCTGCAGTATGAAGGTTTTTAAAGACACTGATATATAACATTTTATTGTGAATTTTTTTTGCCATTGTGTTCATACATGCTCAATCAATTTGTTATTAAGTATAGGTCCAAGCAAATAAACAACAATTCACATTAATACATAGGGAATACCTTTGAATGTTTTCAAAGTTAAATATACTATGAGTGTAATCAGACAAAATATTACTTTGAACCACTTGAGGAAATGCAATCTTAGGAAACATGACTAAATGTGTAGATTTTAAGGACTTTTTTTTTAAAAGAAAAAAAGAGATCAGGGAGGGAATTCTAGAATTTAGGGCCATTTCAGCTGGAGGTGTAGCACCAATGGTTTAGTGAACGAAATTGGGGATGTTCAGATTAAAACAGTGAGAAACGCAGCAGTTGTATCGTAGGAACTTGATGCATAAATGTACAGTGACCTACATGTTAATTGCCCCATAGGATTTTCGCTGCTTGTATTCACTATAATGTTCCTGTGTTCTGTTTGGCTTTTCCTTCCTCAATTACAGCAACATAGAAGATGTTTGCCGGTTTCCTGAACTTCCTGCACGAAGGCCGATGACTTACCAGGCGAAGCAGTTAATAGCCCGTGAGATTGAACTGGAAAAGATGAGACGTGTGGAAGCTTTGCTGAATTCTCGCAACATGGAAAAGAAGGTGAGAGAGGTATTGAGAGTCCTGTTGCCAATGTTTGAGTTTGGGATTATGGCCGGCATGGACTAGTTACACTGAAGGCTCTGTTACCGTGCTCTATGACTATATGACATGATGTGAATCAGGATATGAATTCAAGGCAAAGAAGGGGAACATCCTTTTGTAAAGATCGTGCTCTGAATGCATACAATTGTACCACTGATGTAAACCCAAGAGAATGTAAGGCACATGTTTGTAATAATGATCATCAAACCATTTCTACAACATATAGAAATAAAGCTGATAAGAAATAGAAACGTACCCCATCCTGTTCTATAACCCTGCTAAGAACCAAATAGGAAGAACTAATTTTCACTTTCATGCTATTTTTGTTTGTTCATAACATATTTTCAGGAGGTGGTGATTACTGTCAATCTTGATGCATGGGCACAGTTCAAATTTAGCCCAAGTCTCCAGTTGCCAACTGGTCAGTTTGAACAGTCTGGGTGATCTACAGGTTTGAAATTGCCGTTTAGTTATGTTCTTGCAATAGATTTGTGTTTCAGTTTGTCAATTGACGCCACTTCCTTTTCTTAAGATTTTTAAAAGAATTGCCCAGTATACCGTTCTGAGAGTGTCGATTGTACAACATGGCAGGTTGGTTTCACTATTTGAAAAAATATAGCTAATGGGGTATTTCAAAATCTCAGATCAGCTGAGATCACAATCCAGGCAGCTGACAGTAGAAATGGGCTAAATTAACAGATACAAGCTTTTGGAGCATAGCCCCTTTGTCAGGTGAAATGAGGCTGTGTGGGTGTTTAAAGAGTAGAAGCAATGGCAATAAAAAGGGGAGGAAGTAAGAGTTTTGTGAATCTAGGAATTGATGAAAACTGGGACCAGCAAAAAAAGAGAAGTTACTTGAAGGTTAAAATATAACAATGATTTCTGTATTCTTGCATCAGCTTTACTTTCATTGCACATGAAAAGAAGTTTGCATTTATTGTGCTTATGTTGAAGGGCTTTGTTTTTTTTGTTGTATTGAAGATCGACCTTCTGAGCAACATATAGTTCTTTAGTGACTTATGGCAGTCTCCCAGGGTGTGTTGTGCCTGATTAGTAAAGTCTTTCGAGATTGGTACCTGACATCATGAGTTGTGGGTTTAAAGTTAGATGAAAGAAGGTGAACTATAACTCCCTGAAGGATCCTTGTTTGTGTGATGTGGAAAAAACAAGTCCTATTAATTAGCTCACTGTTGTCATCATGACAAAGTATATCCGTCTACCTAAGAATAAATAGAGTCCATAAACAATTCCTGCTAAATGTTGAGAGGTTTGAAACTTTTACTTATAACTTCCCCATCACAAACTCTGCTCATACTTCACAGATCCCTTTCCCCCTTGGCTGCTGTCTCCAGCTGAATCAGACTGTTCTCACCTCAGCATCACGTTCGATTCAGCAAATTAAGAAACCAAGGTTTTTTTAAAAATTTATTCATGGGATATGGGTGTCACTGGCTCGGCCAGCATTTATTGCCCATCCCCAACTGCTCTGAGAACATTGAAGAGTCAACTACATTGCTGAAGTCACACATAGGCCAGACCAGTTAGGAATGGCAGATTTCCTTCTCTAAAGGATGTTAGTGAAACAGTAAAAGCAAGGACCAAAAGTGTGCTCTGCTGATGAGGCACACTTGTTTATAAATTTGGTTTGAACATGTAGTTCTTAACCCAATTGCTGTTTAACAAAATTTTACCTTGCATGGATGTGTTAAAATAGATCGTTCAGGCACAGGGGTTGAGGAAAGTTAAGCGACCACGAGTAAGAAGGTGTACATGTTCTTGGATGTACCACTGGAGGTTCTGATACAGCAGGTTGAGATGAGGTGGAATGCCCTCAACTACTTCCAGTGGCTGGGAAGAACCTGTCTCCCCTGCCTTGGCCTGGCCTTGTATCCTCTTGCCATTCCTAACCCACATCAGGTAGTTGAGCCTGTTAGTAGGATGGTCATGACCAAGTTTTCCCTTTGTCCTACTGTTTCTCTGATGCCTTCTATAATGTGTGCAATAAGACTTCACTTTTTGAAGTGAACTCTTGGGAGAATTTCAAAAAAATGACACACCTTCAAAAAGTAACAAGCCTCTGAAATTCGCTTCAAACTTCCAATAGAAATGCACCCAAGCATCAACATAGATTTTAAGAAGCCATGACCTGTTTATTCCTCTACCACCAGTCAGCTTTTGAGGCCATTTGTTGAACCATTCATCACCAAGTAATGGCGCAGCTCTTTAGTGAGCTCCGTCAGGCAAGTTAATTCGCAATCAGCCTCTTAACAATCCTAGCACAAGCCTCAGTACTTGTACCAAATGGCATGTTGTGCTGAGCATGGGTTAAACCAGTCTTAGAGCTTATGACCTCATCTTAGCCACCCTATAGGCTCTTTAGTGTCTAAAATGTCTGAGGAAACCATGCTCCTATTAACCACTCGGTACCCAGATTACTGGTTTCATGTCAGAAACACAATCCACTCTCTACCTTACCTGACCTTAGTGCTGTCTCTGCAACCTCCCATCCTGTCATCAAACTCCAGTTTAGAACTGTTGCTTATATCCTACCCCATTTCTCATCCTTGCCTTTGAAATCCCTCCATGACCTAATTCCCTTTCATTTCTGTAACCTCCAACCTTACCTCCTGCAAACCAAACTCTGCATTGCATTGGCTACGGTCTGAAGTGTGCATCTCCAAGCTCTCTCCCAATCTAGCCCTTTTTTCCACAGCCATACCCCTTTTAACAACAGCTACTGAGAGCTAGAATTCCCTATCAAGATTCAGAATTCTGCTACTGCTATTCCCCTCTCTGTAACACCCACCATTTTCACCTTATCCTTGTTTGTTATTCCTAGTCTTATATTGGCTCAATGCCCAGTTTTCCCAGAGCAGCAAATTATAATGTTCTTCTTTAGTGAAAATGCTTGTTAAACCTTCAGTTTTCAGTTTTTGCCTTCCTTCATTCCTTTCTCCTGCAAACCTTTTCACTTTACAGAACTAGGATATTCTTTGGGGCAGGTGCAATTCTGAATATGTTACTTAATCCTGGGTTGTTTGTTCTTTGCATTTTCTATTTTCAGGAAACTGTTGAAGTCAAAAATAAAACAAGTGAAAGCAATGCAAGTTCAAAAGCATGTGTGAAGAATCACAAACAGACGTTGGAAAATGTTCTCAAGTCTGTGTCTGTGAAAGAAAAGGTAAGGTTCATCAAAGGCAATTCGGAATGGAGAGCATCATCACCTTAAGTGTTAAATCCTGAACTTCTGTAACTCCTACCACCCCCGCCAAAACTAAATCTCTGCATTGCTCCAGTTTTGTCCTCTTGTGCATTACCAATTTTAATTTCTCCCCCACAAAGTGACCATGCACTTAGCTGTTAGGTCCCCTTGCTCTGGCTTTCTCTTCCTATACCTCTCCAAGAGTCCTTAAGTGTACCTCCTTGACCAGTTTTTGGTCACCTGTCCTGAAATCTCCTTCCTATTCATCTTCCTCCCTGTGACAGCAAGTTATACGTTCTCACTGCTCTGTGGATAAAGATGTTTCTTCTGAATAACCTTTGTCTTTCTTTTGTCTGCAGGAGAAAGTACCTTCTCCACATCATCCACCATGAAACTCTTCTGTCATCTTAAATGAGTCTATTAGATTACTCTTCAGTTTTCTGTACTAACCATAGCACATCATGACTAGAAGAGCCATTAGTAATAGCATCCATGGTCAACATTATGAATGAGATGAAGCTCCTGTGCAGAGTCAAACACATTCTTTAGATCTACAGATCTTTTAAATTTTCCCTACTGAGGCTATTGCTTTGCATCACCTATAAACAGGCCCAGGGCAGCGAGAGGAGATGCAAATGAGCAGTGGCAAACCTTTTACTTTTCAAGAATATATCCTGTTTGCCTCCAAAGTACTGAGATAACTTATAGTCTACTATTTTTAATGAAAGAAACACAGCCTCTTGTATCACTGGGCTTTAGATAAGTCAGTGGTCAGAATAATAGCAATCATGGATACAAGACATCCTCTCTCTGGTGCTGTCTGTTACTGAGAGGTCAGGCTATTTCTGTAGGAAGTGAAATTCACCCTTGAAGTACCACAAGATGCAGGTTAATGGAAATGAAAATGGAGCAGGCTGTAAAATCAATGGCTGATTCATTCATTTGTTTCTTATCACTAGTCCCAAGTTGACGTTCGCCCTCATTAACTTTGAGGTGAAATTCTGAATCTGGGACATCTCTCACCGGGAAGGTCTTGAGTTCACTGTTCTCAGTCTGGGCATCAGTTGATTGGTGATTTGTTAAATAGAACCCAATTTGTTTAGACACTGGAAGCAAGTATCATTGAGCTCCTGTTATCCACACTGTTGAGAACACTGTCGATGTTCACAGATCATGCTCATGACTGAGTCCTATTTGAGTGAGGTGCAAAAACTCATAGTAGCCTGTTCAAGTGAACAAATCCTGGCCATTATTAGAAATAGGCAATGTTATCCACTTTGATACTGGTGTAATCTTTGCATAACACTGAATGCTGTTACCCTTGTCTAACTCTCCTGGTTTTGTGTATGACTTTTGTTATAATTTGAAAAAGCAAGTTAGAGATTTTCTCAGTAGTGAATAATGGGGATTGTGATGCCTCCACAGGAACATTGATCCATTCATGGTATCTTAATTCTTTGTTGGAAGTTATTGTAAATCTGAAATAATTACAGAAATTGCTTGAAGTACTGATCAAGTCCGGTAGTATCTTTACAGAAATAAACAAATTTAATGTTTTATATGCTTTCATCAGAACTGGTTTCTGTGCCATGTATGGAACTTGCATTTAACCAAATTTGATCTAGTGGAAAGTTGTCTGTCTTGTTGCTCCAAATCTCAATGTAACCTCAGCAGTAACATTACCTATGTTTTCTTTTTTGGGTGAGGGAGTGGTGAGTGCCATAGAGTATGGAGTCCACAGTGGTTTGATGTAGTTTGCCAAGGAAGGAAGTCTTTACCCCCAGAGACACAATCGGCTGCCAGCTGCTTCAAGCGTTGCTAGAGCTAACAGCAGAGTAACTAACAACTGCTTCCTTCTGTCAAAACAGTAGAGGTAATGGAGAGGTACTCTAGAGAGCACACAGGACACGCTAGGGGCCTGATCAGGGGCAACACCTGGGTTTGAGTGAGCATTTGAAAATTCTTCCTTTGATTTAACTTCAGCACCAGGCTAGATCTCATCATGGAAATGCCAGCATTACTAAGGATTGATGTTTATTTAAAAGGGCCAATAATTGTATTCCTGTTGCTTCATTAAAAGCGAGAGGATTGAGTTTATTGCTCAACAGTGCACTCCATGCTATCGCCCTCTGCTGACTGATTTGGTTAAGGCTAAGCACACGGATATATCCACAGGTCCATCGCTGTTGCAATTTGTGTTACCTCCATGTCTACATTTATTGGTGTGAATCTTGCTAACCTCTCTTCTTCTATTGGAATTTCTACAGAGCCCTCAGCTGGTTTCCAATCCCACTACATTTTATTATATGTGGCTATGCCTCTACATGGGGTAATTCCCAGTAAAATACATATCCTTGAGGAGTGAAGACATTGGCCTGCCTGCAGAAGATGTGGTTTGAAGCTTCAACAATTCCTATTTCAGCCACTAGTCTGTGTGTCAATTGGAAAGTTGAATCCCCTTAACTCAGACTACGGTGGAATGTCCCAATTTGTTGTCTTCCAACGCAGCCTGTTTGTTTGCTCTTGCCTAAGTAGTGATGTCTTATTACAATCCCTTCAGTCAGCATCCTTTATTTTCAAATATAACAAAAAGCCATGGTTTTTCCATTGCAATCGTTATTTATGATGCGGAAGGAAGCTATTTTGATCCATTGGATCTATGCCAGCTTGCCACTGAGCATCTAGTCAGTAACGTTTCTCTCCCCCGCACCCCTCTCCAACCTCAGCCCCATTTCTATTTGTGTAGCCCTGTAAATTTATTTTCTTGAAGTATCCATTCAGTTTCCTTTTGAAATCATTCTGCTTAACTCTCGTGAGCAGCAATTTCCAATTCATTCCCACTCGGTGTGTAAAAATGTTCTTCCTTGCATTTCACCTTCATCCCTTAACCAATGTCTTAAATCTAGATCATCAACTAATGAGCACAGTTTTTCCTAAGCCTCTCATTATCTTGTGTACCTCTGTACAGTTCTAGTCAGTATTCCAGGAAAGTTGAGAAGGAACTTAAGAGAGTGGAGGAGATGCTCAATGAATGTACTCAATGAGGCAGTATTTAATGAAATGGCAGGACACTAGGAAGCTAGTATAGATAGATCAGGGCAGATTTGATGGGCCAAAGAGCCTTTTCTGTTATGTATAACTCTGTGATTCTCCAACTGAGCATAATATTCAAGTTTATTCTAACCAGGGCTATATTTAGATCCGGCTTAACTTCACTGCTTGTGGTCTCAATGGCTCTGTTTGTGAGGTTGAACATCCCAAATGCTTTTGTAATATCTCTTTCAAAATGCCTTGTTATTTCAAAGATTGGTGCATGTATAGCCACATGTTCCCCTGTTACTCAAAGGCCACTGTTTAACTTAAGTCTCTCCCACATACTGTTGGTAATGGGAAACTTTGCCCATAAAAAAGGGCTTTCTTTCCATGTCCTTTATTATGGCTAAGGCAATAGACAGATCATGCCCCATTTCTGTTTGTATTGGAGGTGGAACAAAGCCCAGACTGCCTTTGAATTACTCTTGTTTTTGTTGCCTGTACTTCATACCTACTGATCACTTTGTAACACTACACTCTCTTTTTCCTCCTGCTCTCTTATCCCACTTTATTATTTACTCATTATCCATCTTGTGGAAAAGATCTGATCATTTCATATTTCCCAAATTTCTCTGGGTCCCCCATTCTCCAGAATTTCTTCCTTCACTCTGCAAGGCACTGATATATTCAAAGATTTGAATCCATAAAGCAGGCATTTTATGTGTTTCAAACATAGGATGGTATGTCTTTTAACTCTTTTCTGAAAGAAAGTGTGGGGGATCATTGAATGAATGATTGTAACAAATCTTAATTACAAACAGGAAATACTAATGGATTTTCTGTCATCAGTTGACTGACATATTGTTCATTTTGAGGATTTTCCCAGCCTGACATGCCTATACATTTCTTTTATCACTTTAAGAAAGACTTACACTTGTACTTATTGCAGCTCTCCAAAAGAATGCGATACATTAAATTGCTTTGCAAGTCAGTGACTGTTATGTGGGATGACCCAGTTGCCAGTTGTTCAGATCCCACAAAGATTAGCCTGGTGACTAATTTTTAAAATTTAGTTTGATGGAGGAAGGTTAGCCCAGGATGTTCTGAAAGGGGTAGTGAGAAACCCTACTTTTCTTTGAGTATTGTTGTGTGATCTTTAATGTCTATTGGACTGGATGCCAATTTACATGCCCATTAAAAGGATGGCAGTGTATGCCACTCCCTCAGTACTGAACTGTGGTGCCAGCCTGAACTTTATGCACTGTTCCCTCTCTCCCCTTTCCTTTAAGTTGCTTGCCCTCAGCTCATGGGGAATATTTTGATGCAAAATGTTTACCATATTATTAAGCATACTGTTGTGTTCACTGATCACAGGTGTAGAAAGGCAGAATGAATCATGTATTACAGCATAGGCTTTGTTGGCAGATTTGGGTCTTCATTACTTTAATAATCTCATAATTACTAAAGCATAGCAGCTGTGTTTTGTGTCCTATTCATTTATCCCTGTGATTTGCACTGAGAATGTGCTGAGTGCAGTCTTGTAAACACTTGCAACTCACGTTTGTAAGTATCCTATTTAAATCTGTGACATTTACGTCCAGCATAGAGTGGACATTTCTTAAAATGCATGACTGAGTGAACTGAAATAATGCAGGAATGGCTTCAATCTGACACTGTAAGCATAGTAATTTTTAAAAATTCGTTCCTGGGCTGCAAGTGTCATAAACCTATTGCCCATAGCTCATTTCCCTCAAGCAAGTAGGCCTTCTTTAGCCCCTGCACTCCCTATTTTACAGCATTTAATGTGTCTGGCTGGCCAGTTCAGAAGGCAGTTAGGTGTTCAACAACATTGGTATAGGGTCAGAGTCAAAAAGCACCAGGCCAAATGAAGACAGCAGTGTTCCTTCCCCAAAGAATATCAGTGAGCTAGTGGGATTTTTGCAGCAATCCAACAGTTCATGGTGATTAGAGCAAAAACAAAAGTCCTGTCCCATTTAAATTGCAATGAGGCCTCCTGGATGCAGACAGTGACGGCTCCTGCTAATGAAATTAGTCAGAATGCATTACATTCATTGGCAGCGTGTCCTTCAAACCATTCATCTGATTGTGTTATAGCCACCAGCTTGTTGTCACCTCTCTATTCGTACTGTTAACTTGTGCTGATTCACAATTCCTAAAATTGTCATTTTATTTGTTAATTTTTACAGCATTTTTGTTCTGAATAATGAGCTGTGCTTTTCCCTGATTTTTCACTCCAGTTTAGTATGAGTGACGCCTTACAATTTTTGCCTGTATTTAATTTCATTGACATTCAGCCTGAAAATAGAGTGGTATTTGTAGTTGGTTTCACCTCCATCTCAGAAGGTTACCACTCGTGACTACAATCCATAGAAAGTGACCCCAGGAAAATACTTTATTTTCAAGGGGAAAATAACTATGCAGCACAAGAGGAGATGGTCCATTGTGATTCTTTGGAAACTGTCTAATTTATCCCACTCTGTAGCTAGGAACATTTACAACCATCCACTGATGATCCTACTTTGAAACAAATTTGACACTACTGATGGCCCTGGGTAAATTGATCTCTGGTTATATCTGATTATTTGAGTCAGAAGCTGTGTCTCACTGCGCAGTGTCTCTGCTGAGGACTTTTAACTTCTGTTTTGCTGCAACACATTGTGCAGTTCTTGTGATCAAAACATAATCCTGAAAAATATTGTGGGGTCATCATAAATTAACCGTCAAAAGTGTAATGTCAAAACCAGTAATTGGAGCAAGTTCGAACTTGCTGAACAGGATATCAACATGTTGATGCAAAGAATCCTGGATGTAAATTCTTTCCCAGGAGGTTGTGCCATTGACAGATACTGATTGCAAGTCATGGATGAAGAAAGGCTTATGACAATTGAAGCTTCTCTCTAGTAACCTTGCTCTCCTTTTCAAACATTTTGAAAGCTGACCACTAATGCTCTTGTATTTAGTATTCTGCTGCATGTAAGGAAATTCTGTCTGACATTTAAACGATTTGTACTTACTCTTCCAATCTTTCAGTAATCACTTCAATTTTAGATCAAACATGTCGGCTTCAACTACTGTGTGCAGAAAGAATGCAAAAAAAAACTTGCAAGATATTTGTGTTGAGAGCCTATTTTTAAAATTCATTCTCAGGATGTGGCTCTCACCAGCAATGCTGCATTTATTGGCCAACCCTTGTTTTGAGAAGATACTGTCACTTTGAGATACCAACATTAGTTGGTACAACTGAACAAATTGCAAGGGCATTTCAAGTAGCATGAACAGCAGAGTGGGGTGTGTAGGATCATTCGACTATTGGTTCAGCTGTATCTCAGAGACTGAAGTTTCGCCTTTGAGTCAGAAGGTTATGACTTCACATCTCTCACCAGTGTCATTACTACAAAGTCAAGGCCAAGTTGTTGAAAGTGCAGTATTTCAAATAACAATAAAGAGGAGCAGTAGTAGACTGAGGCTTATCAAGTCTGCTTCTCTATTCTATGCGAGCATTTGTGCCCATTGTGGTCATTGCGATGTAGTGGCCATTAATGGGGCATGCTTAGAGCAAGGTCAGGAATGTATGTTGCAGGTTCCAGGTTTTAGAGCTATCATTAAGATCAGGCAAGATGGTAAAAAGAGGGGGAGGTGTAGGTTTGTTAGTCAAGGACAGTATAATGGTGCCTGAAAGAACATTTGATGAGGACTCATCTACTGAGGTGGTATGGGCTGAGGTTTGAAACAGAAGAGGAGAGGTCACACTGCTGGGAGTTTTTTATAGGCTTTCACAAAGTTCCAAGGATGTGGAGGGGACGATTGGCAAATCGATTCTAGGCAGCAGTGAAAGGAACAGGGTGGTCATTATGGGGGACTTTAACTTCCCCAACATTGACTGGAAATGCTATAACTCTAGTACGTCGGATGGATCACTTTTTGTCCAATGTGTATAGGAGGGTTTCCTGACGCAGCGTGTCGAAGGGCCGACAAGAGGGGAGGCCACACTGGATCTGGTACTTGGCAATGAACCAGGCCAGATATTTGATTTAGCGATAGGTGAGCACTTTGGAGTGTGATCATAATTCGGTTGCGTTTAGTTTAGTGATAGAAAGGGATAGGTACATGCCACAGGGCAAGAATTATAGATGGGGGAAGGGCAATTATAATGTGATTAGGCAAGACTTAGAATGCATAAAATGGGGCAGCAAAATACAGGGGATGGGGACAATCGAAATGTGGAACTGGTTAAAAGAACAGATATTATGTATTGGCATGTCCCTGTCATGCAAGGAGGAAGTGATAAGATAACTGAACTTTGGTCACTAAAGAAGTTATATCTCTTAAGCGGAAAAGGGAGGCTTATGTGATGTTGAGGCAAGATGGTTCAGATGAGGTGATGGAAAGGTACAGAGTACCTCGAAAGGGTTTAAAGAGAGTTAAGAAGAACAAGAAGGGGAGATGAGCAGTCTTTAGCAGGTAGAATAAAGGAGAACACTAAAGCTCTCTATAAAAATATGAGGAATAAAAGGATGACGAGGGTAGGAATAGGGCCTGTCAAAGACGGAAGTGGGAAGTTGTATGTGAACCCTGTGGAGATCAGAGAGGTGCTAAACAAATATTTCTCATCTGTTTTCACTCCGGAAAAGGAGAATATTGTAGAGGTGAAGCCTGAGATACGAGCTATTAGACTTGATAGGATTGAGGTTAGTAAAGAAGAGGTGTTATCAATTCTAGGAGGTGTGAAAGTAGGTAAGTCCCCCTGGGCCAGATGGGATTTTTCCGAGAATTCTCTGGGAACCTTGGAAGGAGATGGCCTTGAGCTTTGAATCGTCATTGCCTCCAGGTTTAGTACCAGAGGACTGGAGGATTGTTCAAGAAGGGCAGCAGAGATAACCCAGGTAATTATAGACCAGTGAGCCTTACGTCTGTTGTAGGAAAAGTTTTGGAAAGGATTACAAGAGATATGATTTATAATCATCTAGCAGGCAACAATTTGATTGGAAATAGTCAACTTGGATTTGTCAAAGGCAGGTCATGTCTCACAAACCTCATTGAGTTTTTTGAGAAGGTGACCAAGCATGTGGATGAGGGTAGGGCAATTGACATGGTGTACGTGAACTTCAGCAAAGCCTTTGATAAGGTTCCACGTGGTAGGCTACTGGAGAAAGTGCAGAAGCATGGGATTGAAGGTGACTTAGCAGTTTGGATTAGAAACTGGCTTTCTGTAAGAAGGCAACGAGTGATGATTGATGGAAAATATTCAGCCTGGAGTCTGGTTACTAGTGGTGTGCTACAAGGATCTGTTTTGGGACCATTGCTGTTTGTCATTTTTATAAATGACTTGGACGTAGGCATAGGTGGATGGGTTAGTAAGTTTGCAGATGATGCTAAAGTCGGTGGAGTGGTGGACAGAGTGGAAGGATGTTGCAGGTTGCCCTCCATTAAGGTGAATGAAATCCAGTAGCTGAGTATTGAATGCATCTTAATATCTCATCAGGAGTTCCTAAGCCATATAGTAGTGATGATGTGGGGGTGCTGGTGTTGGACTGGGGTGGACAAAGTCAGAAATCACAACGCCAGGTTATAGTCCAACAAGTTTATTTGAAATCATATGGGTATATGAGTCGCATGCTGAGGGTCTAAACAAGGTAACAAATAATCCAAACCCTGTACAAACAAATATTTAGTAGGACCTAAAATATAACTGCAGGCAAAAGCATTTGCACAATTAACACAATTTCCTTGCAGTGAAAGTTGCCTGTGCTGTGGTTTTATTGTTATTAGCTATATACTGATACCAGACCTGAGCCTTTCTTTAATTTCAGTTTTTGTTTGGTCTCTGCTCAAAGGCATCTAAGCACTTTCTTCTAATTTTCAGGTGGAGCTTGATTTCTTTGGCCGGCAAATGGACAAAATTAACATTGTGACAACCTCAACAGGTATTTTAAACACATACTGTCTTGCAATCAGCTTTACTCTTGGACTATCTGTCTGCCTGTCTCTCTGTCTCTCTTTCTCTCTCTCTCTCTCTCTGTGTCTCTCTGTCTCTGTCTGTCTGTCTGTGTCTCTCTCTCTCTCTCTGCTGCCATTTAGTGGATTGTCATCTTGCTATAGGGTTGCCCAACCCACCAGGATTGTTCTGAAGTCATAAGGAATTAATGTTTAATCTCCTCAGTGCTTCTGCCAGCAATTTAAAAGAATTGTCATTGGAGCATTAAAAGAATTTCTGTGTGTTATTAATTTTCTTTCAATGCTTTTACTTTATTAATTGTCAAAATGCTTGTGATGGAGGTGAGCAGGAAGGTTGTTGACTGCAGCTATTTGAGGCAAAACCTCCAGAAATGCAGCCAATTGGAGTCCACATCCCAACCTTGTAACTTGTGCCATCAGTTGTGGTTAAACAGAATTTGGGATCAGGAGCCTATTTCCCAGCACTCGCTGTTGGATATTAGAGTACAGTAGTTCTCTATTCCACACCTAACTTACTGTCCAGCTGCTGCACCATCAACACCTGTTCATGTGGTTGTCATTTTATCTACAATTCCAGGAAGTGATGATGCAAAAAGTGGCAAGTAATCATACACTGTAAGAGGGTCAATTTCACCCATTGCTGTTGTCCATAGCAGTATGCTGTTTGTCCTCTATTTTTGAAATAGTCTGAGAGGTATATTTCTCTGTCAGTGGTCAGCTTTATAAGACAGGGTTACATTGCCATCACTTACTACATTTTCTGATCTGCTGTTGAGCACCTGGGTTGTTTTTCCGAATACATTTCCCTGCACATCATTATTCATACATTCCCATCCAAAGTTATCATTTGTTTGGACAACACCTTGCCAGCTGCCTAATGCAGCTACTTAAATAGCTGACCTCAGTGGGTTTGCTCCTGCTTCAATTTCAGACTGAGCAGCATCCTTTTCAAGGAAAGTTGTTTGTGACTTGTTTATTCCCTCAAATGACTGAACTTGTGCATGCTTTGTCAGTGTGCAAGAAGGGCTGGAGGGGACCATTGCTGTGCAGAATGTGTGTTCAAAATATATTGTCTTCACTGTATACTCATTGAAGACTGCTCATTCCAAAGAACTGAAAACTTTAATTCCCTTCATCCTCCGCAGACATTTAAGATTATTTTGAATCTTCAAGCCTCCACTTATTGATTCTCCTCTCTTTATTCTACTATTGTTATTGATCTTGGAAGCAGTGGCACAGTGGTAATGTCACTGAACTAGTAATCCAAAACCCTAGGGGACATGAGTTCAAACCCCATCTTGGCAGGTGGTAAAATTTCAATTCAACAAAAATATCCTAAGTATAAAACTAGCCTAATGGTGGCCATGTAACCAATGGTAGGTGAGGTAGGAAGAGATTGGCGCAAGGACATTAAAAAAAAGTAATCATAAAATGTCTAAACAGATTTTTATCAGAATTTTTCTAATAAACTGTAAATTTTCATTTACTTTTGTCAACGTCAATGTTGTAAAGCCCCATCTCGTTCGTTTATGTCCTTTAAGGAAAGAAATCTGCCTTTCTTACCTGGTCTGGCCTACCTATGAGTCCAGACCCACAACAATTTGGCTGACTCTTAAATGTCTGTTAAGATGCCCACATCCCTTGAATGGATTTTTAAAAAAGTATTCATCTAAGTTTCTCAATGTTAAAAACATCTCTCTGCCATATTTCCACTTTACTAAATTGGGATATTTTGTGCCATGAGTTTAGTAGGCATCAATTATGACCAAATACTTCTTTAAGTCTCACATATGTTGAGTAGACTGGGTTTTTGCTTTTTACCTCTCCCAGGAAAGTAACCTGGCTTTGGGTAAGCCTGGGACTCTGTCTATTGTGGTGCAGAAGACATTGCAGTTGTGTGGACCAGGCTAGATAAACTTATGATTCTGCTCAGGTCCATGTGATCATCAATAAATGGAGATTGTGATGATCTAAGTTGAGAATGGACTGTGTCTTATGCAGTTTTTAACCTGTGCTCCTTCTCCACCTTAAACTTAGAGCAATTTTCATAGTATTGCCATTTATAACTGTCAAGTAGTGCTAGTTTGAGTGATTTTGTGACACAGATGTGCCCATCAAGACCAGAGCTGAGATTCTCCAAGCTAATTTTTCAGTCATCTTCACAGAGTCCAGTAGAATAAGAAGGCTTTCACTGATTTGTCTTGCCTGGTTGCCCTCAGGTGCGTCAGGTAGAGTGCTGGAGCAATAACACAATGAATGCACCTCCTAGTCCCTCTACTCCTCATTCTGCATGGAATTTGAGGTTCATATTTCCACACATCCATTGACTGTGCAGTATGTTACTGTTGTATCATGGGAAATTAAATCTGAGCTGAAAATGTGTTGCTGGAAAAGCGCAGCAGGTCAGGCAGCATCCAAGGAACAGGAGAATCGACGTTTCAGGCATAAGCCCTTCTTCAGGAATGAGGAAAGTGTGTCCAGCAGGCTAAGATAAAAGGTAGGGAGGAGGGACTTGGGGGAGGGGCGTTGGAAATGCAATAGGTGGAGGGAGGTCAAGGTGAGGGTGATAGGCCGGAGTGGGGTGGGGGCGGAGAGGTCAGGAAGAAGATTGCAGGTTAGGAAGGCGGTGCTGAGTTTGAGGGATTTGACTGAGACAGGTGGGGGGAGGGGGAATGAGGAAACTGGAGAAATCTGAGTTCATCCCTTGTGGTTGGAGGGTTCCCAGGCGGAAGATGAGGCGCTCCTCCTCCAACCGTCGTGTTGCCATGGTCTGGCGATGGAGGAGTCCAAGGACCTGCATGTCCTTGGTGGAGTGGGAGGGGGAGTTGAAGTGTTGAACCACGGGGTGGTTGGGTTGGTTGGTCCGGGTGTCCCAGAGGTGTTCTCTGAAACGTTCCGCAAGTAGGCGGCCTGTCTCCCCAATATAGAGGAAGCCACATCGGGTGCAGCGGATGCAATAGATGATGTGTGTGGAGGTGCAGGTGAATTTGTGGCGGATATGGAAGTGTCCCTTGGGGCCTTGGAGGGAAATAAGGGGAGAGGTGTGGGCGCAAGTTTTGCATTTCTTGCGGTTGCAGGGGAAGGTGCCGGGAGTGGAGGTTGGGTTGGTGGGGGGTGTGGACCTGACGAGGGAGTCACAGAGGGAGTGGTCTTTTCGGAACGCTGATAGGGGAGGGGACGGGAATATATCCCTGGTGATGGGGTCCGTTTGGAGGTGGTGGAAATGACAGCGGATGATACGCTGTACATGGAGATTGGTGGGGTGGTAGGTGAGGACCAGTGGGGTTCTGCCCTGGTGGCGGTTGGAGGGGTGGGGCTCAAGGGCGGAGGAGCAGGAAGTGGAAGAAATGCGGTGGAGGGCATCATCGACCACGTCTGGGGGGAAATTGCGGTCCTTGAAGAAGGAGGCCATCTGGGTTGTTCGGTTTTGGAACTGGTCCTCCTGGGAGCAGATGCGGCGGAGACGAAGGAATTGGGAATATGGGATGGCGTTTTTACAGGGGGCAGGATGGGAGGAGGTGTAGTCTAGGTAGCTGTGGGAGTCAGTCGGTTTATAGTAAATGTCCGTGTTGATTCGGTCGCCCGAGATAGAAATGGAAAGGTCTAGGAAGGGGAGGGAGGAGTCTGAGACGGTCCAGGTGAATTTGAGGTCGGGCTGGAAGGTGTTGGTAAAGTGGATCTGAGTTTGGAAAGTACTCATGCAATGTGGAGTCCATATATGCAACCTCATGAACTTTTGTTCATAATCCCTGTCTATTCTTTCTTTGTTTTTGATTTGATTTATTACTGTCACGTGTACCAAGCAACAGTGAAACGTGTTGTCTTCATGTGCTTTTTTGGCAGATCATATATACAAGTGCATCAGAGTAACTGAACAGAGTACAGGACATAGTGTTACAGGTGCTGAGAAGGTGCACAGAGAGAGACTAACATTAAAGAGGTCCATTCAAGATTTCCTACATTATAGTAGTGAACAATGCTTCATAATTTGGAGTGTTCTGAAGTTTTGAAAGATGTAAATATATATCTCCCTTTTATAAGCTGCCAACAACCAATTATGGTTTGGCAGAAATCTAGGGCGAAGAAGCCTTAGTCTCTTCCTTTTGGCCAGGGGAAGCAAGTATTTTGAGCAGCAAAATGTATTTGTACTGTAATGCCACATCTGGAAATCAATCAACCCTTACTTGAATACTAATGCAATGCAAACCTCTTACAGTATATTGATTAATTGATTTTCTCTCTCTCTCTCTGGCCCCCAGTGACTGGAGCAGCTGAGCCTATGAAGGAAACAGCTGAGAAATTCATTGGAAAAGCAGTTGGAAATAGTGATGTTTGGTTCCGATTTAACGAAGGAGTTTCAAATGCTGTTAGACGCAATGTTTATATAAAAGACCTGCTCTGAGAATGTGGCTGGTTATTGAAATAAGTAACTGCTGTTTAAAAAACAGGAAAGAGCCTATACATTCTCCTACAGAGCTCATAATGGAACTGTCGAATTCGGGTATCCAATGCAAACTTGCCTGTGCCCAAGCTCTCGTAGGAGATAAACTTCAGTCCGATTATTGGGCCACCAGGTGTCAAAATGTTTGAACATTCGGTGACGTTTGAGTAACAGCTGTGCAACTCGAATCTAAAATTGCTGCTGAGTTTGCATCTAAGTAGGTTTGGAATCTAGTTTTTTTTTTCCCACAGAAAATGGGCAAACTGTTCTCCCCTCCAGAGTTATAATGAGTGTTCACTGTAAAGTGCAATCGGCCTAAACTGGACAAACCTGTCAGGAGCCCTATGCCAGTGATAGACTGGCAAAACCAAGAAGTCTACTGGTAAGCCTAGACAACCAGTTTGGATCCAGTTCCTATTGGAATATAATTTAAATAATTTTTGTTACGGATAACCTGGAATTCCATTGTCAAACTATGAATAAAGTCTTGCCAATATTAATTATTGCTTTATTTGTTATCTTTCTTTTACATTGATCCTTTCTAGTTGTACAAAGAAATTGATTGATCACTCATACAATGATTTTGCCTAGAATTACCATAAAATGTACAAAAAATGTAATGCATATGTTTTAAGAATTTAGAAGACTGTGCCAACAAAATTCTCTTCTAGAGTCTCTTTCTTTACAAATAAATTGCTTTATGCAGAGCAGTTTGAAAATGTCAAAGTATAGCACATTTGCCCTTCTCTACCCAGGGGTTGTTCTTCATTAATTCTGGGTTTAAGAATGGGTCGTTTGGCACTCCCTCTTCTATCCACTTCACAAAGCTTCAGCAATGGAATAAAACAAAGAGAGATGGTTAGTAGTTTGACATTTGGTTATGCAAATGATAAATACGATTAATTTATTTATTAAATTGTGTTAATTTTCAGAATAGACAATAACTGCTTTGGCACGTTACTGTTGTAGCAACCTTTGGAATTGATAGGAAATTATATATCAGCTCACTCTTCCAAAGTATCCTCAGAGAAAGAACTAGTTTTAAATAAAATAAGACTCAAATGATTAATTGTTTTCCATTTCATAGGCTTGAATTTTTCCAATGTTTTTACTCCAGAATTTGCAATATTTTGCTTTTAATTATGCAAAACCTGTGACTGACTTTCCCTCTTTATCTCCTCACATCATGGTATCAATGTTGGAAATGTGTACTTCACTCCTCAGCCCCTTACCTGCCCCAATACACTGTTGGATTAGCTTAGGCCAAGTATAGGATATTTCTAACTATGGAATGAGATGACAGTCAGCAGTAGGAGCACCTCTAACCCCAAGAATAACGCACAATGGTTCACTCGATATATGCATGGCTCAACATGGAACTGAGCCACAGAACAAGACACTTTCTGGTTTCTATCCACAATCTGCATTGAGTTCTTCCTTCTTAGCCAAGATCTTGACTGGAGAGCTGTACCTGCCCTCCAAGATCCTGGACAAAGGATGTACAATAAGATGTGTGCTCCCAATTATGAATCCCCTATGAAGAAGTAATGTGGGAGATTGGCAAGTATAAGATTGGGTTCAGTTCTGAAATTGAGTACCAAAAAACTACTGCAGTGCTGAGGGAATTCTGTACTGTTTACAATGCCAATTTTCAAGTGAGACATTAAACAAGTCTGAGCTCCTCTGACTGACAAACGATCTTGCAAGGGACAGTATTTTCCAGAGGAGCAGTGTAGATCTTCCTGGTAACTATGGCTAATATTTATTTCTCAACACCCCACCAAAGAGCAAGAGATTTGATGATTTTTGCATTGCTTGTGGGAATTCGCACTGCTCAAATTAGCTGTTGCATTTCCTACACCAGGAAAGTGACAATACTTCATTTGAGTTTAATTGACTGTATAACACTTCAGGATGTCCTAATTTCATGAACAATGCATAAAAGCAAGTTTTTAAAAAATTCTTCTATCAATGCATGTATGTTATGTAAGTGCAGTTAAACATGGACATTCTGGCTGTGCAGCATGATGTAACTGGCTCAACCTCACTGTGCCAATCGGCAGGCCTATTTTTCAAAAGTTTAAAGCCAGTTACATACATGGGCGGCATAGTGGCACAGTGGTTAGCACTGCTGCCTCACAGCGCCAGAGACCTGGGTTCAATTCCTGCATCAGACGACTGACTGTGTGGAGTTTGCACATTCTCCCCGGTGTCTGTGTGGGTTTCCTCCGGGTGCTCCGGTTGCCTCCCACAGTCCAAAAATGTGCAGATCAGGTGAATTGACCATGCTAAATTGCCCGTAGTGTTAGGTGCAGGGGAATGGGTCTGGGTGGGTGTGCTTCGGTGGGTCGGTGTGGACTTGTTGGGCTGAAGGGCCTGTTTCCACACTGTAAATAATCTGATCTAAAAAACATGGAGCTGAAATTTCAATAACAATCAGATGAAATAGAGACCAGTGAACAAAGACTTGATTCAGAGTGGCATTTAGATGTTTCTGTTGAAAGTACTTAAGGTTGACAAAGCTAGACACTACAAATGGATTCCCTTTGAGCTCCAGAAAGCACACGGGGGACTGACCAGAGGAAACAAGTGAAATGGAGATAATAGCTTGGGATAGATAAATAGGACAGTTTGCCAATATGCTGCTTAGTGATGGCATTTGGAAAATCTATTCATTGATGGAAAATGGACTGAACTTGTATGTAACTGCAAAGCTTAGTTTGTTCCTTTTCTGTGTTATCCCTTACCTTGTTATTTTTAACGGTGATGCTTGAAAATGCTATACAAGTATTAGAGTTTGAGTTTGTTCGGCTGGAAGGAAGCTTACGCAGAAGTTAAATACAAACATAGATCAGTTTTGTCTGCTTCTGTGAATGCTGTGCAAAATGGCTGCATATGTTCAAACCATTTTCTGGGTGATTTTTGGAACTGGAAGACACCGAAACCTAACCTATCCAAAAAAAAATCTATTGAGCCCTGTACAGTTTATTGGCACTTTGTTTTTGTTCCGCCTCTTATCCTAATGGATCTTGCTGATTTTATTTTGACTGGAGTTGCGACTTTTATGGGTGTTGGTGCTGAAACAATCCATTATCACGTTCTCAGCTACAGGAACTTTAAACAAAACCTATGGTTTTTATTTGTACGTGTTTAACCTGTGGTGATGGATTTAAGTTTGATTGATGAATCCTAGAGTCAGGAGCAACTCCTGTTGTCATGGGGCAGGCCAGGGTAGGACTAGTGTAGTGCAGTGATAGTGTCCCTATCCCTGGATCAGAAGGCCTGGGTTCAAGTCCCACCTACCCCAAAAATGTGTCATAAATGCCAGAACAAATTATTTACAGCAGGCCAAACATTCTAAAGAAGAATCACGTTGAACTTGAAATGTTCAGTCTGTTTCTCTCCACAGATGTTGCCAGACCTGCTGAGTTTCTGCAGCACTTACTCCTTTTTCTTTGTCTCAGATTTCAAGCATCTGCAGTTTTTTTGCTTATACCGAGTGATGTGGCTTTAGATGCAGTTGGGGCAAGGAGCAATAAAGCTAGGCCATCAATGACTATTCTCCTTTACCTCATAATAGGTTGCTGCCAATCAAGTGGGGTTAGCGTTGTAACCCCATTGCTTCAATCATGCTACCTTGATATGGGAGCAGAGACAAAGCTACTGCAAGGAAATGGACTGCAGCATTGAATGTGACATAATCAGGTTCCGAGCCTAACTGTCATCCTGCTTTCAGAATTTAACCCAGAAGATTTTACGAGGTAATGCTTTGATGAATTCAGGGATGAAACGTCCTCACACCCATAACCTGTACCCCTTCTGGAGTTGAGCCTGCAGCCCACTACCTGAACCGAGGCCTCTGATCCCAATCTCCCATCAGCCTCCAAACTCACTCAACCCAAAGACGTCCAGTTTACCCAACTCCCACATAGACTGAACTCCAATGCCTTTCCCTAGAATCCTGCAGTCCATATCCCTCAGCCTGGGATCTACAACACAATCCCCCCCCACCCCCAACGTCCCCTTCAGCCTCCACCCAATTCCTCACCCCTTCACCGACTGTGGTCAGCTTCTCATCATCCCAATCAATCGGTCCCACCATATCCTGATGAATATACAACCCCTATGAATCCAAGAAACTGTGATCAAAGTTCCCCCCTCCTCTCCCCCCCCCCCCTCCCCCCACCCAAACCTCTTCCACAATCTCACACCAACTTACCTGTGGCCACAGCCCTCACTGATTACATGCCTGTTTATCAATCAGACTGATCTTCAGACTGAACCCAATCTGTTCTGGGTGAATGAGGTCAGTAAATACTCCCCCAAACAATCTGCCTCAGTTTGAAGCATGAGAAAAAAAGCAATGTTTTCACTCTGAATGATGTCTGCCTCACCAACACTCCCATTCACCCATCCCTTTAAGAGGAGTATACAACCATACACAATGCTCCTATCAGTTCACTGCTCTTAATAACACTTAACTGGAAGAACGGCCATTTGGTTGGGGTTGAAGTGCTATTAATGTCTGTAGATCAGTAACCTCCACATCAGTCAGCACTCAGGAAAGTTGGGAGAACAGCACTTCTTAATTTTAAAGAAAATATTTCACAGAATGTTGGTGGCAAGGCCAACATTTGTTGCCAATTGCCTGAAGAATGGTGGTCAACGGCTGAAGTTAATGTGATATGGATATACCATAAATGCTGTTAAATAAGGGATTTGAGGAATTTGACTCCACAGTGAAGGAATGGAGGCTCAGTGGCTAGCACTGCTGCCTCTCTATGCCAGGGACCCAAGTTCAATTCCAGCCTCAGCTGAAGATGTCTGGACTGAGGACACTACCCTACAATGTCCTGGGACTGAACTGATATAAATAGAAGATTTCCTACCATGTTAAAGTGCACAGCAATGATTCCCATTATGATTTGTTTTCTGTCCTATTGAGATCCTGCTTTCAAAATTACCTGGTCCTGGGATTTGAAAACTTAAATTTGCTAAAAAATGTAAAATGATGTCCTGCAGCAATTTCATTTTGCAGTGGGTTATGAAGAATATATTATTTAAGTGGGTTCATAAGTATCCAACTATTGAATCTGATTGGATATTATGTAACAGAAAAGCAGGTGTGCATGTATTGATAATTGATATATTTTTACTTTTTAAACAGAGTTCCATTTTAAAAATCAATATTGAATGATGCAGAATTCTTTTGGTTTCTGACTGTGTTGAACCCTAATTCTGTGATAGGGTAAATATCTGTCTTATCCCATTCAACCGTTACCTCTTCCCTAGCTCCCAAACCTACATCAACAGTTTGTAGTTATCCCTCTCGATCCAAAATGCTTTATTCATTCTTGGGATAAGGTGTCTCTGGCAAGGCCAGTGTTTATTGCCTGTCCATGACTGTCCTTGAAGAGGTGTTTGGAGGTTGCCTTTTGGAACTATTGCAGTCCCTGTGCTTTAGGGACACCACAATACTGTGAGGGTTCTAGGTTTTTGATGCAGGGACAGTGAAGAAGGAAGCAACGTAAACCCAGGTCAGGATGGTCTGCAAAGCTGGGAAGTAGATATCTACCCTTCAAACCCCAAGAGTGCACAAAGATAAGGCAAAAGGAATTAGCACATACCTCAGAACCTACATATCCTAACCCAACAATTACACTGATGGGCCTACTGATCTGGTTTAACCACCTACAACAGGGAATTCTGAAGCAGTGACTTTAGCCAGATTAATGGCTAAATATCACACTAATGCTTCAGAGCTGAGATGGTGGTGATTAATCTGCTGTTGGATTGCAATCAATTCTGATCCTTATCTAGCAAATACAAACACAGTTGGAGAATCTAATCCTTCACATTGTTCCTGCTTTGTTGTAGAATGTGATATTTTTCCGATGCAGAATGGTCCTGGTCAGAAACTCAACTCCACTGCTTTGTATTATCACCCTGGCAGTTACTGCTCTGTCACAAGTCTGTTGGTAGATCACTGAAGCCACGCTTTTCTGGATTAGCCACTTTATAGACTGCAGCCAGTGTGGGACAAGTATCAACTCCACTCATTGATAAAACTCTCATCTCTGAGACTGAGATCATGAATTCAAGCCCCACACCAGGACTTATCCAGCCCTCCATACTTCGCATGTTAAATAGCTTCACCCATCAAAGTCCAATGGATGCACAGCTCTGTACCATTGTGTTATACTAAAAGGAAAGTACATATTTTGTGCAGTTTTTGGGGAGATGCAGCACAAATTGCTCTCCTGGTGGTTTCTCACTCTTTATCATAGGGTAGATTTATCTTGCTTCAAGTTCTGGCTACAAATGGAGTCATTAATGTTTGAAGAAGTGCAGGTTTATTTACAGCAGGATGTTAGGAAGGATTGTGATATTAGAGTATTTTTGCCTCTATACTTAGAGATTGGTAAAGCAAGAATTACAAGAGGGATGATGGAAGTGTGATAATTAATATTACACAAAATGTTTTTGACTGTTCAGAAGATCAAAGGGTTTAACATTGACCAAACACAAGGCCCATAACACTGAGGGAGGTTAGTGATGAAAAAGCATTGACACTAACTAAAACTCTAAGAACTTGTAGTGGCTCAGACAGTCCCTTTAGCTGGTTCTACTATTCAATGAGATCATGGCTAGCTCTTTCCCAGCTCCATTTATCCACTTTGGCTCCATGTACACCAGTTACCCTCACTTCAACAATGTAAAACGGCTGGATACAATAATAAAGGATGACATTCATCTTATAAAATAATGAGTATGCAGAGAGAGTCAACATGAATTTATAAAGGGCAAATCATGCTGAATTGATTTAATTAAATGCTTTGAGAAAATTGCCAACTATAAAGTCAAAGAGGCGGAATGTGAATTTGATACTTTTGGATTTTCAAAGTAAAATAGCATATCAAAAATGTGTGAACTGGCAAGCTGTAATTACTAGTGTGGAATCTGAATTGCTCTTAATACGATTTGAGGTTAGGAGGAATAACACTAAACGTTAATAGGGGAAGAGGGTTTCATCTTGTCCGATAATGAAAATGTGTTGTGTAGAATTTTGCAGCACAGAAACGGGCCATTCAGCCCAACAAATCTATGCCGGTGTTTATGCTGCATACAAGCCTCTACCCACCTTATTTCATCCAATCTTACCAGCATATACACTCCCCTCCCTTCATAAAACTTGTTTAGCTTTTACTTGTACTACGTAGCTATTTTGTGTGATGGTAAGATCCACATTCTGGATGAAGAGCGCACCTTGTTTGAGATACTCATGACCACCTTACATCTATGGGCATCCAAATAAACATAAAGATTTTCTAACTGATCAAAGCCCTTTGTAATCGTAAATACCGTTAAATTTACACTTCCATGATTCTATGAAAACATTAAGGCAACAATCGGGCTGCCTTTTCAAAGGATTGAGCATGCCATTAGACACAATGAGACAGTGTTTCATTCTCACTCTCATCTGTCATCTTAGTCACAACATTAAGACAGAATTTCGAGCTTACTCAGGGATTGTTTTGGAAGACATCTCCCTTTTGTACGACAGCTGGTACTTCAGACTATCCACTTCCTTCTTGAATTGTGGAATGTCCCAATCTTCCATGGCCACCGATTGTTTTTAATTGTTTTCTTTACAGAGAGGAGAGATAGAAAATCTGAAAACAGGTTTAAAAGAAAGGAAATTTAAATCTGAACAATATGGGAAGGATGTTTGAGTCTTGGTGACTGAACATCAACAAAATATTTAAGTGCAGTGTTGTTACTACAGAATCAGGATGTTAAGTACAGTTTCACATCTGAATAACGTGTCAAATAAGCCATAAAAGACCATAAGACATAGCAGCAGAACTGCCATTGAGTTTATTTCCACCTTCAATGAGATCATGGCTGATCTGATAATCCTCAACTTTGTTTATCCTCATAACCCCTAATTCTGATATAAAAAAATCTATTGCACTCTTGAAAATACTTAACAATCTAGCCTTAAGAGCCCTCTGCGGTAAAGAATTCCACAGATTCACTATTCTCTGTGAGAAGAGATTCCTCCTCATCTCGGTCTTAAACAGGAGATCCCTTCCTCTGAAATTATGCCATCTGGTCATAGACACTCCCACAAGGGGAAATAGCCTTATTACATCTACCCTGTCAAGTTCCCTTAGAACCTAATATCCTTCAATAACATCTCTCATTCTCCTGGACTTCACTGAGTACAAGTCTAACCTACTCAACCTCTCTTCAAAAGAATATCCACCACTTCCAGGGTCAGCCTTGTGAACCTTGTTCAGACTGCCTCCAAAGTCAGTATATATTTCCTTAGATAAAGGTACCAAAACTATGCAGAGCTATGGCCTGACCAGTGCCTTGTATAATTTTAGCAAGTCCTCGTTATTTTAATGCTCCATTCACTTTGAAATTCAAGGGCAACATTTAATTTGCCTTCCTCATCACCTACTGAACTTGTAAGCTAATTTTACATGATTAATGCATGAGGACCCAAAACTCTCTGTGCTCCTGTTCCCTGTAGTCCTTCCCCATTTAAATAATATTCTTTAAATCCACTAGTGTCTCAAGTAATAATCTCCAGTGATAGCCGTCGTGTTTATTTCCTCTCCTCCTTTTGATCCTTGATTATTCAGTAATTTTGGAACACTATTAGAATCCTTTACAGTGATTTATTTATTAAATACAAAATATTTATTTAACTTGTCTGCCATTCCCTGGTTCCCCAATATTACTCATACAGCTTCAGTATAGAAGGGCTCTACGTGCAATGTTGTGTCTCTCTGTCTCCTCTCTCTCTCTCTCATTCTCTTTCACTTTTTTATATTTAAAGAAGCTCTGCCTGTTTTTTATGTACTTGCTAGTTTGCACCTTTTTTTTCCATTTTTGTACATTTTGTTTGCTTTCAAAACTTTCTCAATCCTGATTTATCATTAACCTTTGCTACTTTGGATGTTTTTTTCACTTAATGATGTTCTTAAGTTCCCTGTCTAACCATGCTTGGTTTACCCACTTGCTTTTTTCCTCACTGGGGTACATCTCTGCGCTGAGTCACTTATATTTTTTAATACCTGCCATTGTTCATTGAATAATGAACATCTTTTCCCTAAACTCCTTACCCAGTTCACTCCTGCCCTCGTTCCCACGTAATTACCTGTTTATAAGGAAATACCCAGGAGACCGGTCATCATTCAGAGTCCTCCAGATCAGGGAAACCCCAAAGTCAATCTCTAGTTTTTGTCAAAATAGCTACTCTCACCTTTTGGATAAAATGGTAAATCAAGGTCCTAGCCACTCTTTATTACAGACCTCAAGGTGTTGGCTGAAAAAGAGCAGGGACGTTCTACTCAACTTAACTTGCTGAGCTGCCTGGTGAGAATTATGATTTGGAGATGCCGGTGTTGGACTTGGGTGGACAAAGTTAAAATCACACAACATCAAGTTATAGTCCAACAGGTTTATTTGGAAGCACTAGCTTTCGGAGCACTGCTCCTTGATCAGATGGTTGTGTTGAGAGTTACTACACTTCAAAAGTATTTCATTATCTGTAACAACATGAAGACATGAAAGGCACTTTATAAATGCAATTCTTTCCCACTTTGCAATCTCTATAATCTCCTTCAGCCACACAACCCTCGCTACACCTGCATTAATCGAATTTGGACCTCCCTGAGAATCCCCAGTTTTAATCACTGTTGGCCACACTTCTGGTTGCCTAGAGTTGCGGAGTTCTTTCTCTGTACCTCACCTCCTGTCTGCATCACCTTCTTCCTTTAAGAGACTCTATTAAACTTAACTCAATGGTCAAGTGTTTGGTTTCGGGATCGAATATCTCTTTACAATAACATCCATGTGAAGTATCCAGGGCATTTTATAATGAAAAAGGTACCATATGAATACAAGTTGTTATACTTTAGTTAATGAAGTGGTTGTCAGAAGAGGAATAGAATTAAACCCATTTGTAATATATTGCCCCTTCTATGCTCGCATCCTACTTGCATTACCAGATAGTCTGTTATTGCTCACTCTCTGGCCTCATATGTGAATACCAGCTATTTGGAAGTTCTGCCAGAGACAACACTGTTGACGCACATTCATCAAAACTAAAATTCTTTGCACGAAATGTTCGCCTACCTTTCTCGATGCGTAAAAGCCACTTCCTGTTTCTAATTATATGGCAGACTCCAAGGTATTTGACAGCATGTAGATAATTAGAGATAGACCTAGATTTTGTCTATAAACATATATTCATGTTTTGTGCACTCTATAAATGGAGTGCCAAGCCTGGGGAAATTGTACCATGGTCCCCCAGGTCCTCTGTAGCTGATTCCAGAAGTGGTCCTTGTCTTCATCCATTGAATGCCATTTATTAGTATATTCACTGAGTTAGGACCACTTCACGGGGAATATGTGACTGACACCCAGTTTCAGATTATTTAATCTGGAAACAATCTATCAGAGAAGCAATCATGGAATCAACATTGTTCTGCTTTATGGCATATCAATTAAATTCAGCCAGCAAGTCGGGGGGGGGGTGCGGGGGTCCGGGGATAGTAGGGGTTCTGTAAACCCCTTACCAGAGAGACATGTGGGAAAGGGACTGACGTAAGAAATGGTGGGAAACAGGGTGCTCCTTGGGTACATTGGAACCCTAAGAGGTCGATGCAATCTGTGAACAAATAATCTGTCTACTGCTAGAAATTTTGAAAGACTGAGTCTTTTATTGCTGTCATCATAGATAAAATTCCCTACCTCCATAACCACTTGTAACCCTAAGAGATCTTAAGAGTAAATTGAATGTGTTCATTTAGAATCTGAATCCAGTTCATATGAAATGTCTTGATTACACCAGAGCGATGTAGACTGAAATAGAGTGCAGAGGGCACTACTTATTCAGTAATGTGAAAGTTCTAAGGGAGTACAAAGTCTTTGAAATGAGGTAGACCACTTCAAGCCTGCAGTTTCTGGTTTGAAAGGGTCTCTGTTCACTTATCAGAGGTGTAGCAAACATTTTACTTAGAGATGTGGGAAATAACCATGGAGTCAAAGAGTTGTACTGCAAAGAAACAGACCCTTGGGTCCTACTCATCAATGCCAAACAGATATCCTAAATTAATCTAATCCCACCATGCCAGCAGATTTTATAAATCCTCTGAGTGGAGAATGATTCTATCAATATTAGGTTTAAGGTGAGAGGGAAAAAATTTAAAAGGGATCTAAGGGACAACTTTTTCATGCAGAGGGTGATGCGTGTATGGAATGAGCTGACAGAGTAAGTGGTGGACGCTGGCACAATTACAAAATGCAGAGGGTATCTGGATGGTTATATGAATAGGAAGGGTTTAGAGGGATATGGGCCAAATGCTGGCAAATGGGACTTGATTAGATTGGGTTATCTGGTCAGCATGGACGAATTGGACCGAAGGGTCTGTTTTTGCGCTGTACAACTCTATGACTCTAATTTGAACCTAGGTAAAACCATTGGATTCAACTGTGCTAATGAGTTTGTTTTGCAATTATCAGGCTGCAAAAGGAGGGTCTCGAATTCATTCACACCACCAGCAAATGCAGCATTTCCACAGCATGTTGACCACAGGCAAGTTATCAAACACAATGTAATACCAAGCCACAGAACAACATGGTAAGACAGGTGAACAAAGTGTTATAAAGGAAGTAGATTTTAAGGAACATCTTAACGGAGGAAAGAAAAGTTGCTTTACAGATGAAGTTTCAGAAATTCGGTCCTCATCACAGCTTAAGTCAGTGATGATTAAAACCAGGATTGCTCAAAAGACCCGCATTAGAATAGTGCAGAGATCTCTTAAGGTTGCAAGTGGTTATGGAGGTAGGGAAGAGAGTTGATGGCAATTTTTAAAAAAAGAGTACCACTAAGAACTCCACCAACAGTGGTTTCTTACTGTCATTTTAACAGAGCTCTGATGCCAGCTCTGTACTTGCTCTGAGGAAATCAATTTCCAGGCATCACTTGAACCATTTCTTAGCTATCTGTCATAAGGAAAGGTTTGTGCGGGTTGCCTGAACCCCATCTGAACAGAGTAAAAGAGTCAATGATAGCATAAGTTTTAAAGGTACGAAGGTTTTCTACACCATTTTGCTGTCTTAAAAACAAATTCCCTAGGAGTGCCAACCCTCAAATATTGTATTGTAGTCTCCAGGCATTACAAGTTAATCTGAGCATTGCTTGGTGCAACCAAGTTAAGCAGGCAATTTAAATAAACATGCATGATTTTACAGCTAAGAATTACAGAGGTGTTATAAGATGGTGGTCTGATAGTCAAGCATCATCCAGCTACGTAACTAAGAAGGTGCTTGCTCTTTAGTTGGTGTGGGCAAGCAATACATCAGATCATGTCAGCACATCAGTGATGGTAACATTGGAATAAGCAATTGGTGTTGGGAGGGCATACAGCAAAGCCTCTAGGAATACATCCAGCTTCAGTGGAAATAAAATTAACATTTGAGGTCATTGATCTTTCACCAGAACTCAACACTTTCACCAGAACTCAACAATTTCACCACTTGTCCTCAATGATGTCAAAACAGCCTGGCCATATTTGAGTTGATATGTGAAGCAATCAAAAGGAGAGTGCATCTGAGAAGCAGGAAAATTGACATTTCTGATGAAGGGCTTATGCCCAAAAGGTCGATTCTCCTACTCCTCAGATGCTGCCTGACCTCTTTTCCAGCACCACACTCTCGACACAGATAACAATGGGCCAGTTAAGTTAACAGCTGTTATTGGGAGAAGGTTAGAGGCTATTAAATACGATATAATACACGAACAATTAGAAATGCATTACATAATGAAGCAGAGTCAGCATGGCTCATGAAAGGAAAATCATGCTTGACAAGTTTATTACAGTACTTTGAGGATGTAACAAGCAGGATAAAGGGAACCAGTAAATGCAATGTATTTGTATTTTCTAAAGATATTCAACACGTACTGCACATAAAGCTACTTAATACGATGAAGCCATGGTACTGGGAGCAGTTTGTTAGCATGAATAGAGAATTGGCTAACTAGATGAGGAAAGGCAGTTGGGATAAAGGGGACATTTTTGGGATGGCAACCTATAACTAGTCTACAGGAGATAGACAAGTTAAGCAAGTGGGCAAAAAGGTGGAATATAATGTGGGAAACTGTGAGTTTATGCACATTGACAGGAAGATTAGAAGAGCTAAATATTATTTAAATGGAGAAGTGCTGCAGAAAGCCACAGAACAGGGACATTTGGGTGTCCTCATGCAAGAATCACAAAAGAAACTAGCAGATAACAGGGATGGCAAAAAGACTGCTGGCCTTTATTTCAAAGGGAATGTATAAAGTGCTGCAAATGCTGGAAATCTGAAAGAAAAACAGAAAATACTGAGGAAACCCAGCAGGTCTGGCAGCATCTGTGGGGAGAAAGAGTCCAGTGACTCTTCCTCTGAACTGACGGCAGCAAGACAAAAGTGGTATTTATGCTGAAAATGAAGTTGGAGAAGGTGGGGGAGAGGTGAGCAAATAGGTGGATATGGAGCACAGAGAGATATGAAAGTTAAGGGGATTGCTGACAGTTGACCAGATCAGAAGAGAGGCTGAATAAGTAATCATGAGAGCTGGGAATAAGACAGAATGGATCGGCTGCGCTAAAGACAACCCATGTCATGACAGGACTTGGGTATGAGGGTGGGTAAAAAAAACATGGAAGGACAGAATCAGATTTTAAAGTTATTGAACTCAATGTTAAATCCTAGAGGCTACAGGGTCCCCAAGTGGAATATCAGTTGTTATTCTTCCTTGCTGGGACAATGCCTCAAGCCTATGACAGAAATGTTGACATGGGAACAAGGTGGTGTGTTGGAGTGGCAGGCAACTGAAAGCTCAGGGTCATTTTTACAGACAGAAGGTGTTCAGCAAAGCAGTCACTCAGCTGTGTTTTGTCTCCCCACATGTAAAGGAGATCACATTATGAGCAGTCAATACAGTCGACAAGACTGAACGAAATGCAGGTAAGTATCTGCTTCACCCGGAAGGTAGATCTACTTGACTACGCTAAGAATATTGTGAACAGTCTTGGCATTGAGGCAGTCCAGAGAAGATTCACTGGGTTGATGTTGGATATGGAGAGGAGGTTGAGTAGGTTGGGCCTGAAGTCTATGAGGTTTAGAAAAATTAGAAGAGACATTATCAAAACATATGATATTCTTACGGGCTTGACAGGGTAGATGTGGAGAGTTGTTTCCCATTATGGGACTGTCTAGGAATAGAGGGTATAATCTCAGAATAAGGAGTTACCCCATCTTAAACAAAAATGAGGAGGAACTTAATTGGTTAGAGGGTATTCAACAAGTGTAATTCTTTAGAGGGTCAGTCATTCAGTATATTCAAGGCTGAGATAGACATCTGTAAGGGAATTGAAGGTTATGGGGGAAAGGCAGGAAAATGGAGTTGGAGATTATCAGGTCAGCCATGCTCTCCCTGAATTGCAGAGCAGATTCGATGGGCTGAATGGCCTACTTCTGCCTCTATGTCTTACCGAGTGAACCCACTGCACAAGTGATGGAGCTGGGCTGAACAAGATGTCTGACAATGTCCTTCTCTGTCTGGTGCCAAGGTCGCCCCCTATGGGCTGGATCCTGACAAAGGAAACAAGGCTGGGAGCTGTCAGAACCAGAGTCTGCAGATGCCTGATTAAAGATTAAAGTTGCAGATGCCTGAATAACAAAACCAAGAGCTGGCATGCCCTGGTGCTAACTTAAAACCAATTTCAGTACAACGTACACTTCCCCAACATCTCTGTGGATTCCGACACTGTTGAGTGAACACCGATTAAAACTAGTCTTGTCATTGTCCATCTCGTTACTTTCGAAGCGAGGTTAAAAGTTTCCAAACATATCGGGCAATGCGGCATCGTCGATTCTCCTGCTCCTCGGATACTATCTGACCTGCTGTGCTTTTCCAGCACCACACCCTCGACCGTATAGTCAGTGTCTGAGCACAGGGAACATCTCTCACGGACATCCAACAAACTCAACCGGGTGAGAGCACAAGGGGTCAACTCTGCTGGTCCCTCTTTCTCAACTCTCCCTCTCCTCTGCCCTGCATCTGAAGGTGCCACCGAGATCATTTCCGCCTTGCTGTAGACCCTGCCCTCAGTTACCCTTCACTCACAACAAGCCAGTAAACCTTCTCACTTTCGCTTCTGCACTTTATACCCATTCCCTCCAATAGCCCGCGCCCCCTGTCTCCATCGCTGTCTAAGGCAACCCAGACTCAACCCAATTCACTCTCTTCCAGCCCGCCCCTCTAATCCACACACGTCTCACATATTGAGGGTGCAGGCATTACTGAACAAAGGAATCCATTTCAACTGATTCTGACTGTCTTTCTCCCCACAACTTCCGCTTACCAATGACTGGTGGACAAATCTGGAGCCCAGGCACGGTGCTGATCAATTTATCTGGGTCCTGGGTCTTGGCAGAGGTCGGCACTCAATCTTCCTCTCCCCCTCCCTTCAGAAGACAGGGCGCGCCTGATCAATACAGGGCTCGTTCACAACGGGAAACAGGTTGAATTTAATTTGTACTTGCGGAATACTAAAACAACGCAGAGATTTTGTGTGTTGTTATTTTTGGGTTGTCCCGCATTTATTCCGCCCGGCTCCCAGGTCTAACACACGCTGACCACAATGTGGGGGCTATTTTTTTTCTGGGGGGATATTGTCACAACGATGGACCGCGTACAATACAGAATCCTGATTTCCGGCCGGCTGTTCACCTCCCTGTGGATCTTTTCTCCCGTTTATATTGTTTGTTTGACTCAAGAAATATTTAAATAAAAAAATCAGAAGGCCATATCTGAATACAACCCAGAGAGCAACGGTTCGGTCTTTATTTGGTATAGAAACATAGATGTCGAGAGGCATACATTTAGAAACACAAACAAATGTATAGATATAGGGAAACGTATAGAGAAATACATAAACAAAAACATTTCGATAACGAGAAACATATAGAAAAACATACAGCGAAACATATCGAAAACTATATAGATAGAGAAACATATATAGAAATACATAAACAGAAATGTATATTAGAAAAAACAGAGACATCGAAAAACAGTCAGATAAAAACAGATATAGAGATATATAGAAACACAAGCAAATATATATAGAAAAACGTGCAGAGAAACAGACAGAAACGTGTATATAGAAAAACAGATATAGAGAAACATATATAGACATACAGAAACATCTATATATTGAAAATATATAGATATAGAGAAACATATGTAGAAACGTACAGAAACATGCGTCTATTTAGAGACACATATATCTATAAGTGTGTTTGTGTGTATACATTGCACAGTGATGTTGGGTATACATGAATGCTGGGATGGGTATCATTGGGGAGTGGGGCTTAAGAATTATCGCAACATTGGAGATATTCAGTTCGTCGGTCCCAGACAGAGACTGGGCGCTTTCCGGGTCTTTTCGTGTTTAATGATAACGCATTAAAATCGGTGCGGGGGAATCTGCTGCTAAAGTCGGTGTTACATTTGTACCAGGCGAATCTATAACATTTGCTCGCTACACTGATCATCGCCAGGCCTCGCTTATAACGCGGTTTTTGTTTGTAAAGGAAAGCATTAACTCACCTGCGCTTGAAAAGGCACTTTTACAGGCAGCCGACACCTGACTCAAACTGAAGCATCCACTAAGGGCTCCTGTGGACCAGAAAGCAAGTTTGAACTGAATATATACGGATGTTGTCCCTCTCGTTTTCGGAAATGCAAATCCTTCGTGGTAATCTATTAATGGCACTGGCAATCCATTCAGAATGTAGTGCTCAGGGAGAGGATTTACACAGCTCAGCTCTCCCGCTCGCCCTCGCCTCTGCTCCCACTCCCCAGACACCAGGGTTGCTAGCGCTGAACTGCAAAGGGGATAAACACACACTCCCAGCTCCCTGGTGCCTCATTCTAGGTAATGCCGAGGGTGTGGGATGAACCGTATCCCCTTGGTCTCCGAGCCACCTCCCCTTGGCAGCACCCACTTGGTTAATTCAATCCATCAAGGGTTAGAGTCAAGCTACACGCGAAAATACAAAAAAAGAGAAACTGCGGGAAAATGCAGACAACATAAGCATCAACAACCGCAATTTATAGAATTAATTACATTTCCCTTTGCAATTATGCCAACGGGAAGCGGCAATGGACATGAATTAGACTGTTTTCTCCATGGTTCCCAGTTCTGCACCGTTTCACATAACTGGCTTTAATCTCCATTTACAACCACGTTTTCCTGCACACTCTGCCCCTGCGTTAGCAGAATCACACCCACACTGCTTTGACCAAACACGAAGATTACCTCTGCGAAGCTCTCTCACAAACACACAGCTTCTCTATCCCAGCTCGCAACAACTCAATTCTACAAATCAGGCTGGCGTAGAATCTGAACAAATGGATTGTGACCTGCTCACGCCCTCAGTCTGTTGTTGTTGCCTGAACCTTTCAGACGGGAGGTGTGATCGGACAGGGCAGGTACATTGTTGCCTCGTGCAGGTAGAGACAAGACGGCGGGTTTGCTATCTTGGAAGCGACAGGTCGAATGGCTTGCCTGTGCCATCTTCCTTTAAAAAGGCCCAGTCGCTGACTGGAAACTGCATCAGACTGGCGCCGGCCGAGGAGCAGCCGCCTTCTCGCAGTCTATGCCTCATTGTAAACCATTTTTATAGAATAGACTCCCTCCCTCCATATCCTAGTGCTTGTTTCTTCTGCCTCTTAAAAGGGATGGGACCAAGGTGGGAAATGGGATTAAGATGTGGAATCAGCATTGATTTAGCTGAATGGCAGGGCTACTTTGAGGGGCTGAATGGCCATCAACCACTCAAGTAAGCTTTGCTTTTTTCCTTTAACGATGAGTACTGGGCTCAAATTCTATCCGTGTTAGACCTGCTGCCCATTGGTGCCTCAGTGTGTACCAGCCTTGCCTCTAAGTTATGAGGTTGTATAGCGCCATTTCAGAACAAAACTCTAAGCTGTTGTACCAAACTGGAAACATTCACTCAGTTTCTCTCTGATGAGAAACAGGAGCAAGGAGTAGGCCATCTGGCCCTTGGAGCTTTCTCCACAATTCAATAAGATCACGGCTGATCTTTTCACGGACTCAGCTCCACTTACCGGCCTGCTCACTATAACCCTTAATTCCTGTACCATTCAGGAATCTATTGGTGCCTTAAAAACATTCAACGCGGTAGCCTCAACTGCTTCACTGGGCAGGGAATTCCACAGATTCACAACCCTTTGGGTGAACAATTTCCTCCTCAATTCAGTCCTAAATCTGCTCCCCTTTATTTTGAGGCTATGCCCCCAGTTCTAGTTTCACCCGCCTGCTTCTATTTCATATAGATTAGATTACTTACAGTGTGGAAACAGGCCCTTCGGCCCAACAAGTCCACACCGACCCGCCGAAGCGCAACCCACCCATAACCCTACATTTACCCCTTACCTAACATTACGGGCAATTTAGCATGGCCAATTCACCTGACCTGCACATCTTTTGGACTGTGGGAGGAAACCGGAGCACCCGGAGGAAACCCACGCAGACACAGGGAGAACGTGCAAACTCCACACAGTCAGTCGCCTGAGGCGGGAATTGAACCCGGGTCTCTGGCGCTGTGAGGCAGCAGTGCTAACCACTGTGCCACCATGCCGCCCACTAGTCCCAGTATACTCAATCATTCCTCATAAGCCAACCCTCTCAACTCCGGAATCAACCTGGTGACCTCCTAGATGCTGCCAGACCTGCTGAGTTTCTCCAGCATTCTCTGTACCATGGAGTACTGAGCTCTCTTGGTGAGACAACAACAGCCCCACCTCATATAAGGAGCCCTTTGATCATTTTAAAGATGGCTCCAGTGTTGTGCTCAATATTTATTCCCCGACCAGATATTCAGATCCTGCTGTATGAAAACCGGCTACCTCATACCTTGCTTTGCAACAGGCATGACAATTCAAAATTATTTCACCAACTGTAAAGTGCTAGGTACTGTTTTGATGCAATTAAAGATGCTATATAAAATGCAAGCTGTATTAAACTTGAAAGACAAGCGTCTAAGTTATTTCTGCCAAGATTAAATAGGGGTCTGTTCAGTTATTAGATCTCTCGGTGCCTCAACTGTATGTGAATGTAGTCTTGTACAAACAACAAATGTCTTGAGTCTGTTTGCTGGATAGAAACAAACACTAATATCTGTTTGTTCCTTCAAATGCTAATGGACAGAAGCGAACTGGTTCAATTCTATGTATGCATGTAACAACAGTTCTATGAATAAAGCATATTTTTGAAATTAAAGACCTTTCTTTTTTCTCCTGGCTGAATCCCCTTGCCCCCAGCAATGATACCTGTAGCCAGTGGAGGTAGATGGGAACTGTAACTCTGTTATGTCTCAGTCCAGTGCCAGGCAGCACTCATTAAAGCACCAGAGACAAACATGCTTAATTAACAATTTCTTGGGGATAGAATCATAATATCAGCTGCAATCCGGCTGCCCACAATTTAATATGCAGTTCTGTCCCAAGCAATCTATAAGTTGTGAACAAAACATTTCAGGGAGTCAGAGAAGAAAAGTTAGTGCTTCATATGAACCTGCACTGTAATACCCAACAGTTGGTTGAAGAATTTGGGAACAAAGATCTTTTAATTAAAGTTGGATGGCAGCATTGTATTGTCTGTTCTATGTCACTGACATAGGGTCACATAAAACTCCCAATAATGCCTAAAAGCAAGAACATACAGCAACCAGATAACAATTGGATTGTTTTCTGTTGATTGCTATAACAGGTCAATAGAGTAAAGGCTTTGAATTAGTGTGTCACCTTTCCTAACCTCACGATGCACTTTATAGCCAGTGAAGTAATTCTGAAGTGCAATCCCTATTGGAATGTAGGAAGCATGGCACACAGTTCCATGAATAGCAATGAAATTAACAGCCAGCTTACTTGATGGTATTATTGAATGGGAAATAAATGTTAGCCAGGACACTTAGAACAACTCTCCTTCAAAATAGTCATTTACGTTAATCTGAGAATGGATGCTTCAAAAAAGACTTCACCAAGTGTATTAGCCCTTCCTTACTGCGCTGGAGCGCAAATCCAACTAACCCACAATCTACTGACTCAGAGGGGGAAGGGTTATCAACTGAAGCATCCATCCAAATATGCCTGAGGCTCTCTACCAGACAACAGCCAAGTTTCGCACGATGTCAGACTAACCACCATGTCATTGCATATGGAGGAGGAGTAAAAGAATTCTCAAAATCTTTGAGAATTAATTTGGATTAATTCAACTTTTTTTTTATCAGTTACACAATCAGTTTAAGTCATTCTTTCTTCTTTCTTCCATTCTCATTGTGAGGGTGGCAGAGCCTTTGAGGAGCAGAAAGTAAAAACAGTGCTGCAGGATTTGTAAATAAGAGTTGTAAATTTTATTGATTTGCAATATAGTATAACTAGAAACCCTATAGTGGAAGCAGACCTTTCAGCCCATCAAGTCGACACCAATCCTATGAGGAGCACCCCACCTAGCTACTTATCCCTGAATTTCCCATCACTAATCACCTAGCCTGCACGCTACAGACAATTTCACATGGTCAATCCATCTAACCTACACATTTTTGGACTATGGGGGGAAACCTGAGCAGCCAGGGGAAACCCACACAGAGAATGTGCAAACTCTACACAGTCAGTTGCCTGAGGGTGGAATCAAGCCCAGATCCTATGAGGCAACAGCACTAACCACTGAGCCTCTGTGCCACCCATAAGACCATGGTTGTACAAAGTGAATCTTAATGCGTCAGCCTAAAAATGATTAAATGGCCTAACAATGCTCTGGACAGAGTTATTAATAACAATGTTATAACACATGTCAAGGAAAGGAAGCACCAGCAGATTGATCAGATTGCATTAGGTAATGATGTTGAGGTGTCAATGTTGGACTGGGGTGATCAAAGTTAAAATTCATACAACACTAGGTTATAGTCCAACAGGTTTATTTGGAAGCACTAGCTTTCGGAGCACTGCTCCTTGATCAGCTAACTGATGAAGGAGCAGCGCTCTGAAAGCTAGTGCTTCCAAATACATTATCTTCTTATTCCTTGCACCACTCTGTAATGTTATATTATGAAGATGCTTCATTAATAACATTTTTTGAGGAATTAAACTTAAAGTATATGGACAGTGCTATGTTTGTTAAAAGATTAAATAATGGCACTTTCGGACTTCTTATTTGTTAATCTTACTTGCATCTTCGTTCAATAAGTTTTGATGTATGATAAATCAATAATTTTACTGTTTTATTAGAGAAATCTCCATTTGGAGATGTTATGGACTAGGCCAGACCACTCAAACATTCTTAAGCAGGCAGCCTTGCAATTTGTTTCAGTAAATGTGCAGTGAAAATTACCCGGGATAAGTTAGCTGGGTTGACTACCATTCAGTTTATTTGCTGGATAGAAAATCTTCACTCAGTGACTGTTACTGACAATTCTACTTTAACCATGTGAGGTTTAGAATAAACAAAAATCCCTGTCACAAAGCTGGTCCTTTTTTCCTAAAAGCTGTTGTTCCTTTTCTCAAGGTTGACTACCAGGTTTTAAAACAGACAAAAATGTATTCACAAAATTACACAATGAAACACAAAGAACAGAATAAAGGACCCCTACAGAACTCAGTCTGTCCGAACTAGACTTACTTATTCCATTCCGAATATACACAACAGTCACAATAAGCAAACCTCTTAAACACAGTGAAAATGAAGCAAAAGCTTACAGGTCGAAGTTAGAAGGGCAGTAGGAGAAAGAGTTTAGCAGCCTGTTTCCACACAACCCACTGCTGAACTCCCTCAAACTTAAGTTTAGCTTTCAGAACTGACCACTCACCTTTCATTATACAGGTCACTTCTAAACCTTGGCCTGAAGTCTCATCTGTTTACACATAAACAAAGAGGCCTCTCATCACCCTTTTATCTCTGTCCCCAACCCAGCCGTTTTGGAGCCCGGAGTGTTTTATGATCCCTCTGAAAAAAATCAAGGACACAGTATCCTTGAGGAAAGGAACAGCTTTAAGGAAAAAAGGATCAGCTTCGTGACAGGGATTTTTGTTTAGTCTAAACCTCATGTGGATAAAGTATAATTCTCAGTAATAGTGACTGAGTGAAGATTTTAAATATCTGGTTTGATTATTGGATTCGTGAAGACAGAAAACATAGAGAGAGACAATACACTCCAACATACTTGGTTGTAATAGTTACAATGTTTCACATTTTGCATTTAATATTCTGATATATATTTAGAGAAGGATGTTTGTGATTATTTGATCAAAATGTGTTTCTATCTGGGTGTGGTCAGTGTTGTGATATGATATAATTTGTTATGTACGTAGTGTTCAGAATAATGGAAATCATATTTAATAGGATGTAGCAGGATGTTTTGACCTTGTTTCTGGTTGAGCTCTGAGTAGATCTTCGTATCTAGATAAAAGTTTTCTTTCAAGCACTGAGTTTACAGTGTTGCTGAGAACTGTAATGGCTTTCTGTGGTTCTTTTCTGAAGGTGAAAGGATAGTTGCGGATGTAGTGTTATTGCACATATTCAAATCACACAGCTCATGACAATATTGATTCTTTTGATATATTTCCAATGTATGTTGTAAAAAATAATAAGATTAACAAATACACATGCATAGATAAGTGATTGGTTAGCTCAATGGACTGGACAGCTGGCTTACAATGCAGTGTAATGCCAAAAGCATGGGTTCAATTCCTGCATTAGCTTAGGTTATATGATGAACTCTCTTTCTTAACCTGACCCTCACTTAGACCACTATCAGTTGTCTCTCTCTAGTGAGAGTGCACCCAAGGTCAGTAGGACTGTGGAAGCTTCACTTTTTACATGAATAGATACATCTAACATCAAGAACTTATATGGTGCCTTTAAAGTAATGAAACAATCCCAGCTTGCTTCACAAGAGTATATAAATTTTATATATATGTGTATATGTATGTGTGTGTGTGTACATATATATGATAAAGAGTCACATAAGGAGGTATAGTAATAGGGCAGATAGCCAAAAGCTTAGTCAAAAAGGAAGGTTTTTAAAAATGTCTTAAACAAGACAAGTCAGATGGACAGGTGGAGAATTGCAGAGAGGAAAGTCATGTTTTAGGACCCAGGCAACTGAAGACATGGCCACCAATGGTAGCAATTATGATTGGTGTGCAGTTATGTGAGTGAAGATATGTATGCATTGTTTTCACCACCCAAATATACAGGAGGTCAGAATTAAAGGATTGCAGATACCTCAAAAAGTTATGGGGTTGAAGAAGATCACAGAGATAGGGAGGGGTAAGGCCATGGCAGGGTTTGAAAACAAGAATGAGAATTTTAAAATCACAACATGACTTGACTGGGTGCCAAGGTAGGTCAGTGAGCACAACAGGGGAAGGCAACTTGCTGCGAGTTATGGTACAGGCAGCAGAGTTTTGAATTAATTCAAATTTATGGAGATCAGGATGTGGGAAAGCAGCCAGGAGTACTTTGAAATCATCAAGTTTACAAATACAGGTGTGAATAAAGGTGTCAACACTCAGATGATCTGAGCTGGGCTAAGACAAGTGTTTTTTTAAAAACAGAATTTGGTGGATGTCATGAATATGAACTCGAAACTCATCTCAGGATCAAATGTCACACAAGGCTTCTAACCAGGCTGGCTTAACTTCAATCTGCTGACAGAGGGAGGGATGGATTTCATAGTTAGGGATGGAGTTTAGACCAGGGGGTAGAAAACAATGCATCCTTACACCTACAACTTGCAGAAAAGCGCACACATACAAAGCAATGTTACACATATACAAACAAATGTATATGTGCACACAGGTCGCTCTTAATTTATAAACTGTACTATTGGTTGGAAAATTGCAAATGTCTCTCTATCATGAAACAAAGGTGGAGAAAGAAAACCAATTGACTGTCAGTTAATTTATCATGAATTTATCATGAAAGACAGGGTGAATGAGCATTTGGCCAAATTTACAGAGATCAAAGAGAAACAGCATGGTTTTTCTATGTGTGATAAATCAATTTTTTTTGTGAACTGGATAGGGCAGTATCTAATGGATGTTACCCTTGTATGGAAATATATACACATACAAAACATACACAGAAATACACACAAATATGCATACAAATACTTACATGTTCACAAATACACACACGCCAGGACACATGCACACATATACACTACACATACAGCCACACAAACATAAAAATACTCATATACACACAAATACATATACACAGAAATGCACGCACATATATAACACACACACGCACATGGAAGTTCATAAGCAATATAACATTTTCCATATTTGCAAAGGCACTAGATCACAAGCAAAATTATTTTGTTATCAATGCACAATGTTGCATGGAATTAACCAGTGCCACATAAAATTATTGGCTATATATGTACGTGTGTGTCAGATAGTTTGTTTGCTGCATGAGAACTCAGAGTTTGATGTAGTGTGGTTAATGGTGCTGAGAAATCTATTATCCCATTAGTGTTACTACATTGTACTGGAGGGTGTGACCACATGGGTCTGGCTGAGATCACAGAATTATTACAGCTCTGAAGGAGGCCATTCAGCCCAGCATTTCTGCACTGGCCCTCAAAGAGAGCAATTCACCAAGTTCCAATCTCCTGTCTTCGCCCTATAGCCATGCACCAACTTCCATTTTGGAACAATCTAATTTGCTTTTCAATTCTTCCATTGAACCTGCCTCGACCACAGCCTCAGGCAGTGCATTCCAAACCTTAATTGTTTGCTGCGCGAGAAAGGTTTTCCCCCTATGTCTTTTCTGCTTCTTTTACCAATGTCTTTACTGTAAATCTGTGCTCTCTCATTCTCAATCCCTTCACCAGTAAGAACGGTTTCTCCCCATCTGCTCTGAGATATCCTCACACCCCATGATCAGAGGAAAGCGAAAGATTGTGTCTTACAGTCCTACAGACCTGGTTATTAGATATTTACTGTTTATACACCAAGCTATGTATCTAATTCAAAGTTAAAAATCACACAATACAAGATTATAGTCCAACAGGTTTATTTGGAAGTACTAGCTTTTGAAGCGTTGCTTCCAAATAAACCTGTTGGACTATAACCTGGTGTTATGTGACTTTTAACTTTGTACACCCCAGTCCAACACCAGCACCTCCAAATCATATTAATTCAAGAGCTTGCACCCATAGAGTGACATTTATGAATGCAGCCGGTGTGACTAAGCATTTAGAATCGCTGTAAAGCAGGTGGAGATGTCTCAAGGTTGTGTAGGTGCTAAATTAATGCAAGTATTTGTTTTTGTTCCATGCAATTTTTTAAATTTCAAAAATACACTTTATTCATAAAAAATCTTTGAATATGTAGTCAAAAATGCAGTTTGATTCTGTACAGTACCATGTCAAGGAAACAAACAAACATTGAGGCTTGACTCTATTTAAACAAACCAAAGTCATCTCTGACACATATATTTACTGTTACACACATATGTGCTAACCCCATATACACACATAATCCTGGACAGGAATAGGCCTCCGTTTTTATGCTTGCTACCAGCAAACCAAATGATAATCAGTGTGATGGTGAGACAAACATTTAATGGAATTGATTTAACCAACAGCAGAGAGGTTTAAATGGGTTAACAGTTTCATTATAACTGGATGAAGCAGAGCAAACAGACACATTTCCTGTTCAACCTGACAGAGATGCAGTTCTAAGATTCATTCCCAGTTTTAATGTCTGTCAGCCAGCCAGTGGCGGCAGGCTAAGTGCTGCAGGCGCCAACAAATCGATTCTTGCTGAAAGATTCAGATTGAACCCTCAACCGAGAGCAGAGAAAACAGACCAGCAACTTCCAGCCTGGGGCCGGCTGTGTGTACCCAGGTACATGTGACAATAATGACAGAGCTGTGACTGGAGGATAAAAGAAAATTGTTGTTTCTGCACGCTTTATCTTAGAATTAATTATATATGCTGAATATAAAATAATATGAAGACTTGGATATTTTATGCCCCTTTTTTTTACAAAAAAACCACCCACAGTTCTATATATAAGACTATGAAAAATGTTCAATAGGTGAACAAACATGGATTACTTTTACTATCCTGGTCCCATAAACCTCCCTGAACTTTGCTATTCTGGCTGACCCATACCCTAATAAGGAGGGGGGTGATGGGGGAGTTGTTTATTTAAATTCCCAAACTTTAAATCTCAAAAATGCGATCATACATTGGACCTTAATCCCCTGGACTAGATCATCATCTCCAGCCAATGCTAAATACAATAGAAATTATTCTGATTGTAGTCGATTTAGTGTTTATTTAGCAGCTGCTGTGCTCCCACACTATAATCCTTCTTAAACTGGGAATGTGTTGTCAGCTATACATTTAAAAATGCTTACTGGTCACATATGTCAGGCAGCTATTTAAAAACAGCTGCCTGTAGGTGTGCAGGGTAGATTTTAACAACAGGCCCTTTGTGTTGGAGTCTCCCTTGAAGTGAAGCTTTGAAATACAACCCCTTTGTTTTCAATCACCATTCTGGGAGAGTCATGGTTCTGACCTGCTTCAAGCTGTTCATACTCTCAATCCGACTCCCTTAGCCCAGGGATAGACCCCGGTAAACAAAACCCTTCTCTATTGATCTAGCCCTGGGATAAAGCAGATGGATTCGGTAGTCGGTGTTGACACTCTGTGGGACTTTCAAGAAGGGATGCTGTCTACTATTTGTCCTGATTGAAGGTGCCAGTGTTTGACTGGGGGGGACAAAGATAAAAATCACACAACACCAGGTTATAGTCCAACACGTTCGAAAGTTAGTACTTCCAAATAAACCTGTTGGACCAAAACCTGGTGTTGTGTGATTTTTAACTTGGTCTACTATTTGTCCCTCAACCAACATCAGTGACACAGATGATCCAGTGATTGATGGTTAATGGGGAATTGCGTTCAATTTGGCTGTTTCATTTTATAAAAGTAAAGGGCGTTTTCAAGTCCTGAGGCTGTACAAAAGGCCACTTCATAAACGCAGTTTCTTCCTTTAGCTGAGCAGAACTCCTGAACCCATGTCTTCCCCATTGCCAAAACTGTTTAAATCCACCTCTCTCTCTAACATTGTCCATTGCCATCACTGAGTTTTTGATTTAATTTATTATTGTCACATGTACCTGGGTACAGTGAAAAATTTTGTTTTGTGTGCAGTACAGGCAGATCATACCATACAAAGTGCATTAGGGTAATAGAACAGAGCGAGGAATACAATGTTACAGCTGCAGGGAAGGTGCACAAACAGCAAGATCAACATTAAATTTAAAACTTGAGAGGTGCATTCAGAAGTCTAGTAACAGCGGGGAAGAAGCTGTTCTTGAATCTATTGGTACACACGTTTAAACTTTTGTAACTTCTGCCCAACGGAAGAGGTTGGAAGAAATTACAATGATACCTCCTTTCGGTGCTATCTCCAAACTGAATTACTCCAATGCTGAAATAAAACATAGAATCATGGATAGTAAATATCTGAAATAAAAGCAGAAATTGCTGGGGAAACTCAGCAGGTCTGGCAGCATGTAGAGAGAGAGAAAAAACAGAGTTAACTTTTCAAATCCAGCAAGCCTTCTTCAGAACTTCAGTTCTCTCTCCAGGTACTGCCAGTCCTGCTGAGTTCCTCCAGCAATTTCTTTTGTTTCTTCAATGCTGGTCTTCCATCTTCTACCTTCACATACATTTAAACTGATCCAAAACTCTTCTGCCCCTGTCCTAATGCCCACCAGGCCCTGTTTATTCTCTCGTACTCACTGACTTCATTGGCTACAGTTGCAACATCATGACGAATTTTAAAATTGTCATTTCAAGTCCCTCTGTGGCCTTGACCATCCTCTTTCTGTAACCCACTTCAGCCCCACAACTGTCTCCAGCCCATCCCCCTTCACCAACACCCCCCCTCGTTACCCCCACCCCGGCCACCCCCACCACCGGTTATTGCTTTAATCATCCATTTTTATACTTCCACGATCAGTTTCCCAGCTTTGAGCTACCTTAGTGCCAGTCTCTGGCCATTCCCTCCCTCAAATTCTCTATCTCGCTACCTTGTTTATCTCCTTTAACTCAGTCCTTAAAACTTCTCTTTAGGTTTTGAATCATCTACCCTAATTTTCTCTTAGATGGCTTGGTAATACTCTTGTGAAGGATGTTCGGCCACTCCCTCTCTTAAAGGTGCGATATGTGTTGTTGTTAGTTGCTGCATGAGTATTTTCCTCTTGGAATCTGAACTAAACAAAGCCCAGTGTGTGGTATTACAAAGCTGATATTACAGCACCAGAACAATTCAAAGACAATCATGTGCTTACTTCTGTTAAAAATCACCCAACACCCAGGCTTTAGTCCAACAGTTTTATTTGGAAGCACTAGCTTTCAGAATGCTGCTCCTTCATCAGGTGGTACATCTACCTCTGTTTTCTGATCACTGTCTGAGTTAGAGATGATTGACCTCATTGTCTCCCTCTAGTGGCAGTGATTTATTGCAGCCTGGCAGTCTTGTTAACCACTTTCCGGTGAGTCTCAAAGACATCAACATCTGTTTTACCTTCCAGCCCTGGTGATTGACTAAAGCTTTCTCTTTGTAGCACTGTTGTGAGGTGAAAGGAATATATGGCAACATGTATAATAGTTATACACGTGTGGCTATTGTGAAAAAAAATTAAAAATCACACAACACCAGGTTATAGTCCAACAGGTTTAATTGGAAGCACACTAGCTTTTGGAGCAACACTCCTTCATCAGGTGATCGGAGCGTCGCTCCGAAAGCTAGTGTGCTTCCAATTAAACCTGTTGGACTATAACCTGGTGTTGTGTGATATTTAACTTTGTACACCCCAGTCCAACACCAGCATCTCCAAATCGTGAAATAAAAATAGTTTTATAACAAAGACACATCACAGACATTGGGATACAAAACAAACACGGAAATATACTCAATGGATTTGACAGTTGAAAATTATGAGGGGTCTGGGCAGAGCGGATAGTGAGAAATTATTCCTAATGTTGAAAGGATCACAGTCCAGAAGACACCAGTGATTGACAAAGGAAAACCTCATTTTATTTTGAATAATTAGGTTCTGAGATGCACTTCCTATAGAGTGTGATGGATGCAGATTCAGTCCAGACACTGGGGAGAGAGAAAAGAATTGCAGGATTTTAGGGAAAGGCAGGTGAGTGGGACTGTGTGAGTTGCTGTTTTAAAAAGATTTGAGAATGACCCCCTTCTGCACTACATGCATTCTACACGGCTATTATTGTCAGACAACATCACTTCAGATTATGGGTACAGAGGTGAACAAAAGAGAGTGAGACTTGCAATAACTGACAAAACACATATGGTAAAGTGACAGATTATGAGACATAGTTTGAAATAAAAACTTGGTTTAAAGGATGTTTAAATGGACAGAGCAGAACAGCAGAATTAAGTGTGCTTTAGTAACATTTACAAAGGGGAGACCGAATGTACTTCAGTTATTTACTTTCCTGTACACTTCCTTTCAGTCTGCCAATGTGATCCTGATTATTTAATGGCTTCACCCTTCACCCAATCACAGATTTCACCTTTAATTCTTTCCCTTTTACTGACTCTGGACTTCATTCAAAACTATTCATCTCCGACATCTCCCAGTTGTAAGAAAAGGTCATTGAATTGAAACATTGGCTCAATTTTTCTCTTCACAGATGTTGCTAGACTTGTTGAGTATTTTTTAGAGTTGTCTGCTGTTACACCATATTATGATCCATGTAAAAAACAAGCAGCAATTTGCACAGACTTATGAACTGTACTATCATTTCATCAGTCACCTATACATTGTAATTACAGCACAAAGAGTTATAACAAAAGTTTGGTGAGGTATAATTGAGTGACAGTATTTCTGTTCTAAGTGACTCATTTCCTAATTTAACTGTAAAATTATAGGATTGTAACAAGTAAAAGAAGGTTTATGCTAATTCTGAAGGTGCTTAAGTATGCTTAGTTTTTTTTCTCTGAGGTTAGAAGGTTATCCCATAATGAGAAGTTAAGTAAACTGAATCTATACTCTCTATAGTTTTGGAGAAAGAGAGGTGATCTCATTGAAACACACAATATTCCGAAGGGGTTTAATAGGGTAGACACTAGGAAGTTGTTTCTCATGGCTGGACAATCTAGAACTTGAGGATTCAGTCTCATGATAAAGTGACTGTTCTGGTTGAAATGCAATCATCTACAAATGCCCTTCCACTTTGCCATAATCATCTAACAAAGAGTAACAAGAATGTTGCAAGAGTTGGAGGATTTGAGCTATAGGGAGAGGTTGAACAGGCTGGGGCTGTGTTCCCTGGAGTTTCGGAAGCTGAGGGGTGACCTTATAGACGTTTATAAAATCATGATGGGCATGCATAGGATAAATTGACAAAGTTTCTTCCCTGGGGTGGGGGAGTGCAGAACTAGAGGGCATAGGTTTAGGGTGAGAGGGGAAAGATAGAAAAGAGACCTAAGAGGCAATTTTTTCACGCAGAGGGTGATACGTGTATGCAATGTGCTGCCAAAGGAAGTGGTGGAGGCTGGTACAATTGTAACATTCAAAAGGCTTTTGGATGGGTATATGAATAGAAAGGGATTGGAGGGGTATGGGCCGGGTGCTGGCAGGTGGGATTAAATTGGATTGGGATATCTGGTCGGGATGGACGGGTTGGACCGAAGGGTCTGTTTCCATGCTGTACATCTCTATGACTCTATGGTATAGATAGGATTAATAGTAGGTTTCTTTTCCCTAGAAGGGAGCCTTTCAAGACTGGGGACGTACTTTAAAGGTGAGAGGAGAGAGAGACTTATAAAAGACATGAGGGACAGTTTTTTTTACACAGAGGGTGGTTCGCAAGTGGAATGAACGTCCTGAGGAAGTGCTGGATGCAAGCACAGTTGCAACTTAGGTAAGTACATGAATAGGAAAGGTTTGGTGGAATATGGGCCAGGAGCAGGCAGTTGGGACCAGTTTATTTTGGGATCCTATTCAGCTCGGTTGGACTGAAGGGTCTGTTTCCGTGCTGTATGACTCTCTGAGGCACATATCTTCAGTTCATTTCAATCAGGACTTTGTGTTGAAGATAACTACATTGTGTTGAGCATGTACTGCATTGTACACACAAACATGATATCAGAAGTGACACTGAGATGATTGTTGCAATATGAGAAAGCACAGCTATGGACAGAGAGAGACACAGGTGTGTGCAGACTGTCAGCTGCCACTAAGAAAAGAACATGAAAACAAAGAAGCTAAAGCACAATTAAAACACGGGTTCAGAGAAAATTGCTGCAACCTTTTCCTCTACCAACTCCTGTTCAAATTCCAGGGCCTGTGTCAGAAAACTGGAATTGTCCTCATGCAGAATTATGAAACAGTGACAAATGTGTTTAGCAAGCTAGAATATTTATAAGTCACTACTGCACTTTCATTACTATTGTTTCAAAATATATTCTACTCCAAATCACCCTGAAGATCAGAAAAACGAACACATCACAGAAATTTGAAAGGCTTTGAGGGCATTTTTTGCACCCGAGTGATCATTACATATGAGCAGTACATATTCAATGTTACAGTGAGAAAATGTTCATCAATATGTAACACTGTTTGCAGAAACCTGTGAATTTGTGCAATTGAAGGATAATCCAGTTAATGATAGGATTACATTAAGCACAAGAGAGGAGAAACATGAACTCAGGAGGGCATGTGCGGAAGGGCTGAGATTGTGAATCAATGGGAGAGGATGGCAGAAAGACCAGGTCCTGTATTATGCTGACAGATCCTCCAGGCACACAGGCAGAATGATCACAGAGAAAGAGGCTGCAAATACTGCAGAGGACATCATGCAAAGGAGAAGAATGTTCAGCATGGGGGAAGGCAGTTATCTCACAGCAAGAAGCTGAATCCTTTTGCATACGAGTGCCTGGCTGAAAGAAAACACAGCCAGCTGGTACAGATGGGCTACTGGAGAGATATTCGCTGAAGATTCCAATGACTCATTGCACCATATGACAGGTTGGTTCAGTCAAGTCAACAGGTGAGAAGATGAGGACTGTCAAAGGAGAACATGAGGCGATATAAGATGTTGGACAAACAGTGCATCATATGAGATCGTGAACGTCATCGACCCCTGTGGGAAGTGGCATAACCAGGCAATCCAAACCTGAAAAGTAAGGTTAACACTTTGGCGCCATAATCATGCCAATGGGACCGATTACTCTGCGAGCCCATTGCAATGACATGAATGGGGATCTAGAGTTCCAGATCATAGATGCGAAACAAATGCCACTCATCTCAGCTGGGCCAAGTCTAAAACTTGGATTGTTAACCTTCACTGTTCCAAAACGTTGCATTGTATCATAGCACATTAAACCAGTGACCATGGATCAGATCCTAGAGGAATACAATGGTGTGTTAAGGGGTTGGATGCCTTGCAAGGTGGGAATGCAACGCAAATTCAGCATCTGCCGAACAGAGTCACTGAGGGCCAGCCTGAAAGACAAGATAGAAGAGCTGGAAAGGAAGGGAATAATCAAGGAAGTCACAACTTCTATAGAGTAGATTGGCAGCATTGCAATTGAGAAAGCTAAGAGTATGCATCCATCCAAAGGATCTGAATAACATCTTGAAGAGCTCTCAAGCCAACAATTAAGGAATTTTGCCACTTTTTATCTAATCTAATCTAATTTGCAAAGGCAAAAATCTTCACCACCCTAAATGTGATGGATGACTACTGGCAAGTGAGCTGGGATGAAAGCTATAGCTCTTAAATGACAACTGTTTGGGAGATATAAAGCATTGTGCATGCTGTTTGGCTGTTCCATTGTTCCAGATGAATATCAACGTAGACAAAATGAAATTGTGATCTTCCTAGAATGGAAGCTATTTTGAATGCTCTACTAGTTTATGATTATGGAGACACAATGGAAGAAGCCGTTACTGACCACGGTCAAAATCTAGTGTAAGTGCTGGAAAACATTCCAAGGTGTTACACAGTGGGATAATCGGCATTTTGGGATTCTATTCAGCTCGGTTGGACTGAAGGGTCTGTTTCTGTGCTGTATGACTCTCTGAGGCGCATATCTTCAGTTCATTTCAATCAGGACTTTGTGTTGAAGATAACTACATTGTGTTGAGCATGTACTGCATTGTACACACAAATATGATATCAGAAGTGACACTGAGATGATTGTTGCAATGTAAGAAAGCACAGCTATGGACAGAGAGAGACACAGGCGTGTGCAGACTGTCAGCTGCCACTAAGAAAAGAACATGAAAACAAAGAAGTTAAAGCACAATTAAAACACGGGTTCAGAGAAAATTGCTGCAACCTTTTCCTCTACCAACTCCTGTTCAAATTCCAGGGCCTGTGTCAGAAAACTGGAATTGTCCTCATGCAGAATTATGAAACAGTGACAAATATGTTTAGCAAGCTAGAATATTTATAAGTCACTACTGCACTTTCATTACTATTGTTTCAAAATATATTCTACTCCAAATCACCCTGAAGATCAGAAAAACGAACACATCACAGAAATTTGAAAGGCTTTGAGGGCATTTTTTGCACCCGAGTGATCATTACATATGAGCAGTACATATTCAATGTTACGGTGAGAAAATGTTCATCAATATGTAACACTGTTTGCAGAAACCTGTGAATTTGTGCAATTGAAGGATAACATTGAGCCAACAAAGTTGTGGTATTCCAGTTGGGAACACATCAGAGTGGCTTCAGAGGTTTGCAAATATATGCTGCAAGGAAGTTTTGACTTATGCACAGTTAGATGTCAATATATGTAAAGACAGCAGCCTTTAAGGAATAATGATCCGTGTCAAGGCATTCATTGGAAACTGAGGAGACAATTATAGAAACTCCGGAGAATACATGAAAAGGCATTACAGGTCCTATTGTGGGTCAAGTGAAGCATATTGATCACATTAAAGGCATTAGATAACTTGGGAAGGGTGAGAAGGGAGGAGTCCAGTTCTGCTCTTGTCTTATAGATTCAGCTGTGAGTACATAGAAGATTTGCTGGAACGAAAGTGTATGGGTGACACTGTGGTTAGCACTGCTGCTTTACAGCACCAGGACCCAGGTTCGATTTCACCCTTGATTGACTCTCTGTGTAGAGTTTGCACATTCTCCCCACATCTGCGTAGGTTTTCATCGGGTGCTCCAGTTTCCTCCCACAGTCCCAAGATGTGAAGATTAGGTGGATTGGCCATACCAAATTGCCTGTAGTGATGAGGGATGTGCAGTTTAGGTGAATTAGCCATGAAGTAATACAGGGATAGGACAGGGGGATGGTGAGTCTGGGTAGGATGCTTTTCAGAGAGTCAGTGTGAACTCGATAGGCCTAATGGCCCACTTCCACAATATAGAGATTCTATGAAAGAGAGGCAGGAAGACTAGTTGCTTGGCAGTTGACCACACTGAACTGTCAAAGTGTAGAGTTGAGAGGTTGTTAAAGCAGGTTAATGCTTTGCTGAATGAAAAAGAGTAAAAATCAACACATCTTTTCATTATTATTGTTTGTTTTACTTAACAACTTGAATGTTATCCTCCAGTCTTTGTAATTCTGAGTAAATTTTACGAAAGTTAAAATTGAGGCATCGTCCTGCTACTATCGGGAGGATTACAATTTTTCACAGTGCCTTATTTATTCGTGATGTGCATTTTAAAAATCCTGGCTTAAGGTACAGAGAACATATGAGTTGAAGGAATAATTATGTGAAATGTTTCAGATCAGTCAGAATATGAAGAAAAATGAGAATTTCACCCCAGCGGGTTTAGCGGTTGGGGAATAAGTTTAGAAACCATTTTTTATATTTTGTAATTGACAGGACATCTGCTATTGACAAGACCGTTGTCACTAGACCTGCCTGTAGTGGGTATTAATTGAGTTACAGGCACCTTGTAGCTTTTAATAAGGGTCACATGTGGCGACTGACAAGACAGACCATTGTCATGAGGTGGAGGTGCCAGTATTGGACAATGTCAGAAGTCACATGACACCAAGTTATAATCCAACAGGTTTATTTGAAATCGCAAGCTTTCAGAGCTCAGCTCCTTCATCAGGTGGGACTTCACCTGACAAAGGAGCAGTGCTCTGAAAGCTTGTGATTTCAAATAAACTTGTTGGATTATAACATGGTGTTGTGTGTCTTCTGATTTTAGGTTTCTAGTGCCATTATTTATTTGTGAACCTACACGTGACTACTAGCTGATTTTACCTGAGCGGATGTGAAATCAGGTCTGATCATATTTTCAAATGATGTGCAAAACAGACACACAGAAATTCCATCAGGATTTATTGGACAGCAATAGTATATTTGTGCATCGCAGGGATTCTCTGTCAAATACATTAATCAGAACCTTCACCACTACAGGGAATATTTCCTCAGACATTGGGATGTTGTTTAAGGCAGTGGGGAATTAGTCAATAGAGACAGGCTTCATCTCAACCAGAATGGCACCAGAGCAAGCATTTCAACTACAAAATAAATGCAAGCAGAGTCTAGGGTGGTACAGTGGCTTAATGGTTAGCACTGTTACCTCACAGCGGCAGGGACCCAGGTTCAATTCCAGCCTCGGGCAATTGCCTGCTAGGAGTTCGCACATTCTCTCTGTGTCTGTGTGGGCTTCCTCCCACAGTCCAAAGCTGTGCAAGTTAAGTGGACTAGCCAAGCTAAATTGCCCATAGTGTCCAGGGATATTCAGTGGATTATCTATGATAAATGCAGGGGTGGGAGGGATGCTCTTCAGAGAGTAAGTGTATTCTCAATGAGGTGAATAGCATTCTGTAGGGATTCTATGATTCCAATGATGTGCAGGTTAGGTGAATTGGCCATGCTAAATTGCCCATTGTGTTCACGGTAGTAGAGACTTGGTACATTAGTCAGGGGAGTGATAGGTCTGGGATACTCTTCAGAGGGTCAGTGTGGACTTGTTGGGCCAAATGGCCTGCTTCCACACTGTAGGGATTCTATGATTCTAAAGAGCCAACTGCAAGCAAGGGAGAGTAGAAAGTGATAAAACAGAGGAACTTGTGGTTGACATTAATTTGAGTGCAGATACTGGCTTAACAGATAAGTGGGCGGATCATAAACAGATATACAAAGAAAGTGGTACGACAATATATGTTTCTATAGCAACTTAGTGTAAGGTAATGTCCCCAAGGGAGGGTTATAAAACAAGTATGACACTGAGATGCTGGTGCAGAAAACTAAAAGCTTGCTCATAGAGGTAGGTTTTAATTACCTAAAATTTGCAGCATTAGGACATCCAACGGAGTCTGCCATTAATTAGACTTGTCCTTGCAAATTTAGGCATAATCGCCTGATTGACAAGTTACTGAACTTGTGAGTTGATAATGAAGCAACCAGAGAAATCAGACATCTGGGTCTCGAACAAGAAGGATGACTGTGAAGCTCAGTATTGTAAATGAAGCAGTAAAGGACTGAGTAAGCAGTGTAAATGAGAATGTGTGAATTCAATGTTGGATTAGATACAGAAAGATAAACAAACCTCAGGGAAGAAATACAGAACTCAGTGATAAAAGAAACAAGGGGGCAGGAAGGAAAGGAATAATTTAAAATTTGTAAGTCTCCAACAATTAATATCTGAAGGAATGAGACTTGATGCTTGCAATAGTTCATTAAGCCAGAGAGCGTGATTGGCAGCAACGTAATCATGTCATTAGAGGGGTACTGTCATGTCATGACAAGACTTGTCTTTCTATAGTGAGTTTCATATTATTCAATACATTTCAAAGCTGAGCTAGATAGTGAGATTTTTTTCATGAATTGCATAATGGGATATTTTGAGTATTGGAATTTGATAATGTAATTATCCTTTGCCTGGTGTTGCTGTATCAATCAGTTAAGTATTGGTGAGTATGATTATCCACATCATTATTTTGACAATTAAATTGGGGCCAATAAACTAAAAAGGCAACTCTCATTAAAGGATTACATATTGGCATGGATTTACAGAATAAGAAGGAATTCCTAGTTCCACTGCCAGCAACTGAGGCAAGATACAAGAAGATTCTTCCTGTCATGTTTAACTAACCTGCTGGACCCTTCACAAACACATCATTCTGATGCATGAGCTAGATAATGCTTTGATCTTCAGCAACTTTTATCAAGGCTCTGTGCTAGCAACTAACTACTATGGAAGGAACTAGAAATGGATAGAAAATGGCATAAAAGCCCAACACTGAATGTAATTGCAAATGGAAACTTTCACACCCCAGGTAAAGACTACTCTGTGGAAAAACTATTTAAATCTTCAGTATAATGTGAGATGTGTTAATTTTCTACTGATCTAGTTCTGCACTCGTTAGACATATCTGAAATGAAACCAAGCTCAGTTGCAAGAACATCCTTTCACAAGTCCTGACATTGATAATCATTTTACTGTATAAAATCATCAGGGACTCCTAAAATGGAACTGATTTCCTCCTCTATACTGCATCTCCAACAGATAATTGCAGTATGATGGTTCGTTATGATAATTATTATCTATGCCATCAGTGGTAAGCTGGAACCTAGACCTGAGGGTGTAAGGCCTCAGGGAAGTTTTCCTCCAACTCTCTCTGGTGTACATAAAGTCACCATAGTCCTGCTCTCCCAATAGAGAGAGACACACATACAACTAGTGACAAGTTTAACCTGAGAGTCACCACAGTTCAGGGGAGGGGAGAGGTTAAGAAGGAGAGTCTTTTCATTACAACTTTAGCCAGTGCAGAAATTGAACTCATGCTGCTGGCATCACTCTGCACTGTGAGCCAGCCATCCAGAGAACTGAGCTAACTGATGCTTAAAAATCTCAGTTAACATTTATTTACCTGAATGTAGACCTGATCTTGCCACAATAATCAGTTCTCTCCAACACTTATATACCACTACTCACCATCCGCTTCAAGTGTTTGTGTGTATGGGCAATGTGGAAATAGTGATGCTAACATTCTTTCCCTTCATGATGTCATTGAGTAATAATGGCCTGTCTGCATCATCAGTGACATCAGCTTCAGTGATACTTGGTGCTTTGATGTCACTGGGCAGAAGGAGACACATTTATCATCAGAATTCACAGCTCCTCTCTCATTTAAAATCCCACTTTATGTTGGATTTATATTTGTTATCAGCCATCCTCATTCTCAGAATTAGTGTCTACATAACTGAAATAGGTAATTCAACCCACACTGGTGTTTAAGCACAACATGAGCTTCCTCCCATACCACCCAAAAGCATATCCATTCTGCCACTTCCTCATGTGTTTATCAGCAGTCTTTTAAATGCATCCACACTGAACCTCAACAACTCAATGCAGCAGTCAGTCTCAACTTCTTCCTAGTTCTTGGGTTTCTCCCAAATTGCCTTTTGGACTTATTAGTGGCTGTCCTAGGTGGATGTGGTGCTGTTTGCTGATGACTCCATCTTGTTCACTTGCATTTGTACCTCTTCAATCCTGGAGCAATCCGTGCCTGTGGGCAGCAAGAACTCAACAGTATTCAGGCTTGAGCTAAGAAGTGGCCGGGAACATTTGTGCTATACAAGTGCCAGGCAAGGACCACCACTAACAAAAGGGAACCTAACCGTTCCCCTTGATGTTCAGTGGTATCACCATCCCTGAATCCCCCACCATCTACATCCTCGCAGTCACCATTGACAAAAACCTTCACTTGTGAGAATGGTGGCAACACGCCTAGATCAGAGGCTAGGAGTTTTGAAAGTGGCAACACAAGTGGGTAAGGTAGTAATGAAGGCATACGGCATGCATACCTTCATCACTTGGGGCACTCAGTATAAATGTTTACAAGTCACAATTGCAACATTTGAAAGGCATCTAGATGGGTATGTCAATAGGAAGGGTTTATGGGCCAAGTGGGACAAGATTAGCTTAGGATTTCTGGTCAGCATGGACAAGTTGGACCAAAGGGTCTGTTTCCGTGCTGTACGTCTCTACGACTCTATGTTTCAGCCATATAAGACTTTAGTTTGGCCACATTTGGAGTACTGTGTGCAGTTCTGGTCCCCACACTACAGGAAGGATGTGGAGGCTTTGGAGTGTGTGCAAAAGAGGATGTTCCCTGGATTGGAGTGTATTAGCTATAAGGAGAGGTTGGGCAAACTAGGATTGTTTTTGCTCGAGTTTTGGAGGCTGAGGGGTGACCTGGTGGAACTATGTGCAATTATGAGAGGCATGGATAGAGTGGATAGACAGAGTCTTTTTCCCAGGTGGAAATGTTAAATAATAGGGGTATAGGTTTAAGGCTAGAGGGGAAGAGTTTAAAGGAGATGTACAAGGAAATATTTTTTACACAGAATGTAGTAGGTGCCTGAAATGCACTGCCAAGAGAGGTGGTAGAAGGAGATTATAATGGCAATGTTTAAGGGGCATTTAGAGACTTACATGAACGGGCAGAGAAAAGAGGGATACAGACTACATGCAGGCAGAGGGCATTAGTGTAGAATGGCATCATGGCCAGCACAGGCATGGTGGGCTAAAGGGCCTGTTCCAATACTGTACTGTTCTGTATTCTAAGCTCTATGCCTTGACTGAGATTAAACGAACCAACCTGTCGTTATTCTGACTCGGGTTAAACTAACCAGCCTGTAGCTGGGATCATTTTGACAACTCTTTATGAGTAAGAGTGACACATTTGCCACCCTGAACAGGTCTCTGATGTAATCATTCCTATCCTGCCCCGTTTTAAGGAAGATTGAAAGATTAAGGGAAGTCCTTTCCCTGTCTTCACCCCAACTTCCTTCAGCAATCTCAGATATCAGTCTGGTGGAGCAGACAGCACCCCCAGCCTTTCCCAGAACTCGTCCCACTAGCCATGGCATCCACCGCTACTGATATTTAATCTGCTCATTGGCGTATTACTGTTTGTAGATGTTGTAATTAGGTGGTTTAGTTGCAATAATGGCAACACCTCAAAAGCATTTGCTTCATTGACTTTGGAACATCATGAAAGACTCTCTGTAAAAACAATGACTATTTCTCCAACTTCTTTCTTCCTCTTCTTCTTTCACTCTGTTTTGGCATCAGTGCTCTGATAGCTAATCTGGACAGTGTGGCTGAGGGTAGTCCCTTGCAAAACATGTAAGTAGAAGGAGATTTTGGCTCTGAGTGGGACTCAGAGAGACTGGTCCCACCTTGGACAGTTTGGTGGACTGAATTTGATAAAGATTTCAAAGGATGATCTTATCATCTCACCAGTGATGAGTCCGAGCCTCACAAGTTCGACAATTCATAACAGAATTTGTCCAGGTGTTCCACAATACTGAAATGGTCAAATGACTATATAAACACAAGCCAGTACCAATGCAAACAGTCTCAACTTTATCACAAAACAGGTTACAAAAGCCTCTAATACTAAACGATACTATCTCTAATCCTATTAGGCCCCTTAAGCTTACAATACTTCTTGAGTCTTTTGTAGTTTTACACAGTCACTCTCTCTCTGTATCTGTGGGACTGCAAAGATGCTTTCTCTCTCTCTCTCTCTCTCTGTGTCTATAGGTCTACAAAGCTGTTTTATCTCTTCCCCTCTCTCTGTAAGTTATTTTTATATCTTTACCCGAGCTTCTGGATCTTTCTATAGCTTTTGCCAGTCATAAGATCCTGCTTGATTGCTACTGATGGTTTGAATGATTTTGTCCCATTAATATTTGTTCCATTGTTTTAGGGGTGAGTGTCTGATTCTTGGTTACTAATATGCATCCCTTAGAGCATAGAGATGTACAGCATGGAAACAGACCCTTCGGTCGAACTTGTCCATGCCAATCAGATATCCTGTATAAATCTATGCCCATTTGCCAGCATTTGGTCCACATCCCTCTAAAGCCTTCCTGTTCATAGTGACGAGTGCTGTTTAACCTGGCAGGTGCTTGAACTGACTGAACTAAATATCATATTTAAAATAGGAGGGCTGGAGCAGTAAATGCTTAGCAGCCGTTTTGAATGCTATGATTCCACTTGACAGGCAATCACAAGTCGATCAGGAACGATAGATTGATGATTCATTGTGTCAGACTAAAGCAAAGTGCTGCAGATGCTGCAAAGCTGAAGTAATGGGATAAAATCCGGTAGAGGTGCAGATGGCCTTGTGTCAGATCTGAAATATTTTGCAATACAATGTGTTTTAAGTAAAGATTGAGGCAGGGAAAGAGAGGAAAGCAAAGAAAAAAAGGAATTTCTGTGGTTGCGGAGAAGGCCGGATCGATTTAGATGAGGGGTGTTTACTAATTGTAGAGTTGTCTGCACATAACTAAGTTGCTTAGAACAAGAGTGACAGTAGGAATTTGAGGAGGATGGGAACTTGGTGTGTAGGTAGGTGGCAAGTAAGTTAAACCAAGGGGGCAATGGGAATGTATAAGTAATTAGAGCAATTAACTATATGTAAAGGGATTTTTTAAAAATTGAAATGATGGGACAGCTGAGACCCATTCCCGATAATTCCTGTTCCTGTATATTTTCGATGAATAAAGGATTACACAGAAAGTGGCTCCAAATCATAGTTTTGAGTTTGAGGAACAGTTGTGGATTAACTGGCGACTTGATCATAAAAACCTGCAGATTGAAGATGAGATGCACACGGCCACATGGGAGCTGCCACCTCGAAAGGACATCCAAGCTTCAACTATTCAATATACTGCAAAGAAGAAATTCCCTGGGAGGAGCTGAGTGGCTCAGTGGTCAGCACTGCTGCCTCACAGCTCCAGGGACCTGGGTTTAATCCCAACCTTGGGCAACTGTCTGGGTGGAGTTTGCACATGCTCCCTGTGTCTGTGCGGGTCCCCTCCGGGGGCTCCAGTTTCCTCCCACAGTTCAAAGATGTGCAGGTTAGGTGGATTGGCCATGCTAAGTTGCCTGTAGTATTCAAGGTGTGTAGGTTAGGTGGGCTAGCCATGGGAAATGTAGGGTTACAGCAACAGGTAGTGGGCAGATCTGAATGGGTGCTATTCAGGGGGTTAGTGTGGACTTTTCCACTGTAGGGATTCTATGAGATATTGTCTATGGGTCTGAAAGGGTTAATACTGAGGAGTGCCTTAATCATGACCCACTTTAGCAACATTCTATGGACTTGTGGGCAGAACAGTTTAGGATCATAAAGAAATTAAACTCAGCCTCTAGTCCTGCTGAAAGACTCTGTCACAATGTCTCCCTTATCAACATGACTAAGAACATAAGAGCTAGGAGAGACTCCTCAAGCTGGCTGTGCCATTTCATACCATCATGGCTGATCTCATCTCAGCCTCAACTCCACTTTCATGCCTGTGCTTCATAATCAATTACAAATTAAACCCATTACTGACTAAAAATCTATCTACCTCCTCCTTAAATTCATTCAGTGTCCCAACATGCATTGCACTCTGGGGGACTCAATTCCACAGATTCACAACCCTTTGGGTTGGAGTCGTGTCAGGTGACTGTCTGTGTGGAGTTTGCACATTCTCCCCATGTCTGCGTGGGTTTCCTCCGGGTGCTCCGGTTTCCTCCCACAGTCCAAAAATGTGCAGGTCAGGTGAACAGGTCATGCTAAATTGCCCATAGTGTTAGGTGCATTCGTAAGAGGGAAATGGGTCTGGGTGGGTTACTCTTCGGAGTGTCGGCGTGGACTGGTTGAGCCGAAGGGCCTGTTTCCACAGTGTAGGAAATCTAATCTAATCTAATCTTTGAGAGAAGTAATTCCTCATCTCCATTTTAAATCTGCCACCTCTTAGTCTAAAACTATGACCTCTCGTTCCAGATTGCCCCACAAGGAGAAACATCGTCCCTGCATCTACTTTATCAATCGACTTTAGCTTCTTATACACCCCAATACGATTTCCACCAACTAGCAGCTAATGTGCAATGAAATTTATCTTGTTAGCTATGATAAACTCTCCTCACGCCCTCGACTCTGGAGCAAGTAGTACCTGAGGTTTCCTACGCTTAAAGAGAATGGTGGCAGCAACCTTCCTGATGAGCACCAGGGTAGTGAGCAGGAAGGCCCAATGAGAGATCAAAGGAATGTGAGGTTGTGCAAGAGGTTGGATGAGGAGGAACACAGAGATCTCAGCAGAAGTTACAGAGAGTGAACCAAGAATACCCAAAAGAAGATTCTCCTGAGTCTGTCCTTCAAATCAGACTAGGGACAGAAGCTGAAGGGACTATCTAGCAGGAGCATTTGGTTTACATTAGGTTGAGGAACTCCTTTTTCAGCCTGATCTTTCCCTCTCCTTGTGGTCTCTTTCACCCAAGGCCTCCTTCCCTCCTGAAGAAGCGGTCCCTTTGGCTGTTTCAGCTCCCTGCACGACAATGCCCTTCCTTCTCATGACCACTCTTCCAGGCACACCTGCTCGAGCTACCCTGCTCAGCACCCTGTCTCTCCATTGCCATCTGCTGCCACCATTGCCAAGTAGTGTTACAATCAGTGCTTTCCTAAACACTCTTCTTTGTTAAAAAGCACTACCGAATATCAGCTTTTCTTGCCAATTGCTGATTTGGGGTAAACCTAGAGTAGGGGAATAGGTCTGGAGGGTTATTCTTTGGAGGGTTGTGTGGACTTGTTGAGCCAAAATGGCCTCTTTCCACACTGTAGGGATTCTATGAAATGCTGAGATTGTAAATGGTGACAGAAATGCATGAGACATTTCACTGTCACTTTATTTCCTCTTTTTGATTCCAAAATGTTTCAAATATAGTGTGCATCAGTCATGAAAATAACTTGCCAAGCCAATGTCAGCTGTACAATAACATATCAAGGACAGCAGCTAAATCTCATGCTGCTGTCTCTACAAGAATCTAATTTACACCCTTTTTGATTTAATCATCAAGATTTCCAATCCTCTTGTAGCTGGGCCAGTAATTGACCACCCTGGGTCATTTCTGGAAAATGTTACCATCTTTTGACAGCTCCAAAGGAAATCACAATTCAAGGACAACAGTATGTCTGAGAAACTGAAAAAGGACATAACATCGGGGGCTGGCTCTTGGCAGAGGAAAGGATACAAAATTGGACATCACAAAATTGGATATTAAAAAGCACTTCTCTTTATTGGCCAGAGCATTGAGTGTACGAGTTGGGAAGTCATATTATGACTGTACAGGACATTGGTTAGGCCACTTTTGGAATATTGGGTGCAATTCTGGTCTCCTTCCTACTGAAAGGATGTTGTGAAACTTGAAAGGGTTCAGAAAAGATTTACAAGGACGTTGCCAGGGTTGGAGGATTGGAGCTATAGGAAGAGGTTTAATAGGCTGAGGCTGTTTTTCCTGGACCATCAGAGGCTGAGGGGTGATCGTACAGAGATTTATAAACTCATGAGGGTCGTGGATAGGGTAAACAGATAAGGCCTTTTCCCTGGGGCGGGTAGTCCAGAACTAGAGGGCATAAGTTTAAGGTGAGAGGGGAAAGATATAAAAGGGACCTAAGGAGCAACTTTTTCATGCATAGGGTGGTATGTGTATGGAATGAGCTGCCAGAGGAAGTGGTGGAGGTTGGTCCAATTGCAGCAGTTAAAAGGCATTAAGATGGATATATGAATAGAAAAGGTTTAAAGGGATATGGACCAAATGCAGGCAGGTGGGACTAGATTTATTTAGGATATCTGATCGGCGTGGATGAGTTGGACCGAAGGATCAGTTTCCATTCTATACATCTCTATGACTCTAAATCTCTGTGAGGAATAAAACGTTTTGTTAAATTCACTGAATTGTGTCATGTCCGTCTACTACCTTTCACACGAACATCACAACTGTGTCTGGTGGAAGATAGAAATATTTGACAAGGGTCAGCCTTGGCATGTAAGTCACAAACTTTCCTCTGCGCAATGTCTTGGTTGTGGGTCCAAGTACGATCGCAGAGGTTTGAGTGAATAACTCAGGCTGATGTTTCATGGTAGTGCAGAGGGCTGTTGCACTGTCAGAAGTGCCATTTTTGGGTGAAATGTGAAAGTGAAGTTTTGTAAAAGAAATCTGGTTAAAGACCCCCCTGGCACTACTTTGAAGGACCCCAGTGGAGTTCTCCCTCATCTCCCTATTATCCTGCAATCTCTACCACAGGTTATCTCATCATTACTATGAAGTCCCACCACATCAGGTTATCGTCCAACAGGTTCAGTAGAAATCACAAGCTTTTGGAACACCGCCCCTTCGTCTGGTGGTGACTTTATTATTGTTTCCTGTATGGGAGCCTGCTGTGCTTAAATTGGAATTTCGTGTTTCCTACACTACTAAAGTAGCAGCATTTCAAAAGTGGCTGCAAAATATTTGGGAACATCCAGAGGGTTTGAAGGGTGCCATGTAAATACAAGTTCTTCCTTAAGTCGGGGGATGAGCAAGGTTAATGAACCACATCAGCAGTTGAGTCTTTATTATTACAAAGCATCATGAATTTCCTCACCGCCTGCAGCCCAGCAACTGCTTCAGATCACTGATGCTCCTGTCTTGCCAGAGAGTCTGCACTGTTCAATCTGTTAGCTGAACCCTACCCCACCCCCAAAACTAATTTTAACGGTAAGCCCTGTGCTATCTTCTTTTGTGATGCTCATCACTGGAGTTAAGCCTCTCTCCTAAGCTCAGCGGCTGGTGAACTGTACATTATCTGTGCTGACTTCTCTTTGGTGGTGATCATTGACCCAGCCAGTACTGTAATCATAATAATTAAAGACCATCTGTTGATCTGGCATAGGCTCACTTTGCAAAATAGAAGCACTGTAATCTCTGCTACATTACTGTAAATTATAGATGGCAACGTTAGTAATCACATTAAAAACTGCAGTGGTGAAATACAGTAAGCAATTCTCACCAAGATTCCTTTTCCCTTAACTGGAATGCTTTGGTGAATGATCAATAAATTATATCAATGCTAAATCAAAGAATACCATCCAGTTAAAGTTGAGTTGTGAGCTTGAGACAGATCCAATAGTCCCTTTGGAAATACTGCAGCTTGCAGGCTGAAGGCTATTAATGTTAAGTACCTTAGGTTGACCTTTCACTTTCTAGTTGGGAAAGTTAACCATTCAGCATCAATCCTCTCTCTAGGATATTCACCTGTGGTTTTCAAGATCATATCCAGACCGGTTCAGCTATGACCTTTTGTTATTGAGTTTACAAATCAGGTCTAATTTTATATATTCTAGAAAATGCATCCTCTGAACAAATACAATTCACAGAATTCCTACAGTATGGAAGCAGTCCATTCGGCCCATTGAGTCCAGACCGATTCTCTCACCCAGACCCATCTCTAACCCTGTATTTCTCATGGCTAATCCACCTAGCCTGCACAACCCTGGACACTACGGGCAATTTAACATGGCCAATCCCATGGCTAATCTGCACAATTTTGGGTTGTGGGAGGAAACTGGAGCACCCGGAGGAAACCCACGCAGACACAGGAAGAATATGCAAACTTCACACAGACAGTTGCCTGAGGATGGAATCAAAACCAGGTCCCTGGCGCTATGAGGCAGCAGTGCTAACCACTGAGTCACCTCCATTTCTTTACATAGTTAAAGAGATAATATAATTGTCAAATCAATGACAATCTTACACTGCCTGGTCTGTGGCCAAAGAAAGGTTTTAAACAGTTCTCCTTCCTATGGATGTAAAGATATTACAAACAGAAAAGAGAATCTTGCTATGTCACACAAACTTGTCAAAAACCATCCAGTTTGGCGTGTTTTATATAATCATTTCAAAAAATGCATTTGGTAGGGCAGTACTTGGGTATTGCTGAGAAAATCCGCATTTTGTCAAAACTTTGCACTTATCAGGACCACTTGCAAGAATACCAATGCAAGGGGAAAAATCAGCATTAATACTAAATGAAATGAATGTGTTTATTGGTAGGACTTTGATGGGTAGAGGCATCACCAAGAGAATGCACTAATTAATGATTAGGCTTAGTTTAAATTTTAAACCAGATTCTGGATAGTGGTGCTGGAAAAGCACAGCAGTTCAGGCAGCATCCAAGGAGCTGTAAAATCAACGTTTTGGGCAAAAGCCCTTCATCAGGAATACAGGCAGAGTGCCTGAAGGGGGGAGAAAGTAGCATAGAGTACAATAGGTGAGTGGGGGAGGGGATGAAGCGCTCTGCTCGGAGGCTTCCAGGGAACATCTCTGGGACACCCGCACCAATCAACCACACCGCCCTGTGGCTCAATATTTCAACTCCCCCTCCCACTCTGCCGAGGACATGGAGGTCCTGGGCCTTCTTCACCGTCACACCCTCACCACCAGACGCCTCGGTACACTTCAACCCAGGGCATCAATATGGACTTCAAAAGTTTCCTCATTTCCCCTTCCCCCACCTCACCCCAGTTCCAAACTTCCAGCTCAGCACTGTCCCCATGACTTGTCCTACCTGCCTATCTTCTTTTCCACCTATCCACTCCACCCTCCTCCCTCACCTATCACCTTCATCCCCTCCCCCACTCACCTATTGTACTCTACGCTACTTTCTCCCCACCCCCACCCTCCTCTCATTTATCTCCACCCTTCAGGCACTCTGCCTGTATTCCTGATGAAGGGCTTTTGCCCAAAACATCGACTTTACTGCTCCTCGGATGTTGCCTGAACTGCTGAGCTTTTCAAGCACCACTAATCCAGAATCTGGTTTCCAGCATCTGCAGTCATTGTTTTTACCTAAATTTTAAACCAGAAAGGTTGACTCTGAATGGGTCAGGGCACAGCCCGAGTACACATCCTCATCCAGTGTGCAGCACAACAGCTCCCTCCTGCTTTGTATTTCCTGTCTGTCACTCAGCCAACCTCATGTTCACGATGCCTTCCATTTCATGGGCTTCAACTACAGTGGACAAGTGATCATGTGGCCCTTTGTCAAATGCAGTTTGACTATGTAGACTACTTTACCACATTACCTTCATCAACCCTTGCTGCTGGCTCATCAAAAACATGATCAGGTTAGTTAAATCCAATTTTCCTTGAACAGATTTGTCCAGGTCTTCTTAAGTGATCCATGCCTGTCCAAGTGATTGTTAAAATTGCCTCAGTTTATTGTTCCTGAAAGCTTTCACACTGCTGCCTCAGGGCGGTGTGGTTGATTGACCTGGAGTTGCTAGTTTATCTTTAAACTTTTTCAGTGAGTCCCTCTTCCTCCCTCTACAAGGATTTCAGTGAGTCCCTCTCTCACTGCACACCCCAGGTCTCTTCCAGCCTCCATCACCTTCTCTGGCAGCTCATTCCATACACACACCACCTTCTGTGTGAAAACGTTGCCCCTTAGGTCCCTTTTAAATCTTTCCTCTCTCACCCTCAACTCATGCCCTCTAGTTCTGGATTCCCTCACCCCAGGGAAAAGACATAGAAACATAGAAGATAGGAGTAGGAGGAGGTTACTTGGCCCTTTGAGCCTGCTCCACCATTCAACATGATCATGGCCAATCGTCCAACTCACTAGTCTAATCCTACTTTCTCCCTGTAACCTTTGAACGCATTCACCCCAAGTGCTATATCTAGCTGCCTCTTGAATACATTGGCATCAACTCCCTCCTGTGATAATGAGTTCCACAGGCTCACCATTCTTTGGCTGAAGAAATGTCTCCTCATCTCTGTCCTAAATAGTCCATCCCGAATCGTCCATCAGACGCACCCACCATCGGGAACATCCTCCCTGCATCTACTCTGTCTAGTCCTGTTAGAATTTTATAAGTTTCTATGAAATCCACCACGTCATTCATCTGAGCTCCAGAGAAAACAATCCTAACCCAGTCAATCTCTCCTCCCCCAGAATCAGCCTGGTAAACCTTCGCTGCACTCCCTCAAGAGCAAAAGTATCCTTCCTCAGGAAAGGAGACCAAAACGGCACAGAATATTCTAGGTTTGACCGCACCAAGGTCCTGTAAAACTGCAACAATACATCCCTGCTCCTGTACTCAAAACCTCTCACAATGAAGACCTACATACCATTTGCCCTCTTTACCACCTGCTGTGCCTGGATACCTACCTTCAGCGACTGGTGCACAAGGACACCCAGATCCTGCTGCAAACTCCCCTCTCTCAATTTACAGCCATTGGTAGTAATCTGCTGCCTTGTTTTTGCTTCCAAAGTGAATAATCTCGCATTTATCCAAATTATACTGCATCTGCCATTGATTTGCTCACTTACCCAACCTGTCCAGGTCAAACATCTCTGCACCCTTGTCACAGTTCATCCTCCTGCCCAACTTGGTATCATCTGCAAACCTTTGTTCCCTCATCCAAATATATATTGTGAACAGCTGGGGTCCAGCACCAATCCGTGGTACCCCACTAGTTACTGCCTGCCAATTTGAAAAGGACCCATTAATTCCTACTGTTTGTTTCCTCTCTGCCAACCAGTTTCTATCCATCTCAATACACTTTCCCCAATCCCATGCACTTTAATCTTGCACAATAATCTTTTATGTGGGACTTTGTCAAATGCTTTCTGAAAGTCCAAATATACCACATCAACTGGCTCCCCATTGTCAACTCTATTACATCTTCATAGAATTTCAACAGATTTATCAAGCATGATTTCCCATTCAAAAATCCATGCTGACGGTCTGATTCTGCCACTGCTTTCTAAATGCTCTGCTATAAAGTCCTTGATAATAGATTCAAGATTTTTTTTCCACGACCAATGTTGCCTTACTGGTTAATCCTGGTTTCCCTCCACCTCCCTTTTTGAATATTTGAGTAATATTTGCTACCCTCCAATCTTCAGGGACTCTTCCAGAGTCTCTAAAATCCTGGAAGATGACCACCAATGCATCCATTATCTCTACAGCCACTTCCTTAAGTACTCGGAGATGTAGATTATCAGGCTCTGGGGATTTATCCGCCATCAATTCCCTCAATTTTCCCAGCACCATTTTTCTATGAATATTGATCACCCTCAGTTCTTCCCTCTCACTAAATCTCCAACATTTCTCCAACGTGTGGAGTTTGCACGTTCTCCCCGTGTCTGCGTGGGTTTCCTCCGGGTGCTCTGGTTTCCTCCCACAGTCCAAAGATGTGCAGGTCAGGTGAATTGGCCATGTTAAAATGCCCGTGTTAGGTAAGGGGTAAATGTAAGGGAATGGGTGGGTTGCTCTTTGGCGGTTCGGTGTGGACTTGTTGGGCCGAAGGGCCTGTTTCCACACGGTAATGTAATCTAATCATAATCTAATCTAATTTCTGGTACCTGATTTGTATCATAGAGTCCTCTTTTGTGAAGACAGAACCAAAGTAGGTATTCTGTTGCTCAGCCATTTCTTTGTCCCCCACTATACATTCCCTTGGCTGTTCACCCTATCCATGCTCCACATGATTTTATAAACCTTTATAAAGTCACCCCTCAACTTCTGATGCTCCAGAGAAAATAGCGCCAGTCTATCCAGCCTCTCCCTACAGCTCAAGTCCTTTCTAATACTTAAGTACTCCAATACTTTCTCATTGTTTTGCCTTCATCCATGGTGGATTGGAAGTAGGTGAGATTTATAAATTGTGCTCATGACCCTATTCTGGGATTCCCACCTCTATTCCCATTACATGGAATTTTTAAGGATACTCTTATCGAGTGCTGTATTATGATTATTTAAGAGGTTTCAGACTTTTTGAAAGTGTTTGCATGTATATTTCTTTGGCAGTATCACAAACATCTTAAAAATGCCCAGTTCTGTCCATTGCTGATACTGGGTTAATGCAGATGGATATGGAGGGAACGTGGTGGATATAGATGAGGCATGAGAGAAAATAGATTATGAGGGTATAGAAGGAACATAGGGTATGGAGGGCCAATGACAGGATATGATAAGGAATGGGGGAATTAGATGATGGATGGCAGTATGGACAGATATGGGGATGTAGAGGGGGATGAGGGAGATAGTGAAAGATGTGTCAGGGCAATGAGGGCTGATGGCTAAGATGCTTAGCACACGTGCATGGAACTGGGCCACTATCCCAGTGACTGGAGATAGGTCAGTCTTAATATGTGCCTTTCTCTATTCTTCACTTCAGAATGGAAGTGTTTTCAGCTCTATAAATCATAGAATCTCTACACAGAATCCCTACAGTGTGGAAAAAGGCCATTTGGCCCAACAAGTCCACACCAACCCTCCGAAGAGTAACCCACCAAGACCAATTCCCCCTACCTATTACTCTATATTTACCCTTGACTAATGCACCTTATCTACTCATCCCTGAACACTATGGGCAATTTAGCCAATTCATCTAACCTGCACATCTTTGAATTGTGGGAGGAAACCGGGGCACCTGAAGGAAACCCATGCAGACATGGGGAGAATGTGCAAACTCCACACAGACAGTCGCCCAAGGCTGGAATTGAACCCGGGTCCCTGGTGCTGTGAGGCAGCCTTGCAGAGTGTGGCACTGGAAAAGCACACCAGGTCAGGCAGCATCAGCGGAGCAGGAGAGTCGACATTTTGAGCATAAGCTCTTCATCAGGAATGAGGGGATGGTCCAAGGGGGCTACAGATAGACGAGAGGGGAGTGGGGCTGAGGGAAAGGTAGCTGAAAATGCGATAGGTAGATGAAGTTGGGGGTGAAGGTGACAGGTTGGAGAGGAGGGTGGAGCAGGTGGGTGGGAAGGACGATGGACAGGTAGGACAGGTCAAGAGGGCAGTGCTGAGTTGGAAGGTTGGATCTGGGATAAGGTGGGGGGAGGTGAAATGAGGAAACTGATGAAATCCATATTGATCCCATGTGGTTGGAGGGTCCCAAGGTGTTCTTCCTCCAGCATCGGTTGGTAAGGATTTGGCAGTGGAGGCGCCCCAGGACCTGTATGTCCTTGGCAGAATGGGAGGGAGAGTTGAAGTGTTTGGCCATGGGACGGTAGAGTTGGTCAGTGTAGGTGTCCTAGAGATGTTTTCTGAAGCGTTCCACAAGTTGACATCCTGTCTCCACAATGTACAAGAGACCACATTGGGAGCAATGGACGCAGTAACTGACATGTATGGAAGTGCAGGTAAATCTCTGACAGATGTGGAAGGCTCCTTTGGGGCCTTGGATGGAGGTGGGGGGGCGGGGGGGGGGGTGTGTGTGGGCGGGGGTGTGGGCGAGGTCTTTCAATTCTTGCGGTGTCAGGGGAAGGTACCAGAAGGGGTGGGGAGGTTGGTGGGAGGCGTAGAGCCTAGACGCTGTGAGGCAGCAGTGCTAACCACTGGTCCACCATGCCACCCATTTCTTTTGGCTTTAGACCCAGTCAGCAACTGGGATTTTTGAGACTCCCAAAACTGGTCCACCATCTACAAGGCATAAGTCAGAAGTGTGATGGAATACTTACTGAAATGTAACATTGACAGCAATGATATGACATATATCCAGAGCTTTTCCGGAGGCCAGATACTGAGCATCAGACTGGAGCAAGGACCACTGGGAATGTTTCAAGTGAAAAGAGAACAAGAAAGGCTAAGTACTGTCATCAAACTCATTCCATCTGTAAACAGAGCAAATATTCTGAGAATTCTGGGACTGCCAGATTGACAACGTAAACGTTACAAAGCTGCAACACATCGACAACACAGCACTACTTACTGAGGCCCTGCAAAATACTGTAAAATCTGGAAGTTTAGAATATGAATTAAATATGAACAGCACAAAGACAAAAACAATGGTAGCTAGACAGAACACATTAGAGTGGATGGTGCCCCACTGGAACTAGTTGATTGGTTTGTCTGTTTCAGAGAAACGCTAACGGATGTGATGGCAAATGAAACGCAGATGTCACAAGAAGGACAAGGCTAGCCAGAAGTAATTTTGCAAAGATGAACAATGTGTTAACAACAAGAAAATTCAAGCTAGAGACCAGGAAAACAAAAATCCTTAAAAATCGATCTTCTCTACATTCCCATTTGTCTCAGAACCCTGGACAGTAAGTCAAGATCTACGGAAGAAAATCAAGGCCTTTGAAATGTGAAAAATTGCAAGTACAGAGGATAAGAGTGAAAAAGGGATATCTGAAACTGCAAAAAGAGTAAAAAACACTCTTAGAAAGTGACTCTGAAAAAAATCCATCTTTTCTACCATTTTGTCAGAGCTGGAAAACTATAGAGATCTGTGTTAGAAGGCAAAATGGAAAGAAGCAGGAAGGGGGTCAACTAAAGTCTAGTTGGATGATTAATATCACAGAGCAGTTGCAGATAAGTGACAGTCAACGCGTGAGGATAGAGACAAAAGAACAAAGAGAATTACAGCACAAGAACAGGCCCTTCAGCCCTCCAAGCTTGCGCCGAACCAGATCCTGTCTAAACCTGTTGCCTATTTTCTAAGGATCTGTATCCCTCTATTCCCTGCCCATTCATGCACTGTCAAGATACATCTTAAGTGACGCTATCGTTCCTGCCTCTACCACCTCCATTGGTAATGTGTTTGAGGCACCCACCACCCTCTGCGTAAAGAACTTTCCACACATATTTCCCTTCAACTTTTCCCCTCTCACCTTGAACTCATAACCCCTAGTAATTGAGTCCACCACTCTGGGAAAAAGTTTCTTTTGCATCCATCCTGTCTATACCCCACATGATTTTGTAGACCTCAGTCAGGTCCCCCCTCAACCTCTGTCTTTCTAATTAAAATAATCCTAATCTACTCAACCTCTCTTTGCAGCTAGCACCCTCCACACCAGGCAACATCCTGATGACCTCCTCTGCACCCTCTCCAAAGCATCCACATCCTTTTGGTAATGTGGCGACCAGAACTGTACGCAGTATTCCAAATGTGGCCAAACCAAAGTCCTGTACAAAAAAAAACTGCACAGGTGGGAATCCAAGGTAGACAGGCAGGAGGCTGGAAGAATACAACAAACCAGGCAGCATCAGGAGGTAGAGAAGTCAATGTTTCGGGCATAACCCTTCTTCAGGATAGAGTAAGGCAGACAATGGGGCACCATGACAACAATCTGCTGGCTGAAGGAGCTAGAAGCAGTCACAGTACCATCCAGGACAAAGTAATCCCCTTGCTTGGCACTCTGTTCACCAGGGCAAAAGTGGGTATTGCAGATGTTGGAGATTAGAGTCAAGATTAGAGTAGTGCTGGAAAGGCAAAGCAGGTCAGTCAGCATCCGAGAGCAGGAAAATCAACGTTTTGGGCAAAAGCTTCCTGATGAAGGGTTCTTGGCTGAAACGTTGATTTTTTTAAATATCCACAACTTCCACAATGACACACATTTGCAACAGTGTATACCATTTACAAGATGCACTGCAGAAACACACCAAGACTCCTTGTCTAACAGCACCATCCAAACTATAATCTCTACCATCTAGAAGGACAAGTACAGCATTACCTGCAAGTCCCATCCAGGCAATTCACCATCTTGATGTGGAAATGTATCACTGTCACTTTACCAAAACTTCTATTGAATGGGAGATTTCAGGATTTTGTGGAGGTGAAGTGCAGTGCAACTCAAGCCCTAAGGTTTCACAAGTTGTCACAATTCCGAACTATTGTCGAAAAGTGTGGCACTGGAAAAGCACAGCAAGTCAGGCAGCATCCAAGGAGCAGGAGAGTCGATGTTTCGGACATCAGCCCATCATGAGTTCTGAACTATGACCAGTTTAATCTCGAGGAGGATTAATGCCCAATATTTAAGGCAAGAGAAACTCTCTTTTCATCAATGAACAAGAAACAAAAAAAAGTCTTTATTATAACATGTGTAGCGTCTCACTTGTGTCAAAAACATATTACTAATTACTGATGCAAACTTCACCCCTTTAAATCTACACACACACACACACACATTCATTCACACCTAGAATGGACAAATGGTGGGGGGACATTTTCAGGACAGTCACGTATGAAAATTATAGGCCAAAAGACAAAGTCAATGGATCTGAGATCAAACCGAAATGGGGGGAAATGAGGATGATTATCTTGCAAATTTATTTTGTTTTCTGGTAATTATATCATATTGTTGCCAACTGCAGCAGTCCTCAAATCAGTTGGATGTAGGTCTTCTCTTGAATTAAATGTTCTTTTCATTTTTGCAAAGTCTTTAGGCATTATTTATTTTCCAAATAAAAAGACAACATGAAGAGAGAAGGATTTGTTTTGCTTACTGGATTTTTGCAGATCTGTGCTCCAATTCCTTTCTCTCCTCTCAGTTCAACGTCCAGCTGCTATTCTAAACCAATCCTAACCTTATTGCTGAGCAATTACTTTATTTCTCAAAGAAACTTGGTGCCAGTACAAAAGTGTCAAAACTAATTCCAGCAAAAGGACACTAAAGAGTTACACGTTTCCTTCTAGTTGTGAAAAACAGACAACTAATAATTCAAACACTTATTGGCCAGCTTTATTTCAAAAATAAAAATATGTGTACCTCTTGTATCACTTGCACCACACTGACTATTGTGGGTCAAGATATATTGTGGGCCACTTTGGCAACATGGTGTCTCAGTGGTTAGCACTGCTGCCTTCTGATCCCAGGTGCAATTCCACCCTTGGGTGACCACCTGCGTGGACCTTGCATATTCTCCCTGTGTCTGTGCGGGTTTCCTCCCAGAGTCTGAAGATATACAGGCTAAGTGGTTTGACCATGCTAAATCGCCCATCGTGTCCAGGGATATGTATCTTAGATGGATTACCCACGGGAAATGCAGGGTTGAGGGTAGGTCTGGGTGGGATGTTCTTTGTTGGGTTGGTGTGGGCTGAATGGCCTGTACCCACACTATAAGGATTCTAAGATTTTCAAGGATGCTTAACAATGGATATCAAATGATAGAATGAGGTCATTGCTGGCAAGACGAAGAGTATTTTTAAAAAAAATATATATTTTCAGCGACTTTCTGATGGTGGGGATGGGCAAGTGTGCTTCAGATAAAAAGCTCAGCTTGTGAGAAACTGGAGGCATCACTGAAGTTTAATCAGGGAGCAATAAATTAATTATTAAAATCTGACAATTCAGAGCACCACTCATTCTTACCCTGTCACTCCTGAAAAATCCCTTTTGAAAGATTTAATCTACCTGTCATTAGCTAGTTTCTGATCATTTTCTTGCCATATATCTCCCAGATGTTGGCAGAGTGTGCTGCATAGCACTCTGGTTTCAGAAGCCAATTACTGTATAAATTATTGAAGCAACTTTCGGAGCTTTAAAGAACAGAAGCTCAGTATCAGCATTACTTCAGACTGAGGGAGGGTGCCCTCTGCTGATGGAAAATAGTATTGACTTAGGGAGAAGCACTTGCAGCAAGAACTTCATTTAAATAGCAGTTTACAGTAATAAAAATGTGTTTGACTCTGACTCTCCAGATCTGCAGTCCTCACTTTCTCCCAGTCATAAAGATTTCTCAAGGTACTGTAAAGACACATTATCAAATAAAATGTAACACTGAGCCATGCATGCAGACCTTTAAAAGTTGTGTCAAAAAGATATGTTTAAGGAGCAGTGGGAAGCAGTTGCTAGTATCATGTTATTTTGGCAAATGTTGCAGGTGAAAATGCTGCAAGGAAACACATTGAGGCATTTTACTGCTTAAAAGGCATTTTATAAATACAATTTCATGCTGCTATTGAGCCAGTTTTCAAACAGTCCTACTTCTCATCATTGCATGAGAATACTGGGGTAAGATAAAGGGAAAATAGGTAGAGACAGGGGAAAATGTGGCTGGTACCAATAGATCAGTAAATGACAGATATAGCACAGAAATTGCTTGAGGGGTTAATTGCTTGCAAAACAAGCACCTAAATAACTTTATAATGCAAATTCGTGATGAAGCCTCAGTCCTAACGAAGGGCTTATGCCCAAAATATCGATTCTCCTGCTCCTCGAATGCGGCCTGACCTGCTGTGCTTTTCCAGCACCACACTCTCAACTCTGATCTCCAGCATCTACAGTCCTCACTTTCTCCTTATAATGCAAATGAATCCATTTAATGCTGTAAGGGCTACTAAAGATTAGGAGCAAATTACTGGAATCTGTACTGAAAACAACAAATGCAGTGGGTCAGGCAGCATCCATGGAGAGTGAGCGAGCGAATGTTTCGAGCCTAGATGACTCATCGGAGCTAAAATGGGCTAAAAAGTATTATCTGGATATTAACTGAGACCGTGAGATTAACACATGGGTCTCAGAGATACATAGAAGCATAGAGTTTAGGAGCAGGTGTAGGCCGTTTGGCCTTTTGAGCCTGCTCAACCATATTCATGGGGGATCATCCAACTCAGTCCCCTGTTCCTACATTCTCCCCATACAGGTCGTAGGCTGTAACTTGGAAACCCTAGTACGTTGTTGGTAACATGCAAACAACTACAGTTCTGCAAAGAATGGGCTGTTTTCAGTCTATTTTAGGGATCGAACTCCAGTGTTTCAATTATTCGGGTTTTGCTACTTTCGAGATCAGCTGCCAACCTCAGCCAATTCATGACGATCAACTGGAAGTGGACTGAAGAGTGCATTGAGGAGAGAATACCCTGATGATAGTCCTGCCTTGTTCAGTTGGTGTTGCAGCAATACGTTTGAGCAGTTAGCCATCTAGTGATGCAAAGCAGGTACCTGTCAAGCCCAAATAGGGAGTGACCACATCCCTTTTATTACCAGTGCTGCCAATGCTCCAGAAATGACTGGGACCCTCGAAGAATTGTAGATTGATTGCAGCACAATATGGTGATCAGAATCCTAAAGAGTTCCAACAAAAAGGCTGCATTTGTTTCTGTTAATCACTTTACTCAAACAAACACTTACTTGTTTGTCATAAAGTGATTTGGAGAAGTAGTCTGGCTGACTGGCAAGTAGTTAGGAAAATGAGAAAACTTGACATTATTTTGCAGATAAATATCAAGGTGCTCTCAAGATTTTGTTAAAAGGTATCACCCATTAAATTTCTAAATGAAAGTCTTCTGATTATTTCATGCTGTAGTTAGTCAGACAGTCCCATGGCACAAAGACTGATTATACCAATAAATAAGAGATAGATGAATGCATGCACAAATTCACATTGTATTCTCCAACCCAACTTCTCGAAAACTAAAACCAGAATTTAAAATCTCAAGTGGCCAGAGTTCCAGGGAGGACAAAAATAATGCTTCACAGACAGATACAGGCGTTCTTGCAATGTGGTGACATTGAACTTAATGACTGAAAGGGAATTGTCACCAAACATTCATTCCAAAATAAACTTTTTGATCAAACAGCATCATGTTTTGAGGTACAACAAACTTAATAATGAGGCAAATTGGTGATAAGGAAGGGAGAAATAAAGAGGTAAATCTTCAACTTCTCCAGCACCTGCACCCCTCCCTATCCCTGTAACATTCTGCAGCACCTACACCCACTCCCCATTCATATTACCTTGTGGAACAGCCTGCCTTATTTAGAGTCAGAGATATACAGCATGGAAACAAACCCTTCGGTCCAACTCGTCCACGCCGACCATATATCCTAAATTAATCAAGTCCTATTTGCCAGAACTTGGGGAATTCAGCGGTAAAGTTATTGAATGCCGAGGGGAGGTAATAGGTTCTTACCGGAGATGATCTTTGCCTGCAACCTGTGAGATGTCAATGTTACTTAATTAACAGAAAACTGAAGAAAATACAAAAGGAGTCTGGCTGGTGTTGTATGTTTATATTTGGAGGTTCCAGAAGGTGCCAAAGATGCGTCTGCAAACATCCACACTGGAGCAGAACAATTAACATTCAGGTTATATTCAGCTACTTACAGCATAAATCCTGCAATTATTGACCTCAGATGCTTTAAATGTACAGGGCTGCCACAACACTATCAAGGTTAATCTATATTGGTAAAACAGTTTATTTTTAGCCGACACTATAAATAGTCTGTATTTCTAAAACACACGGTGTTAATAAAGCTAAATAACTACATTTGTGGACTTACAAGGTGGCAGATCACAGACCAAAAGCGATTATGTTGGAGTACATCTGGACCTTGCAGTCCTCTGGCAAACACGCTCCAGCATTTTACTGAAACAGTCTGAAGCCAAATGATAGGGACTGAAAGCAGCTGGGATGAGAGACATTTCATATTCATTTTCTCATCAACCTGTTCAGAGATGTCATCACAGACCTCTGGAGTGGGTGGGACCCGAGTACGGGCTCCTGGCTCAGAGGTACAGACACTACCACAAGAGCTCTTAATCAGTGTCACTGTATAGATTTTTAATGAGTTCAAATTCCGCCAGCTGCCAGAGGAGATTCCTTCACACCTGGGTCCATAGATATTACCTGAGCCTGTAGACAGTCTAGCGATAATACCACAAGGCAATCACCTTTTAATATTATTTAAATACCTTTCAATCAACTTATTCAGCGATTTCTCGCACACCTTTGGAGCATGCGGGACTGGAATCCAGGCCTCCTGCCACAAAAGTAGGGGAAAGTACCACTTCATCGCAAGACTTCTGCCAGAGATACTTTACGGAATCTCTTAAACTGAATCTAGGTAATACTGATTTGTCAGGACTTGTCTCTGAATTCTCCAATAAGGTGGCTCAGTGGTTAGCACAGATGTCTCATGGCCACAGGTTTGATTCCAGCCTTAAGCGGCTATGTGTGGAGTTTACATGTTCTCCCTGTGTCTGTGTGGGTTCCCTCTGGGTGCTCTCGTTTCCTCCCACAGTCCAAAGATGTGTGGGTTAGGTGGACTGGCCATGCTAAATTGCCCATAGTGTTCAGGGATGTATAGGTTAGGTGCATTAGTCAGGGAACTGTAGAATAATAGGGTAGTGGAATGGGTCTGAGTGGGCTGCCCAGAGAGTCAGTGTGGACTTGTTGGGCCTAATGGCCTGTTTCCACACTGTAGGGATTCTATTCCATGAAATATTGGTGGGTTACAAATTCCAAATTAAAAACAACATTGTGTAGATGTTCTTATCTTGTGATTTCACACAATTTATACAAATTCACATTTTCTATTACCCTATTCTTCTTTAGAATAATTTTCTTGTTGTCATCAATTAACATTTGGGACAGCAACCTGTCCGCCTAAGTGTGTATGTGGAAAACTTTATGAAAATCTGGGAGGCTGTTATTCAAGATTCATGGGACTCAGTCCATTCTACCCATCCTTAGTTTTTAAAAAAATGCTGAATATTCACTTTGTCACTCGAGCAAGGTAACAAGTTTATCTTGCCAATTAGGGTTGCAGTGACATTTCACAAATTGTTCTGTAATCAACACTGCCTTCCGTGTTTATCAGAAACAACTGCTGCTCACTAATCCTCACACTATTTAATGTGGTCGCGAAAACTGTCAATCAACTGCATTACAGGAAAAAGTAACTATGATGGTTGGGAGACAGCCCAGACTGCAGATGTGGGAAGTCAGGGTCAATAGATGTGAAGCTGGAAAAGCACAGCAGGTCAGACAGCAGTTGAGGAGTAGCAAAGACAACATTTTGGGCTGAAACCCTTCATCAGGATTTAATTATAATGGCTGCACCTGTATGGTGAGCGCGCGAAAGAGTTAAGCCAATGAATTGGAAAATGAATTGCACTATTCAAAAGCATTAAGAAAAAAAAGAGGGAGAAAATAGTAAGCAAAAGCCGACAGAACAATAGGACAATGCATTACTAAGTCCAATTCCGTAAACGCATTTCTAAGGCTTTACTTGAAACACGCAAAAACAAATTGCTGTGGTCAAACGCAGGGATGCAATAGAAAACACCCTGGGTAAATATATTCTGCCCTTGCAATCTATTTACATGTTAAAGAGCATTGCTTTAAGTCATGCAAATTGAGATAATTTCCAAACTCCACACTGCATTATGCAAAGCACAAAGCCGGGTTAATTGCAGAATCAGGTTGTCCCAGAGGTCTGATTGATGATCCAGGCCGATAAGAATCAAAACATTTGAAATGCAAATTAATGGCCTGACACTTTGATGTTTAAAAATAATTTCACTGTTTTGAAATGCTAATGACATTTTTCCTCTTTACTCACTAATTTCCTCCTTTTGGATCCTTCCTGCTGCACAGTTCCATAGATCTCTATAAACGTAGATTTCAAACTGGAGTTACCAATTATATACTAGTACTCTGGAGGTTCTTGTCGTACGGCACTAAGGTCCAGGTCGGAAGGGCTGGGTTCAATTTCCACCTTACCCAAACGTGCCAGGTTGATTAATAATATCTATACTTGGAGCCTGATTGGGAGATTTAAAAAAATCAATCTGTACCAAAGCCATCCTCTACTAACTATCAGATAGAGCCAGAATCAAACCTTACACTGAAGAATTTTTAAATTAGCATTTAAATTCTCCACTGCACTCCCATTCTACCCCCTCTCCTCAACCTCCTACACTATTCCAATGACATTCAAAGTAAACTTGAGGACCGAGAGCAATTCCTCTTTCAGTCAACATACTTAAAAGCTCAAAGGCCTTTATTAAAGAGGAGAGGCGAAGTAGCTTCACAGGATGGGGGCGTGGGGCCTAGATTTAGAATGACAAGAAGCAAAGTGCATAGTAGAAGGCTGAAAATCAGTAAATGGGAAAACAAAGCCAGGAAATCGACTACAAAGGAGAGGTTAACGGTGATTCATGGTACACATATGCAGCCCCATGAATAGAGTAACTGAGTTCTGGAGTCACAATTGAAACTAAAATTCCAATATTATTTTGCTCATTTCAGATTTTAACCAGTATGGCAACAGGAGACAGTGTAGCGCAGTAAATCAGAAAATGTTACTTAAAATTATAAGTAAGGAAAGTAGAATGGCCACAGTCCTACCAGACCATGGGGATGCTTTCTCATTGCAGATGACTGGTGGTGGTTTAACTAGAAGGTCACTGTGCCTCAGGGGAGTGGAGAAGTTGAGAATGAGAAAACTTCACAGTAACCATTTTTTAAGTTATACTTAACTAAGCAGGGCAATGGCTTTGTAGGTGTACTAATACTTTTTTTTGTAATTTAGTTTAGTTCAGGGCACAGGGTCAACATTGTTTCTCTCGTCTCTCTCCAACACCTTGCGGGTCTTTTGCTTCAAACTGGACAACGGAATAACTTCACTTTTTAACTTGATGCATGCCTCGTCATTGTAAAAGCTGCTTATTTATTCTTTCCAAACTTCAACACACAGTGTGATACTTGACTAAAGGTCAAGGAGCAAGGAGCCCTAGCAATACTAGAGGCAATGGGATTCAACAGGAAAGTCTCCACTGGTAGAACTCATCGATGGCACAAAGCAAGATAGTGGTGATTGTTGGAAGTTTGTCATGTCAGCTCCAGGGCATCTCTGCAGGAGTTCCTCAGGGTAGTGTCCCTAGCCCAACCATCTTCAGCTGCTTCATTCATGACCTTCTCCCCATCATACTGTCAGAAGTGGGGATGCTTGCCATTGATGGCACAATGCTCCGCACCATTCATGACCCCTTAGATACTGGAGGTGCCCATTTCCAAAGGCCCACAAGACCTGAACAATATCCAGGCTTGGGTTGGAAAATGGCAATCACTGAATTCTTGGGGTTTACCACGGACCAAAAACTAAGCTGAACTCGACTAGTCATATAAATACAGTGGCTACAAGTGGAGTGCGAAGGTTAGGTATCCTGTGGTGAGTAATTTACTTCCTGATTTCCCAAAACTTGACCACTATCTACAAGGCACAAGTGAGGACCGTGACGGAATACTCCCCACTTCCTTGGGAGAATGCAGCTCCAACAATATTTGAGAAACGTGACATCATAGTGGTCAAAGCAACCAGCTTGATTGGAACCACATCCACAACGTCAACTCCCTCCACAATAACAGCAGTCTGTACCATCTACAAGATGCATTGCAGAAATTCATGTAAACTTCTTAGACAGCTACTTCCAAATCCACAACCACTCCCATAGAGAAGGGCAACGACAACAGATATATAGGAACACCTCATCCTGAAAGTTGCCGTCCAAGCCACTCACCATCCTGACTTGGAAATATATCATGCTCCTTCCCTGTCACTGGGCCAAAATACTTGAATCCCATCCTGGCTTGTGGCTCTACCTACAGTAGATGGACTGCAACAGTTCAAGAAGGCAGTTCAATAGGGATGGGTGTTAAATTCTAGCCCAGTCAGTGACACCCACATGCCTTGAATGAATGAACAAAATATAAAAATAATGTATTTACATTCAGATTAGCCTAATTGAGGTGAGGCTTGTTGCTAATTGGTTTAAGGGATACATTATCATTTTTGAACTAACTATTAACTTTGACTAATGTCTCCACCCACTATCTCCTGACTGGTTCTTTCAGTTTTAATTATCCATAGTCTGACTTCATTAAGTTTTGTTATTGTCAATTTTAATGCTTTTTGCAAAGAGAATAATTTATGATTAAAAAACCACAAGAATTGCAGATGCTGGAAATCAAGAAAAATGATTACTGCTGGAAAATCCCAAAAGATCTGGCAGCATGTGGGGAGAAATCAGATTTCAGGTCCACTGTTACTTCCCCAGAATTCATAATTTATGGTAGTTTTTTTTTAAACCCATTGAGACGTTTGAATGCCTGAAAGAGCTTTTATTACCCCTTTTCATTTAAAACCAAAAGATATGCTGTATAAACTTGGTTATAACATGAAATCTATAAAGAACTAATACAAATGATCAAGTTACTAAGTGAAACAAACTTATACAACTTTATTTAAAGAGTGTTGTGAAATATGAAAAATTCAGTCAGAACCATACAGCACGAAAACAGATACTTCGGTCCATCTCGTCCGTGCTGACCAAGTTTTCCAAACTAGTCCCATTTGTCTGCATTTGGCCCATATCCTTCTAAACCTTTCCTATTCATGTACCTATCCAAATGTCTTTTAAATGCTGTAACTGGACCTGTATCTATCACTTCCTCTGGCAGTTCATTCCATATTTGAACCACTTTGTGTGGAAAACATTTGGCCCTTGGCTCCCTTTAAATCTTTTTTTTCTCAACTTAAAATTATTGAGCTCCCCTAACCTGGGGGAAAAAAAATCTTTGCTGTTCACTTTATCTGTGCCCCTCATGATTGAATAAGCCTCTTTAAAGGTGACCCTTCAACCTCCAATGCTCCAGGGAAAACATCCCTACCTATTCTGCTTCTCCTTATACCTCAAACCCTCCAGTTCCAGTAATCTTTTATGAATCTTCTTTAATTTAATACAATATCCTTCCTATAGCAGAGTGGCCAAAAACTGGATACCATATTCCAAAAATGGCTTCACCAATATCCTGTACAACCACAACATGATCTCTCAACACCGATACTCAAATGTATAGTTTTGACTGATGAAAATTTAAATGCTTATACAGTTACAGCTGTAAATGTACATTGCTACAAAGTTAACTCCAATACAAAGGTATTTAGTTACAAGATTAAGTTTAATTGTTATAATTACTTCACTTCTAAAATCATTTTTAAATGATTAAGAGCGGAGCTGCGACCTTCATTTTTTTACCCCCCCCCCCCCAAGAAAGTTCAAATACCTTTGGAATCCTTCTTAATTTCCTCTTAGAAACTCTTTATCAATTATCCTCATTGCATTTTCCCCACTGGTCTTGAGATGGAGTGAATAATGTCCCTGGCTGGGTCCAAAGCCCTAAGCTCAGGATGACCAATGACACTGTGCTCATAATACAGTCGAACAGCTCATACACGGATCTGAAAATGCTTGCAACTTTGCCAAAAACAAGGAAAGTAGAATGGAAGAGATTCTAGGTCAGCCATGCGATGAAAGGAATGTCAGAGCCTCTCTATCATCACGATCCATAGCTTCAGACAACCCACATCTATAAACGCACATAACTAGGAGTATTTTTTATTCATTAATGGGATGAGGGAGTTGTCAGCTAAGCCAACATTTATGGCTCATCCCTAATTGTCCAGAGGGCAGCTAAGAATCAACCACATTGCTGTGGGTCTGGAGTCACAGCAGTCCAGACCAGGTAAGGATGGCAGTTGCCTTCCCTAAAGGACATTAGTGAACCAGATTAAGTTTTTCCTGACAAATGATCATCAGTAGATTCTTAATTCCAGATTTTTGTTGAATTCAAATTCCACCATCTGCCACGGTGGGATTCAAACCCCAGGTCTCCAGTACATTACTTGGGTCTCTGGATTAATAGCCCAGCGATAATACCACTAGGCCATCGCCTCAGAGTTGAATTATAATCCTCCACTACAAATCCCACTCCTTGGTTTTTACTTTTTGCATCATTCATTTCAGTCAAGACAGACTTGTGGTTCCATCATGTACATTTTAAACACTTTAAAGTGGTTAAACTTCTCAATGTCTTATTTTTAAATTAAGAGTCCAATGTGCATGAGACTACCAAGGTCAAAAGAAAAAAAGTGGAGTGATTAAATGAAGCTAAATTTTCCATTTCTTATACAATGTACATGTTTTAAAACACTTAGTTTCATCGAATCAAAACATCCCAATGAAAGAATGTTTCCTCCCTTCTAGATAATAATACCTTGCACAATGACCCCAATTTTTGGTCTACACATCATTTTTTCTAAATAAAACTTGTAGGTTGTAAGCAAAGAAGCAATGAAGGAAGTAGACAATTCTAACGTTGGAAGGCTTCTGAAAGAAGATAAGTTAACAATGTAATTAATCAATTTGATCACAAAAGAACAGTATGTTGCGCAGCATATTTAGTGCATGGAAAAAAGGAGAAAGGAAAATTCAAAAGGAGCATAAATCAAAAAGACAGCTAAAAAGAAACTTAATACCTCTGTGGACTGGCCCTGTTTCATTGAAAAAAATGCTGAATTCTGTTTTCATGTTTGGGCTCTGGAAGAGTTGAAAGCTTCTATGTTTAGAACGTGATTATGTCAGTGCACCTTTTTACTAAGAAAAATTAGTATTCTGTTCTGTAATAAGTGAAGGGTCCAGCTGTACTCTCTTTTCAAATTCAATGAACATTCCAAATAGCGTTGGACACCATGAACAATTCCTTACCAGACACAATGGACTCCAAAGTCAAACACATGTGCAAATGATGTGTAGATTCTTTAAATTGAAACCTTTATTGAATTAATACATTGAAAAACAGATTTTAAAAAGACAAACTTCACAGAACCTGTAGAAAAATATAAGTTCTTCCTAAAATCCTGAAACAAAATTTTGTGCCTATTGCAAGTTTTAGCTACTGCAACTAAAGTGATTTAGTTTGTGAGCAGGCCAAGGTTTCCTTTCTGGAAAAATAGCAAAAACATGAAGTGGTACCAACAGCCAGAACCACACACTCAATATGCAGAGACTGTTAACGACCATAAAAGAGAGGTATAAAGAGATTGTCTACTTCCTGTGAACTTTTCCAAAAGTTAAAGAGGCCTTTTTTTTTAAAAGCCTCATTAGATAGCCCTTAATTAGAAAGGCACCAAATTCGTAGATGCATTCTGAAGACAGTGACAAAAAGAAAATGCAAACTCAAAAAGTGAATGATGCGAATTCACAAAAGGACCCAAAAACTTGCATTGAAGTACATTCGGAAATGCAAGAATAAAATTGAGTTTTGGGAAATCTCAGTACATTTCAAAGGTTTTTCAAAAAGAAAATTCTATATTGCATACGCGTCATTTCTTCAAAATTTAAAAGGCACAAAGCCAAGAGCAGGAGACTGCAGTGTCAAAACAGTGCAGCTGTAGCTCTGCTGATATACAACAGAGTGTAGTAAAAAGGAAAATCAGAATCAATATAAATACAATGTTCGGGAATACAATTCCAGCCAATGCAATGTCTTATTTAAAAAAAAGAGTATGGACTCTCAAGTGAAGAAAACACTCTTGAAAGGATTCTATAAAATTATAATGCAGGCTTTTATTTTCACAGCACCAAGCGTGAATCTCCATTGTATAAGACACAATGAAGTTTTGTATTGAATAAACTAGAATGATTTTGGCATTCTAGCTGATCTGGCCTAACTATGAGAAACAAACACAGCAATGAACGTTAATTAATGGTCATCTGAAAAACACAGTTCTCTTAATTTCCATTGAAAAATAGAAAATTTGTTCTTTACTTTGTAGCACCTGCTTGGTATAAACACACTGTATCTTATGATCTTCTTGCTGAAATGCTAAATAAATAAGACAATTTCTTATTGTGTGAACTGAATATTCCCTTCCTTAGTTCTCAGTCACATTTTGTAAAATACTTGACTACTCTGAAACACAATATATTTAACCTGGTAACTGAGAAAATATTTACATACTGGACATCTTAACACCAACATTTTAATTGCTTTCTGATGAAATGTTGATATCCTTCAAGATACTCCACCTATGAACAGTGGAATAATTGTCAAAGGAGCCAGATTTTTTAAAAAAGACTGTAAAGATTCCATTTGTGTTGAGTATTCACTATTGTATAATAATTAAAATTGAGACATTTGATCACTGTAATGTTATTTAAGGACCAAATATCAGAATCATTGATATTCAATTATGCATGCTCACTGTAATCCACATTTTCCCACAGAGGTAAATGAGTTGGATATGTCCCAGGACGTGTCCATTTTCGCCCCTCTTAAATTAGCTGGCTCAATTTATTCCGTAACTCTACAAACTGGGCAGTGTTCAACATTTCCATAGCTGGTATAACCTGCAGCAGAGAAAGAAAACAAAACTTTATAATAAATATTCCAGTGGATTCTCTCAATCTCAAGGATGCGCAGGGTAGGGGTGTGTGGCCACGCTTAAGTGCCCATAGTGTCCTGGTCTGTGCAGGCAAAAGGTGTATGTGCGTGTCTGGGTGGGATGCTCTTTGGAGGGTCCGTGTGGACCTCAGAGGCCAAACAGCCTTCTTCCATACTGTAGGAATTCTATGATTCTCAAAATGGTTAAGTGCTATAAAAAATTCAATTGAAATAGTGTTTAACTCCCAATGGAAGTGTGAGGACAGGAAGATGGTCCAATACAAACATGTACCATGTAGAACACAGGCTTGAAGCCAGGAATGTATCACTGGAATACACTTGTACAAGATGCCTTATATAACATAATGGGGCAAGGCTCTGTGGATGACCAGTTGACTGCAAATGGTGCAAGACAAGAGATATCATGAACAAGCAAGGTAATGAAATAAAAATAATTCTGAGGCCCAATTGTGAGAGGATTGAATATAGATGTAGATTCTGAGGAACTACTACATCATTACTCAAATTTCATAGCCTCCCAAAACTGCAATGTGCATCAAAGATTAAAATCAACATTGTCAAATTCTAAAAAAGTGCAAACATACCTTACTTTGTAGAAAACTGTGAAGAGTTTGTGTCCAGTGATGTCCCTTGTTTTTGAATCTGTGGAAGAAAGTGGTCACAATGAGTATATTTATTTGTTGTTTACAGTAACTCCAGGGAATTAAATCTGACCTCGGTGACCCAGTATCACACCCAACAAGATTAACAAAACAAAATTTCCTCTGCCTGCTAGCTGCATTCCTGATGAAGGGATTTTGCCCAAAATATCAATTCTCCTGCAGCTCGGATGCTGCCTGACCTGCTGTGCTTTACCAGCACCACAATCCCTTGACTCTGATGTCCAGCATCTGCAGTCCTCACTGTCTTCAGTCATGGTACCTACAGTTGAAGGCTGGCACTTATACCACAGTGACTGACTTCACAAAGATAAAAGAATTAAACTAACAAGCGCTGCATACCCTTGTGAAATCTTGCAAAGACATACAAACAGATTTTTGGTGAGCAAAGACAGACTTTAAAAAATGCAAAGGAAATGTCAAGTATAGCAACATTCTGCTCAGAGAAACGAGAGAACTGTTCAAAAGGATGGAAGAATTTAAGCTCAAGCATAGAAATGTGTATTCTTGTAAAGTATCTGCACAGAACAGGTAAGACATGAAGTAAAGGATGAATAAAAATATTTTGCCAACTGGGTGGTGTAGCAAAGATGTGGTAAGTACAGGGTTATGGAAGTTAAATTAGAATTGCCATGTTGGGAGAATGCTTTAGATTCTTATGAATTAAGTTGAGTGTAAAACCACTGCTTCCATCCAAATGATGTCCACATTTGAAATTCACACAATGTGGCAGCACAGTTTAAAGCAAACGAATACAGATATTAAAATTTTTCATTTACAGGAAAAAATTCTTCCTGAATGTAGAGACTGCATGCTGTTAACAACTTGGAATAGGGAGTTTCCTGCTTTCAGCCTCTTCTCTAGATGCAGCAGTGACCCTGATAATCTTTAAAGTGTTGAAGGAATTCTGCAGCCTGAACATAGTGATAGTTTTTCCACTTAGAGGAGTCCAAACCTGAGCCCATAAATGTATAGGGGCCACTAAGGAATCAAAAAAAAAGATTTCTAGAGAAACTGCTTTACCTCAGAATGGTTAGAACGCACTACTACGTGGAATGGAATACCATTTAAGGGAAAACCTAAATAAGTATAAAGAGGAAGAAACTTAGAGAAGAATATAACGATTTAGGGAGACTAGAGTGGAAGGATAAACATATCAAATGATATTTCAGCTGAATTGCCGGTTTCCATCCTTTCTTAAATATGTGCAAATTATTAGCAAATGTGCAAAGCCATCCATCCAGTCAATTTAAATAATGGTTCATACTTGCACAGAATGGAAAGGATCAGCTGGGCAGAACATCTAACTAATGAAGGGGCCTGGAGCACAAATGAACAAGTTGGCCGAATGCATTTTGGAAAAGACCAAGAGGCTAAGTCTGAGACTGAGGCTCTTACAAGAAAACAGACCTGCAAGAAATATTACGGAGGGAAGATTTCCAGGAATAAGTGGAAGACAGAGAAAGAGAATTGAGGATATTAGATGGTTTGAAAATTGAAATAAGTGATTGGCAAATGAAAAGAAAACTGGCAGAGAGACTTGGAGGAAGCCATAAGTCAAGACTCTGCCTTTGGAGAGAGCACACACCACGATGATGATAAGAAAAATAGAACTGTGACAGAATTTTTGCAACAAAGAGTGTCCTATTAACTTGTTGACCAATTCATTGGGAATTGTTTAAAATACTAATACCAAGGTGGAAGCTAATCATCTAAAATTCTTCTCTGCATCCAAATGAGTTTTAAGCCTGTTTTAAGTTTTGCCATTATGGGTTTCAACAAACTCTGATCTCCCTAGGTTTCTCTATTTGTTGAACATTTTACTCTACATCTCTTGGAGATCCATTACTTAGTATGGAACCAGAAGTGTTTTCCTATCATTACTTGGTCAACATTGAGGACAATATCAGAGAAATTTGACAGTGTTTGCTGAGACTTTTCAAAACGTAGAAAATAAAATTCTAGGCTCTGTCTCACATTGGAGAACACTAGCAAAACCATCAGATATTATCAATCACTTGATCCTTACCAGATTAGGAGGAGAAAGTGAGGTCTGCAGACGCTGGAGATCAAAGCTGAAACTTTATTGCTGGAACAGCACAGCAGGTCAGGCAGCATCTAGGGAACAGAAGATTCGACGTTTCGGGCACATGCCCTTCCTCAGGAATGAGCAGAGAGTGTTCAGCAGGAGAAGATAAAAGGTAGGGAGGAGGGACTTGGAGGAGGGGCGTTGGAAATGTGATAGGTGGAAAGAGGTCAAGGTGAGGGTGATAGGTCGGAGTAGGGTGGAGGCGGAGAGGTCAAGAAGACGACTGCAGGTCAGGAAGGCGGTGCCGGACTGGAGGGATTCGGCTGAGACAAGGTGGGGGGAGGGGGGATGAAGAAACTGGTGAAGTCCAAGTTCATCCCCTGTGGTTGGAGGGTTCCCAGTCGGAAGATAAGACGCTCCTCCTCCGACCGTCGCGTTGTTGTGGTTTGGCGGTGGATGAGTCCAATGACCTGCATATCCTCGGTGGAGTGGGAGGGGGAGTTGAAATGCTGTGCTACAGGGTGATTGGGTTGGTTCGTCCGGGTGGCCCAGAGGTGCTCTCTGAATCGCTCCGCAAGTAGGCGGCCTGTCTCCCCAATATAGAGGAGGCCACACCGGCTGCAGCGGATGCAGTAGATAATGTGGGTGGAGGTGCAGGTGAATCTGTGGCGGATATGGAAGTTTCCTTTGGGGCCTTGGAGAGAAGTGAGGGGGGAGGTGTGGGCGCAAGTGTTGCACCTCCTGCGGTTGCAAGGGAAGGTGCCGGGAGTGGAGGTTGGGTTGGTGGGGGGTATGGATCTGACAAGGGAGTCGCGGAGGGAGTGGTCTCTACGGAAAGCTGATAGAGGAGGGGAGGGAAATATATCCTTGGTGGTGGGGTCCGTTTGGAGGTGGCGGAAGTGACGGCGGATGATGTGCTGTACATGGAGATTGGTGGGGTGGTAGGTGAGGACCAGTGGGGTTCTGTCCTGGTGGCGGTTGGAGGGGCGGGGCTCAAGGCCGGAGGAGCGGGAAGTGGAGGAGATGCGGTGGAGGGCATCGTCGATCACGTCGGGGGGGAAATTGCGGTCCTTGAAGAAGGAGGCCGTCTGTGTTGTGCGTATTTTGAACTGGTCCTCCTGGGAGCAGATGCGGCGGAGACGAAGGAATTGGGAGAATGGGATGGCGTTTTGGCGGAGACGAAGGAATTGGGAGAATGGGATGGGGCGGAGACGAAGGAATTTCAATCAAGACCCTCACCCACCCTCTGACGACCCCTTCTCCAACCTCCAACACACCCCGTCCACCTGGACACCCCGTGCTGGCCTCCTACCTGCCCTCGACCTCTTTATTGCAAACTGCCGCCGCGATATTAACCGCTACCTGAACTCCCACACCCCTCCCACCCACTCCAACCTCTCACCCTCGGATCGCACAGCCCTCCACTCCCTCCGTTCCAACCCCAACCTCACCATCAAACCAGCTGACAAGGGAGGAGCAGTAGTAGTTTGGCGCACCGACCTCTACACCGCTGAGGCCAAACGCCAGCTCGCAGATACCTCCTCCTACTGCCCCCTTGACCATGACCCCACCCCCCACCACCAAACCATCATCTCCCAGACCGTCCATAACCTCATCACCTCAGGGGACCTCCCATCCACCGCCTCCAACCTCATAGTACCACAACCCCGCACCGCCCGCTTCTACCTCCTGCCCAAAATCCACAAACCTGACTGCCCCAGACGACCCATCGTCTCAGCCTGCTCCTGCCCCACCGAACTCATCTCCTCCTACCTCGACACGGTCCTGTCCCCATTAGTCCAAGAACTCCCCACTACGTCCGTGACACCACCCACGTCCTCCACCTCCTCCAGGATTTCCGCTTCCCCGGTCCCCAACGCCTCATCTTCACCATGGACATCCAGTCCCTGTACACCTCCATCCCCCATCACGAAGGACTCAAAGCACTCCGCTTCTTCCTTTCCCGCCGTACCACCCAGTACCCTTCCACCGACACCCTCCTTCGACTGACTGAACTGGTCCTCACCCTGAACAACTTTTCTTTCCAATCCTCCCACTTTCTCCAAACAAAAGGAGTAGCCATGGGCACCCGCATGGGCCCCAGCTATGCCTGCCTCTTCGTAGGGTATGTGGAACAATCCATCTTCCGCAACTACACTGGCCCCACCCCCCATCTTTTCCTCCGCTACATTGATGACTGTATCGGCGCTACCTCGTGCTCCCACGAGGAGGTTGAACAGTTCATCCACTACACTAACACCTTCCACCCCGACCTCAAATTCACCTGGACAGTCTTGGACTCCTCCCTCCCCTTCCTAGACCTTTCTGTTTCTATCTCAGACGACCGAATCAACACGGACATCTACTACAAACCGACCGACTCCCACAGCTACCTGGACTACACCTCCTCCCACCCCGCCCCCTGTAAAAACGCCATCCCATTCTCCCAATTCCTTCGTCTCCGCCGCATCTGCTCCCAGGAGGACCAGTTCAAAATACGCACAACACAGACGGCCTCCTTCTTCAAGGACCGCAATTTCCCCCCCGACGTGATCGACGATGCCCTCCACCGCATCTCCTCCACTTCCCGCTCCTCCGGCCTTGAGCCCCGCCTCTCCAACCGCCACCAGGACAGAACCCCACTGGTCCTCACCTACCACCCCACCAATCTCCATGTACAGCACATCATCCGCCGTCACTTCCGCCACCTCCAAACGGACCCCACCACCAAGGATATATTTCCCTCCCCTCCTCTATCAGCTTTCCGTAGAGACCACTCCCTCCGCGACTCCCTTGTCAGATCCATACCCCCCACCAACCCAACCTCCACTCCCGGCACCTTCCCTTGCAACCGCAGGAGGTGCAACACTTGCGCCCACACCTCCCCCCTCACTTCTCTCCAAGGCCCCAAAGGAAACTTCCATATCCGCCACAGATTCACCTGCACCTCCACCCACATTATCTACTGCATCTGCTGCAGCCGGTGTGGCCTCCTCTATATTGGGGAGACAGGCCGCCTACTTGCGGAGCGATTCAGAGAGCACCTCTGGGCCACCCGGACGAACCAACCCAATCACCCTGTAGCACAGCATTTCAACTCCCCCTCCCACTCCACCGAGGATATGCAGGTCATTGGACTCATCCACCGCCAAACCACAACAACGCGACGGTCGGAGGAGGAGCGTCTTATCTTCCGACTGGGAACCCTCCAACCACAGGGGATGAACTTGGACTTCACCAGTTTCTTCATCCCCCCTCCCCCCACCTTGTCTCAGCCGAATCCCTCCAGTCCGGCACTGCCTTCCTGACCTGCAGTCTTCTTCTTGACCTCTCCGCCTCCACCCTACTCCGACCTATCACCCTCACCTTGACCTCTTTCCACCTATCACATTTCCAACGCCCCTCCTCCAAGTCCCTCCTCCCTACCTTTTATCTTCTCCTGCTGAACACTCTCTGCTCATTCCTGAGGAAGGGCATGTGCCCGAAACGTCGAATCTTCTGTTCCCTAGATGCTGCCAGACCTGCTGTGCTGTTCCAGCAATAAAGTTTCAACCTTACCAGATTAGGCAACAACTGGTTTCCATCCCAAGAAGACACAAGTGAACCATCTATGATAAGACCATAAAATGTCCGACCATCAGATGCTGGAGCAGAAGTAAGACATATAGCCCATGAAGTCTGCTCCGTTATTCAAAGGGATCATGGATGATCTGATAATCTTCAACTCCACTTTCCTTTCTTTATGAAAACCCTCAATTCCCTTCCTGATTAAAAGTCTCTCAGCCTTTTCGTCAGACAGCTTTATGATCACTCATTTACTGGTACTAACTTTTTAAAAGTTAGTTTGAATTCTGAAATTGCTATGGTTAGTTTTGAACTTGTGCTCGCAATTATTAAATCTACACCAACGCACTGAAGCTTGTATTTTGTAGGCTGATTTCAACTAAGGTAAACATTGGTTTCTGCAACCCCCTCAGCTGAGCACAGCTGGAGGGTAGGAAGAGAAATAAACAGAATCAAGCTTCTATTGAAGATCCTGATGGTTAAATAACAATTAAAGATGCACACATTTCAGCAAGCTGTCGGGGACATAAAACCCTTGGACCTGTACGTCAGCAAGGAGAAGGAAAGAAAAATACTAATTTCTAAAAACATACCATTTAAAAACACAGGATTGAATTCTCAAGCTTGGATATCACCCAGGAAAATAATGGTATGGGACTCCCTGGGTAAAGAGCGGTCTTCCAATTTTAAAGATACAAAACCTACAGCAATGTAGTATTTTGTTTGGAATATAAACAAACAGGTCACAAATATTACAGCACATCAGATTGCAAGAGAAATCACTTTTCAGCGATTCAAGTGCCTATTAGCACCTAGCTTTTGAATGATGCATTACAATAATATAAAATATAAACGATGATCTCTGAATTCCATTGGCCAATTTAATAACTTGCCTCCCATAGAATGAGAAAGGGACCAAAACAGTTGTCTAATTCAGATTTGTTTCATGAAACCTGGCCAATTGTGTGGGTTAGGTGATCACTGCAGCTGGTTTAAGTCAAAAACAGCGTTCTGAAATTAATGTTTGACCAGCCAAGGGCAAGGAAACCAGTCAGACAGGCTACATGCGAAATATACAAAGATCCTCATCTATTGATTTGCACAATTACGAGAATCTTCACACATTAGAGATGAAACCTCAGCTACAACCATCAAACCTGAAAACACAGCCCTAGCAGACAGAGAGTACAAACAAGAAGTTATTTCAAGGTAAACCAGGGGAGATGGATTTGAGAATGCAAAACTGAACAGGCTCAAGGAGCAAGGGGCCTGCTTTGACAGCATTGATCTGGAAGTAATATCTTGGAACAGAGAATTTAACAGATAATTTCTGCAGTCCAGTTCTGCTGCTGACAGTCCAAGAAAGCCAACTAACCACGGGCTCAAGTCAAGAACTCTTCATTTTAAACTCCAATCATTTATTAACTTTGTGCCAGCCACTTGAGCCACATACACAGGTACAAAGGCTGTATGTTTGCCAACACATCTTTTATTACTGTTCGAAAATAAAGATGTCTTTTCTTTCACTCAAGGAAACCTTGTGGTTGGCTCCTTGTTGCTTACAATGAAAGCAGTTAAACTACATTTTTAATTAGGGAAAGGTGTGGTTCCAAGCCAAAACAAACTTAAACCTTTGTTGCAAACAGTTAAAGAAGCTAAATTAAAAAGGGAGTTGGCTTACTCCTCATTTGATTGTACGGGTGTGGGTAGTGCATCTCTTCATGTGAATTACTTTTGAAAACATCGCATTAAAAGGCCAATACATTTAAAACCCACACGCCAAATACATTTTAAAAATCATCTCACATCACAAGGCAGCCAACTGGAGACATCTGACATTACCTTCAACATTTAAACTACATCTTTGCAGATCCCAGAAATACTCACTCGTGCCATGACTCCACAAGAATGGTGAGCACAGGGATACTAACAGATTGGATAGTTGCTTGTTTAAAAGTCAGGAAGAGGGTCACCAGATCAGAGACGTAGTCAGCATCATGACGCTTAAACCTAAATAAATTTAGAAGATAAAATAAAATAGCACATTACCACTTTTCTCTCAAAGATTTTAATAACAGTGCAAGAATAAACCCAGTATGAAAGGAGAAGAAAACCACAGAGGTATTTGTAAGAAAACAATGACAAACTCCAAACAACTGAAACTGAACTTTCAAACACATTCTTGAAAAAAGAATTAAAGGAGACAAGGGGTGGCTCAGTAGCTAGCGCTGCTGTGTCTCAGTGCCAGAGACCCAGGTTTGATTCCACAGTTGGGTGACTGTCTGTGTGGAGTTTGCACATTCTCTTAGGGTCTGCTTGGGTTTCCTCTGGGTGTGCTAGTTTCCCCCCTCAGTCCAAAGATGTATAGATTAGGTGGATTAGCCATGCAAAATGCAGGGTTACAGGGACAGGGTAGCGTCTGGGTCTCAGTTGGATGCTGTTCGGAGATTCAATGGACCTAATGGTCTGCTTCCACACAGTAAGGATTCTATAGGGCAGAACTGCTGAATTCTTCTCCCTCACCCCTATTCAGTGAGCACGAAATTATCAGTGTATCCAAACTGAGCTCTATTTCGTTGGTAGAACAATTTCCTCAGGAAGACCAGTTTTTCACATACCATTTTAAATGAAATGTTTAGTAAAGTTAAGGTATAGTCAAACTCAACCATAGGGCTATCCTTTCGTTAGAGAGATGACAGGTGGTGGTTTCACTCAAGGGTAACCACGCCTCAGGTGAAGGGAGAGACTAAGAAGGACAGTCCTTCATGATAACCTCAGTGCGGGGTTTGAAACTACTGTTTGTATCACACTGCATTGCAGACCCAACATTCAGCCAACCAAGCTAACTGAGCCCTGAAATTCCTTATTAACCTCAATTATAATGGTATTCTGTTTGCACACAGATTGGCATCACTGGTGACCATTAGTCATTGTACGATAAATTGAAAAGCTCTTCACGAAACAACAGTCAGCTATAAGCGTAATTGACATGCAATAAATCAGGTCCTTTGACAAAGGTACGTGTTATTGGATAGTTAATTGCAATTACAATTACAGTAATCTTGAGAAATGTTTAAGATATGGGTGATCATGTGAAGTGAATCATAGAATCCCTACAGGCCATTTGGCCCAACAAGTCCACACTGACTCTCTGAACAGTAACCCACCCAGGCCAATTCCCAAACCCTGCTCCTCTACATTTACCCCTGACTAATGCTCCTAACATACACACCCCTGAACACTCTGGGCAGTTTAGCATGGCCAATTCACCTAACATTAACATTTTTGGACGGTGGGTTGAAACTAGAGCACGTAAAGGAAACCCACGTGGACATGGGTAGAATGCGCAAACCCCACACAGAATCAAACCCAGGTACCTCATGCTGTGATGCAACAGTGCTAACCACCGAGCCACCTATTCAAATACTTGAATAAATGTGTATGTCTTGCAACCACAGTCTTGCAAATGTAAAGTCAAGAACTCAGGCCAGCAGGGTTGGCAAGTAGCAGGGGTTAAACAGAGCCAGCTGACACTGTCATAGAATCAGAGATGTACAGCATGGAAACAGACCCTTCAGTCCAATCTGTCCATGCTGACCAGATATCCCAACCCAATCTAGAGCGGGGTTTGGGAATTGGCCTGGGTGGGTTACTGTTCAGAGGGTCAGTGTGGACTTGTTGGGCCAAATGGCCTGTAGGGATTCTATGATTCACTTCACATGATCACTCATATTTTAAACATTTCTCAAGCTTACTGTAATTGCAATTAACTATCCAACAACACGTACATTTGTCAAAGGACCTAAATTTATTGCATGTCAATTACGCTTATAGCTGACTGTTGTTTCGTGAAGAGCTTTTCAATCTTTCGTACAATGACTAATAGTCACCAGTGATGCCGATCTGTCAGCACCCGGTCCATATCCCACCAAACCCTTCCTATTCATATACCCATCCAAATGCCTCTTAAATGTTGCAATTGTACCTGCCTCCACCACTTCCTCTGGCAGCTCATCCGATACACGCATTAAAGACTTGCCTCTTAGATCTCTTTTATATCTTTCCCCTCTCACCCTCAACCTATGCCCTCTAGTTCTGGACTCCCCAACCCCAGGAAAAGACTTTGTCTATTTACCTTATCCATGCCCTTCATAATTTTGTAAACCTCTATAAAGTCACCCCTCAGCCTCCAACGCTCCAAGGAAAACAGCCCCAGCCTGTTCAGCCTCTCCCTATAGCTCTAATCCTCCAACCCCGGCAATATCCTTGTAAATCTTTTATGAACTCTTGGTATGATGGAGGCAGAAGCAGACTGGAAGGAGTAAGAAAAAATGAAGGGAAGAGGAAAAGGCAAATAATTCCCAGCTGTCCAAAGTTCAATGGTGCAATACCTTAGCAGGGATGACAGTGGAGGAACAATGGCAAATATTTCTGTGTATAATGCAGAAGTTGCAGGATCAGTTCATTCCAAAAAGGAAGAAAGATCCTAGGAGGAGGCATGGGTGGCCGTGGCTGACGAGGGAAGTTAAGAAACAAAGTTAAAAGAGAAAAAGTATAACATAGCAAAGATAAGTGGGAAAACGGAGGGCTGGGAAGCTTTTAAAGAGCAACAGAGGATTACTAAGAAAGAAAGATGCGGAGAAAAAATGAGGTACGAAGGTAAACTGGCCAATAATATAAAGGAGGATAGTAAAAGCTTTTTTAGGTATGTGAAAGGCAAAAAAATGGTTAAGACTAAAATTGGGGCCTTGAAGACAGAAACAGGAGAATATATTACAGGGAACACAAAATGGCAGAAGAATTGAATTGGTACTTCAGATCTGTGATCACTGGGGAAGACACAAGCAATCTCCCTGAGGTAACAGTGGCTGAAGGACCTGAACTTAAGGGAATTTATATTTGCCAGGAATTGGTGTTGCAGAGACTCTTAGGTCTGAAGGTTGATAAGTCCCCGGGGCCTGATGGCCTACATCCCAGGGTACTGAAGGAGGTGGCTCGAGAAATCGTGGATGCGTTGGTGATTATTTTCAGATATCGATAGATTCGGGATCAGTTCCTGCGAACGGGAGGGTGGCTAATGTTGTACCACTTTTTAAGAAAGGTGGGAAAGAGAAAGCAGGAAATTATAGACCAGTTAGTCTGACCTCAGTGGTGGGAAAGATGCTGGAGTCTATTATAAAGGATGAAATTATGACACATCTGGATAGTAGTAACAGGATAGGTCAGAGTCAGCATGGATTTATGAAGGGAAAATCATGCTTGAGTAATCTTCTGGAATTTTCTTGAGGATATAACTCTGAAGATGGACGAGGGAGATCCAGTAGATGTAGTGTACCTGGACTTTCAGAAAGCTTTTGATAAAGTCCCACATAGGTGGTTAGTGAGCAAACTTAGGGCGCATGGTATTGGGGGCAAAGTACTAACTTGGATTGAAAGTTGGTTGGCTGACAGGAAACAAAGAGTAGTGATAAACGGCTCCATTTCAGAATGGCAGACAGTGACCAGTGGGGTACCGCAGGGATCAGTACTGGGACCGCAACCTTTTACAATATATGTGAATGATATAGAAGATGGTATTACTAATAACATTAGCAAATTTGCTGATGATACTAAGCTGGGTGGCAGGGTGAAATGTGATGAGGATGTTAGGAGATTACAGGGTGACCTGGACAAGTTAAGTGAGTGGGCAGATGCATGGCAGATGCAGTTTAATGTGGATAAATGTATGGTTATCCACTTTGGTGGTAAGAACAGGAAGGCAGATTACTACCTAAATGGAATCAATTTAGGTAAAGTGGCAGTACAGAGAGATCAGGTTGTTCTTGTACACCAGTCAATGAAGGTAAGCATGCAGGTATAGCAGATAGTGAAGAAGGCTAATAGCATGTTGGCCTTCATAACAAGAGGGATTGAGTATAGAAGCAAAGAGGTTCTTCTGCAGCTGTACAGGGCCCTGGTGAGACCACACCTGGAGTACTGTGTGCAGTTCTGGTCTCCAAATTTGAGGAAAGACATTCGGGCTATTGAGGGAGTGCAGCGTAGGTTCACGAGGTCAATTCCTGGAATGGCGGGATTACCTTACACTGAAAGACTGGAGTGACTGGGCTTGTATACCCTTGAGTTTAGAAGACTGAAGGGGGATCTGATTGAGACATAAGATTATTAAAAGATTGGACACTCTAGAGGCAGGAAACATGTTTCCGCTGATGGGTGAGTGCCGAACCAGAGGACACAGCTTAAAAATACTGGGTAGACCATTTAGGACAGAGATGAGGAGAAACTTCTTCACCCAGAGAGTAGTGTCTGTGTGGAATGCTCTACTCCAGAGGGCAGTGGAGGCCCAGTCTCTGGATTCATTTAAGAAAGAGTTGGATAGAGCTCTCAAGGATTGCGGAATCAAGGGTTATGGAGATAAGGCAGGAACAGGATACTGATTAAGGATGATCAGCCATGACCATATTGAATGGTGGTGCAGGCTCGAAGGTACTCCTGCACCTATTGTCTATTTTTTTCAGTCTGAAGTCTCTAACTGCTGCTCTACTTGGTCAGATTTTACTGCCAGGAGTTGAGGGTTGGTGAAAAACATGCAACAATCTTCACCCTAATATGGCCGTTACCAAGTTATTAGGTGAGGGATATCAGAAAGGGATTGAATGAGAAACAATTTCCTCAATCATGGTTACCAAAGAGCTCATTTGACTAGTCAGCCAAGGCAGGGGAAACTGTGGAATTCACAAATCTGCACAATTATCAGACTTGAACTTGGGCTGATTGTTTCGACCAGAGTTAGCTTGCACTCACTGGGTTCAACAGAACAAGTACGAATTTTAAACTGATGAACGATTTATTTGTTTTGCGTTATTTCAGTTGCAAGAAAGGTTTTTTTTTTAATTAGGCAATACAGCGTTCTTGCTCCAGCCTGGGCTTGGCTGGTGGCAGCAAATGCTGTTGAGGCAATTTATTTCAGGTTCCTATTCTAACAGGTCGCAGTAGCAACCTCATTGCTGCTGCTGGGACAAACAAACAGAGGAGCCTGCACAACATCCACAATTGTTCAGCAAACTGCCCTAAACATTGGTACAGAAGTTTACACTGAGTGAAACTCAGCAAGCACTTTAAACCAATGGTGAATCACAATGTGCCTACTTAATGCCTCTCTTAGGAGGCATTTTCCCATTGGAGGTAATATAATGCTGAACTTGTCAATGTATTTAGAAAGATAATATTGTGACAATTTATGGTGGTTATGGAGTTGATACTATACACAATATTTAACAATGCAATTCCTCATATAGTGCACAGCTTACACTAAAGCTTTTATCAGCCTTCAACATAACTATCTAAACAAAGTACTGGGTGTTGAGAGATCTATCAACAGCAGTTAAATTATACTTACGCGTCAATCAACATGGTTTTATATACATAAATATTGCTGCACAGCATGCCACAGAAATGATGCAAGATGTCCTCTTTCATGCTCAGACAGTCAAACAGGAGTTTCAGGGCCCAGAAATTTTTCTAGAAGTTTAACAGAGAGTATTAAACCAGCATAAAGAAATTCAATCCTGACTTCTTGCATCATGCATCACCGAACAGCAGTTTGGAATGTGGTGCTGAAATGGGCTAAGTGGACCAAATGTCAATGGAAGAACATCTGGGTAAGAGCGATCTCAAATTACAAGGTTTAGATTAGGTACATGTCAGCAATGGTGCAAAGCGAGGAAACCAAAGCCACAGTACTCTCAGGATGAGAGAGATAGAGAATGTGCTAAAATAAGTGGAGGAAACACAATGCAAGTCAAATGAATTCTTTAAGCAAGAATCAAGACAACTACAATAAGTTGATAGGGGAATTGAAGAGAAAACATGAACAAAGAGCATCAGAAAACAGAATGGCAATTAACAAAAAGAAATTCAAAAATTCACTGCAATCATAGAAATAGTATGAAGTAAAATATTATTATGAAGGATGGAATGTGAGACAGGCACGGCTAGAATACTGAATGAGTACTTTGTACCATTGTTTATCAAAGGAAAAGTACTGATAATATTGATTAAGTGAAGCTAGTAGGGGTAAAGGATGCACTGGAAATCAATAGTAATGATATATCAGAAAGTTATAATTCTACAATTCTAAGTGACACAGCAGGGGAATAAAGTTATTTGCAAGGTTTGAGATCAGAAAGTTACATTCTGTTCCAAGTTCCAATTCCTGAAATATACTACATTTCAATGGTGGGGTTTGAAATTTGCAGGTTGACAGTCAATTGGGCACATCACATTTACAAATGTTTCACAAGTGACACACTTTAAGCTCACACTTCAACAGGCTCACACTTCAAGGGAACCAAAGCTGCTTAGAGTGTTTTCGCACCCTCCTCCCATATCACATCAGCTCTACACCCACGATGACAGAAAGATAGCATCTAGACCACATATTAATAATAGTTTCCAGATACCTTCAAGTATTTCTGTCCAAGAGGCACATGACTATACATTACCCTTTTACAGCAGCCCTTTATGTATAATTTCCCAAATACAGATCATCAGGACAATTCAGCTAGCATTTATTTCCATCTTAACCTCTAACCCATTTACTCTCTTCCCATCTAAACATATTCCACTTGTTAAAATGGTGCAGTTTCAGCATGAGCAAGTTCATGCTGGTCACCTATCTGGGCATGCAGCATCTGGTACACACTAATTCTACAATATTATAGATGCTCTAATATTTAAGAGTATTTTTGCCAGAGGGTGCATTCCTCTTAAAACACAGAGGTCAACCATGCAGTTTTCTTTGAGTTTGTTGGACACAAAGAATCAAAAGTTTCAAACCTGCTAACCAGTTTGCAAGCACTGAGGGCTTTGATGCCATCCTGTGGCCAACAGCAAGACTGCAGTGCAGCAACACAAAATACCAAACACGTACAAGGCTCGATTCCAGAATCCAGACCGAGACTCAGTTTTACAAATACGGGGCAAATGCCAACCCTGGAAATTAACATATGGGACAAATCCATCATCCAAGTTCAGTTTGTAATAGGGGAAGCAAATGGAAAGCTGGCCTTTATTTCAAAGGGAATGGAGGATAAAAATTGGGAGGTTTTGCCAAAACAAGACACTAGTCAAACAACAGCTGGAATACAGTGAAGAACTTTTGATTCTTTATCTCAAGGAATAAATACTGGTATTGGAGGTTCAGAGAAGGTTCACTAGGTTGATACCAGGTGTGGTGAGATTGTCTCATGAGGAGAGGTTGAGTAGGTTCAGTCTGTACTCATTAGAAGAATGAGGGGGATCTTATTGAAACTTACAAGACTGTGAGGGGATTGGCAGAGTTCTTTCCCCTGCGAGAGAATCTGGGAGCTGAGGGCATATCTCAGAATAAGTGGTCGCACATTTAAGACAGACATGAGGAAGAATTTATTCTCTTAGAGGGTAGTGAATCTCTGGAATTCATTATTGCAGAGGCTGGGTATCTTCAAGGCTGAGACAGATAGAATCTGTACAGGAATCACAGGTTATGGGGAAATGACAGGAGGAAAGTGAAGCTGAGGCCTATCAGACCAGCCATGATCTTATTGAATAGCTGGGCAGACTCAAATAGACCGAATGGCCTCCCTCTGCTCCTACATCTCATAGACAATGCTGTAAAAAAAAAAAAGGACGGGTGGTCAGCCTGGTATCAATGGCAATGCTCCAGAAAGACAATCAAAAGGATGAGTATGGCACAGAGGCTCAGTGGTTAGCACGGCTGCCTCTCAGCGCCAGGGACCTGGGTTCGATTCTAGCCTCGGACAACTGTGTCGAGTTGGCACATTCCACCCCGTAGGTTTTCCCCAGGTGCTCCGGTTTACTCCCACAGTCCATCGAAGTGCAGGCCTTTTGGGTAGAGGGTGGGTCAGGGTGGGATGCTCTTCTGCGGGTCGGTGTGGACACTATGTGCAAAATTGGCATTAAAATGTAATGATCCCAAATTCCCAATTCCAATTGAACTTTAACTGGAGTAGTTATATGGATAGTATGGCAATGTGAGCAGGTCAGAGATTAGGAATTCTGTGGTGACTAACTGACCTTTTTTATCCTGAAAGCTTGCCCACCCCCTCTACAATGGACGAATCAGGAGTGTGATGGAATATTCCACATTTGTCAGGGTAAGTGCAACTCCAATAATACTCAAAAAAGCTTAACATCCAATACAAAACTGCTTCTTTGATTGACACCTCATCCACCTTCACTATCACTGCACAGCTGCAGAAGAGGGCACCATTTGCAAGATGCAAATTCTCCTCAGGTCAGCATCTTCCAAACTTGCAACCTCTACCAGAGGAAGACAAAAGGAAGCAGATACAGAGGAACCTCAATTATCTGGCATTCGATTATCTGAAGTTCGGATTATCCGGACAAGATCTCTCGGTCCTAATGCTTGGCTAAACTGTGTTATCCGGCACTCGATCATCCGAACAAAATACTCCCTGCCCAAGGCAGTCAGATAATCGAGGTTCCTCTGTACACAGGAACACCACCACCACCTACAGCTTCCCCTTTAAGCCATTTATCATATTTGCATGGAACTATATCACTGTTTCTTTATTACCACTGGGTCAAACACTTTGAATGGCCTTTCTGTGGGTGTCTCTATGGCTCCAGGACTGCTGCAGTTTAAGAAGGTTATAGTCCGATAGGTCTATTTGGAAGTACAAGCTTTTGGAGAGCTGCTCCTTCACTGGGTAGCTAGTGGAGCAGGAAGGCCAAGTTCGGTAGCTATAAGGATGGCCTCAACTGGGATCTTGGATTGATGTCACACTACAGGTGACCCAACTACACAACACACACTCTCGCACATTCTCTCTCTCAGACGCACACACCCTCTCACAGACATATACTCTGGCGCACGCACGCACACACACGTGTCTACTGGATGAATTTGCATTTGCAGATACATTCTATTTTGCTCAAAAAGCACACAATCTGTAGGCAGTTAGTCTATGTGACTTTTTATAAATTCCTACTTTGGAAATAGAAGCAGTTTGACTCAACGTTGGAATACAGACAGACTCTAACCTCACATCTTCAATGCATTGTCTGAGCTGAGATGTCACTTTTTCTTTTATAAAACCATAAGTTATCCAGGGACTGTGAAAGCAGCTCTGGGATTTATTGATTAATCAATCAAAACCTACATCCCTATTCTAAGTGATTAAAGAATAAACAGCAATCTAGGTTAGTTCAACACATCGCATCAATTGTATGACACGTTGATCTCTTACTATAAATTCTGTGTCCTATGATCCTGCCCCACTAACGATCTGACGAAGGAGCAGCACTTCGAAAGCTTTTACTTCCAAATAAGCTGTTGGACTATAAGCTGGTGTTGAGGTTTTTAAACTTTGTCCACCCAGTCTAACATCAGCACCTCTAAATCGCAGTTTTAAGAAGGCAGCTTACTGCCAACTTGATGCATTAAACGTACAATAACAGAAATAGGTGGTGAGAAACCTGTAAACAAACTACAAATAAAAATTGTGACTGTAAGAATGGTTCACATTATTGAAGTATTCAGAATTCAAAGTGGAAAAACTGCAAATGATACGTGGGCTAAAGCTTTTTTGTTAAAGAGATGTAACAGTTGTCTTCATCACAAGCTTAAATTATTCATGTGGTTTCCCAGTACAAAAAGGAACTTTTGAATTGGGAGATAATGATATCTATCTGCAATATCCCATGCATGTCACATTGCCATGGGAATATATTGCAGTGAAATTGTTTTGGGATTGGGTTTTGTTCATATATTTTCTCTCTGAAAAAGACAGTTACTTTAAAGACTTGAAACAGTTTGGGAGACAGAGAGAAACCCACCAGGAAAAAAATAGGCCAGAAGAAAAATGGCAACTAAAACTTTTTGGAGGTGGGACGTGCACAATTAAGGAGAGTTGGAGGGTCATCTAGCTAAATGCTGTTGAAATGGCTGCAAGAAAGCTCACATCTATCCATCTGGGTTGGCTCAGTGGTTAGCACTGCTGCTTCACAGTGTCAGGGACCCAGGTTCGATTCCGGCCTCAAGCAACTGTCTGTGTGGCATTTGTACATACTCCGTGTGTCTGCATGGGCTTCCTCCAGGTGCTCCAGTTTCCTCCCACAATCCAAAGATGTACAGGTTAGGTGAATTGGCCATGCTAAATTGTCCCATAGTGTCCAGGAATGTGTAGGTTAGGTGTATTAGTCAGGGGTAAAATGTAGAGTAATAGGGTATGAGAATGGGTCTAGCCAAATGGCCCGTTTCCACACAGTAGGGATTCTATGATCTCAAAAGAATAGCAGGTGCATGAAGAAGAATCAAAGTGAATTCTTGAGACCTGTGGCACATCTTGGTTTGGTTCCAAACATTAAGGATCCATCAATATCCTGCCAAGTATAAAGGAACTCTTGGGTGGAAAAACAATAAGGGAGGGGGGGGGTCCTGTTGCGACTTTTGGGTTTTAAGAATAAACATTGCTTGGTTTAACTCGTCTTTTTGTTCAAAATGCAAAATCTTATGGCTAACAACCCTGAGTTTCAATTTCTTTTTAAAAAACAAAAAATTGTTGCTGGTTTCACTCAAGATCAGGAGAAGATGGAACCAGGCTAACTCTATAATGCTACACCAAGTACATATGCCCTATGAAAAACCACAGTCTTGAGGACTGATCTGGTTGAGGCCACTTTGAAAACTCCATCTGGGTATTTTCAATCAAAAACATTTAGGAAACATAGTTACCATCTCCCTCAACTGAATGCCAGCTCTCAGTTTATGATTAGGAACTAAAGATCAGGAAAATGTGGCATTCAATGAGTAGAGGTCTTCAGAAGACTAGAAGGAATAGAGGAAGAAAGAAAATTATTAGGATTAAAAAAAGGGATAGAAGATCAAATAACAGAATAAAGTAACCGGGTAAAACAAAGTTAAAATTAGTGTAATTGTAAAATGGAATTCTAAATAGTCAAAATTAGTTTTTTTAGAATAGAAATTGGAAACTAAAAAGATGGTGAAGGAATGAAGAAAACACCAGCTATAGAATCACCATCTCCTTCAAACCAGAGAAGAGTTATAAGACAGGCAAATTTCAAAAGGGAAATAAACTAATTACAGTAATTTTACTGTTCTTACCCCATAAGCTACAACTAATGGCAGAACAATGTTGATCACAGAGAGATTCTGATGAAGCATCTGGGCAGCAGCCACCGTTACAAGAATCAATGCAGATTCTCTGTGAAACTGTAAGAAAAGATATTCATTCATCTAATAAGCCATGGAAATCAATACAACGTTTAACTGCAGTTAAACCTTTTGAATGTCTGTAAAACAAAAGATATGCTTAAATAACTAAAAAGTCAGCACTTTCAGAACAAACAGTTGGAAGTGATATAGGATTGTAATACCTACAATTTATTTTAGTCCCAGGCTTTAGGAGAGAGATAAATTGACTGCCGTTCTTGCAAGAGTTCTTCATTGATCAAGTGCAAGAAGTGTAGGTGTAGGTGGTGTTTGAGGATAACACTGGAGAATGATGTATGGTTCACCTGATCAAGTAACTAACCAATACTCAAGTCTATGTCAGTGCATGAACAGGGGCAGGTAGTGGAGAACTCAGAATATGTAGAACCACACAAAAGACAACTGACATATTTAGAATAGCAGTTTTAAAAGTCATAAAGTAGTAACTGAAACATTCAGTCTGGAGTAAATGTACAGGTTTCCGTACAAATTAAGGGAATGCCCTGGTCAAAACCCTTAAGAGAGTGACTATTTCCTCCTAAAAGTCTCCCTGGGGAGAAGATGCAAGAACTTGGAAATAGTTCCAGCTCCGGTTTCTCATCCAAAGTGAAAATTTAACAATTTAGATGTCAATGGCCTGGTAGTATTAGCACTGGGCTCTTAATCCAGAGACCCGGGTAATGTTCTGGGTACCCAGGTTCGAATTCTGCCATGGAATTAAGAGCCTAATGATGAACATGACAATGATGATTATGACTTTGTTGGAAAAACCCATCTGGTTCACTAACGTCAAGGAATGTGAAGGAAACTGCCATCCTAACCTGGTCTGATCTACATGTGACTCCAGACGCTCAGCAATGTGGCTCACTCTTAACGCCCTCTGGAAAAATAGGGATGGGCAATAAATGCTGGCCTACCCAGCAATGCGCTTATCCCATTAATTAACCAAAAAAAGTCCAGAAAGGGAAAACAGGCCAAACTAAGAGCCCAAAAACTTGGCTATTGAATAGCGTTGACATTGCTTCTTGGAGCATCTAAAGCAGGGAAAGGACGAGTGCTGAAGCATAATTAAATTGCAATAGTTACTGCAAGCCTGCTTGCATCACTGATACTTCTGCTTGTCACAGCATGGCTACTGTGGAGCATCTGAACTGCTCCATGTCGCCCGACTATTCCCCACTCACTTAAATTATTTGTCTTTAACAAGGTCCTTAACACATCTAATTAGTTGCCTGCCTCATGAGGGTGGGCAGTCTTTACAGACCCTGAAAGCACCACAAATTGGCTTGAACCAGTAAGCCAACATGCTGCTTGGAAATACCATTTTCAGATCTGAACTGATTACTTTGGCTTCTGAACTGGATAGGTCCTAAAATCTCCCCAAATAGATTTCCACTAACTCAAAGACTAAAGGTTCCACAGTGGGATGTGTTATTCACTGTCATATCAAGTTACCACACAAAACAAATATTCAGACTATCAGACAATAGAATGCATATGCATAGAACATGACTGTGTATTAGAGGCAAACCGTTTTAAAAGACAGCTAGTACACTATGTGGAACATAAGTTGCATGTACACCATTAAAATTGATTGCAAAGATTAAAGTTAAATGTGGGATTTAATATAATGAAAACAAAGCACATCAGATAAAATTTGAAATGAATTACTTAAAGTGATTTTAGATAGCTAACCAGGTCTTTAAAACGTTATACAGGTCACTAAATATTTCATTGAGGCTGCAAGTAGCAGATGGCTGCAGTTTTGTTTTCAAACTGTTGACATCTCCAAGTTTTACATATGGCATACAGCTGCCCAGAATGGAGTTTGCTGCACCTGTGCTTACACAAACATCCTGAATACCTCTCTCAACAGGCAGAATTCAATTGTTTAGACAGCGTGATCAATAGCATCCGCAATATTAAAATAATTTACTAATAATAAATAATAGTTTAATATTTAATTTATAACTTAAAATAATTAGAGGTGGATTTAGGTTCAATCAATTTAGATAGCTGGTATGACATACTGAATTTATACTCTGCAAGTTGAGGTACAAGCAGGGATCTTCAGTATCCTTCACTTCAGAGTCAGAAAGCACCCTGACTGCAGGCTCACACTGCAAATTTACCACTGGTTCAAGCATAAATTCTAAACATTACCAAAACAACAGCCAAATACTGCAGATGCTCCAAGTCGGAAATAAAAATAGAAATTTCTGGAAACACTTAATAGTCATACAGCACTGTTGGCAGGAGAAACAAAGACAATGTTACTGATATTCGGTCATCAAGCCAAATATCAATTCATTGTCTCCACAGATGCAGTCTTACCTGCCAAGTGTTTCTAGTACTTTGTTTTCAAAACACAATTAATTTACCAAGAACTTTTGAAAGAAAAAAGCATGACATTTAGGAATTAGAAATATAAAATTTAAATACCAGGCCAATTAACATTTCAGAAGAAAAACAAATATCTCAGAGACAACTTAAAGTAAAAATTTGCAGACGTTGGAAATCTTCATAAGAAACAGTATTTGCTGGAGAAACTCATTAATCTGGCACCATCTGTGCAGAGAAAGCACAGTTAATGTTTTGAGTCCAGTGATCTTGCTTCAGAAATTCATTGCCAGATCTGAGTTTCTCCAGCAATATTTTGTATGTAAAAAAAGCTAATAGGGCATTGTGGTGGATCAGTGGTTAGCACTGCTACTTCACAGTGCCAGGGACCCGGGTGTGATTCCAGCCTCTGGCGACTGTCTGTGTGGAGTCTGCACATTCTCCAAGTGTTTGCGTGAGCTTCTGGATGTTTTAGTCTCCTCCCACAGTCCAAAGATATGCAGGTTTGGTGGATTGGTCATGGGAAATGTAGGGTTACAAGGATAGGGTGGGGTGGGGGGGTCTGGGTGGGACACTTCAAAAGGGATGGCATGAACTCAATGGGCCAAATGGCCTATTTCCACACTGTAGGGATTCTATAATGCCAGCTCATGAAGCTTCAAACAAAAGGAAATTAATCTTTCTTCTTTTTCGGATGTTCAAGTTAAATAGTGTGAATGTCCAGCATTCTCTATTTAGCTTTGTTATGATTGATGAAGACTCAGTTGCACTCATTCGAGAGATGAGTTGTGTACTGATGAGAGGAGCACAAGTCTGAAAGTATGGGGATCGAGTAGTCCTATACTGGATGTTATTCTAAGAATGATCAATGTTCCAAAATTAGTATACAGAATGAACAATTGCTTAATTGCAGCATATTTTGTTTAGGCTGTAATTTTAGAGTTTCTTTTTAAAAAAATGCCAATATTCTCCAGCCCATGTCATTTACCCCTTAAATTACCGTATACTCAAGTAAGAGTTGAATTTTTTGACCACTTTTTAAGGTTAAATTTATGGGGTTGACTATTACATGGATACCACTTTTGAGGGGCTGAAATTCATTCCTGTCAAAATTCATAACATAACATTAGCAGAAGCCCAATTGATCTCTAAACCAAGAAAGAAAATAATGAATTATGGTAATTCTGAAAACCTGGAGCGGAATATAACAGCAAGTGGACTGGGTGACCAGGAGCAGAGTGGAACAACCGGCATACTGGAAAGCTGGAGCAGGATGTGACAGCCAGCACACTAACTCCTAAAATGTTGATCTGTTACCTGTGAAGAACTAGGGTCAACTGTTTCATGAGATATATGGAAAGATTCCAGGTCATTTGGCCAAAAATAGGAGGTCGACTTATGCGAGATTGACTATTACTCGAGTATATACGGTATAGCTACCCATTTAGCATTAAGTAGGGATAATTAAAAAGTGATATGGGTTTGATATGTATTATACAGGAATAATGTAATGGAAAGTACTTTGCATAAAAAAGGGAGAAAAACCAGCTGACTGAAGGGAACATTGTCACATTGTTGCAAGTCTAGACCAATAAGAGAGGGCATTTATTTACAGCTCACCGGTAGCTTTACAAAAGAAGCTGAATTATTCTAATGCTTTTAAGTATTTAATACGTGGAACTAAGAGGATGTACTGCCTTTATTATGTACAACCCTGCACAGTATTCAGACAAAAGATCTTTCACCTACCGCAGATGAAAAGGCTTTAGGTATGCCCACTATTCCATTCTTCAGATCTTCAATGATCGCTGCTGCATGGACAGTTGTGGTCTGAGAAGAAATAAATGTTTTCAACATTTTTTAAATGGAGGAAACCATTTCTAGATGACAATCTCAGGACAGGCAATAATTGCTGGGTTTTACATCCTCATAATAAAAAAGAAGAAATACAGATTAAACTACAGAGGAACCTTGGTTATCCGAAGGACATGGACGGGGAGTATTTCGTTCAGTTAATCAAATTCCAGGTAATTGAATGCCTGGTAATGTAGTTTAGCCAAGCATCAGGACTTTGCGATCTTGCCGGATAATCGATATTCGGATAATCGAGGTTCCTCTGTATACCACCTCACTACAGACCAGCAAGTTTCAGCTCCTAGAAGTTACTTACTTTCACAAATATATGAGGTGGTACCTGGAGCACATCTTCTGTCAATGTCAATGAATTGCATTGAATTTGAATCAGTCCGCTCCAGCAGTGAACCTGAACAAGGAAGAAATATTTTTACACACTCCAATTCTGCTCAATAAAAGACTTATGCGCAAGCAGAACCCGTCACTTATCAATTTAGACGCTCGCCTGAATGTAGGGTACGCAGCATGCAGAAATGTGCTATTTGGCCTAACCAGCTCAAACCAGTTTTAATCACCCACCTAGGTCTCCTCCCATTTATCATCATTTAAATCCATTATTGTGACCACCTATTCCTTTCTTCCTTATATGTTTCTCTAACTTTGCCTTGAACACATCTATATGCTTTTCACTTCCACTCCCTGTGGTAGTGAGTTCACAACTCTTCAAGTAAAGAAGTGAAAACAGGAGCTGGACACTTCACCTGTGGAAGATTGGATGCAGGCGGTTTAAAAGGCCCACCTTAGTGCTCTGTGACTTTATCTCAGTTGTGATATTGAAAGCAAAGCAAAGCATAGTATTCTCACACTCCTCCACTTACTGTCTATGACCTATTCATGCCAATTCAGATGCTCTAGAACACTGTCTCTCCACTGTTGGTTCATACCCACCATGCCAAGTTTTCATACTTCTACGACCATCCACCCAATACACACTCGAAATAAAAAAATAAATTAATGGGGACTTACTGCTTTTGTTACAACCTGTATTTCATTCTTGGCTGACAGCCTGGTCATCCACTTGTGTAATGAAAGGGAAATCATTTTTGACAACTTTTGTTCTGCCATCTATTTGGTCAGTTGCACAATGTTTACTTACACCAGATGAAGATGGTTCAAGTTTCTGCAATTGGTACAGTCAAAGATCTGAATGACCGAGTCTTTTATAGAGCTATAGTAAAAGCAGGCTCAGCAAGCTGAAAGTCTGGACAAGTTACATCTATTGTATTATCACTACCTTGTCTTGCCTCCCCAGAAAATTCAATAAGACTGATCAAGTAAGGTCTTCCCTTTTAAAATCCAAGCCAACCATTTCATCATTATTTCTTTCTTATCTACACCTTTCTTAAATATCACCAGGAGTAGGATACTATTATTTTCCCCCTCACTCTGTTGTTAAACTGACTAACCTACAAGTCACTGGGAATTCTTCCCTCACACCCATGATGCAATTCCAATCACCCCCTTATTTCCCATTGTAAACCCACTGCTTTGCTGGCAAGGAACAAGGTCAATAGTTGAATTAAAAATTATCGATGCACAAACATTTATTAATAATCATACAGACACCTCAATGCATTTGCACCATTGACAGCAGCAAGAGTTAACCCACATACTACAAGAGCCAGACCTATCCTTGCCCTAAGAAGTGAATATTAGACAGATCATAACATATTCCAGTCTAGGTACAGGAAACAGATGGCAACAACTTAAACCCAAGTGCAGAGTATGGCTAATGCAGAATATAAAATAACAAAATTTGTAAGAAAACTCTGCACTTTAATACATTTGCATAGCTTTTTAAAAACTTTTCTGGCACAGGAAAGAGAGGTCTCACACACACACACACACACACACACACACGTCAGTGTGTTTGCGATAGTCATCAGCAATATCTATGACAAATAATTCTAATGGACATTGATCCAGAATATGGATGTCATGTTGTAGGACAGCAACGATGATGAAATACTGAAAGCTTGAGAAATAAAAAAAAATACAAAAAAAAATTCGGTAGTTGACAACTGGAAAATGGAAAAATGCAGTAAAGTACAAATCAAAAATGTACTTACAGTTCTGTAGAGTACTTCATTCACAAATAGGATCCTGAGTGCACACTTTAGCAGTAAACAATCTTTTACCAAATTAGCACCTTCAAACAGAACAGATAATGTGGATAAAATCAATGGAAGCAAACTCGCAAAACATACAATAACACAAAATGCTCCAATTATGGCTCTCTGCAAATTACAACAACTTTTTATGCTTTAAACCAGACCTGATAGCAGGCACAGCTTTTCATTTCTCGTTATTAATAATGATAAGAGCACAATAGAGAGTGGTGACCTAACTTCAGGTAATCAGGATGTAAGCGAGGCTTGGGTAGAGATCAAAAATGATAAAGGTTAGAAGTCACTTGTGGGGAGTCTTATACAGCTCCCATAACAACAATAGTAGGATGGAGTAGAAGGGGAAAAGTCATGGGATAATAAAAATAAAATACTGCAGAAATCAAATATAAAAACAAAATACTGGAAACTCAATAGTTCTGGGTGCAACTGTGCAGTGACAAATGGAATTAGCATTATGAAACCAATAACCGTTTGGTACTGAACCAGGCTGCAAAATTATTATTATGCTCTTGACAAAAGGAGGGGAGGGGCAATGAACGTAATGGATGGTGAAGTGCTCAGAGCAAAACCACAAAAGGAGGAGCTAATGGTGGTAAATGAGAGATTGTGATATAAAATGATTAGCTCGGCTGAGAGCAGAGCCACACAATCAAGAATCAGAGATGAGGATGGAAGACAGTTTTCACACTCTGAGGTTGTTGAATCCTGAAGGATGTAAAGTGCCCAACTGGAAAATGAAGCGCTGTTTATCCAACTTGAGTTGAGCTTCATTAGCTTCTCTCATGTTCCTTGTCCTTGCTGTTTCACAATCTTTCTGAACTAACATTTTCAAATACCCTCATTGATTCTCCCTTCCATGATGTTCAGCATTTCTTTGATATTCCTCTGTCCTGGACTTCACTGATTCTCTTTGTTCCTCTCCTCGAAGTTTTGCATCCCTGTTATTCTCTGAACTCCATTTTCTTTGTTCTCCTGGGTGTTTCTCCTTTTGTCCAACTCCTACTCATTCGTCAAGAACCATTTCGCTAGGCCTGGCTGCTCCAACAGGCTGACCTCAGCCCTCAAGTACTCCTAAACTGAACAGTCACAATTTCTGTCTCTGGGGGCCAAGTTCTGATTTGCTTCAACAGATAACATTGGACGAGATTCAGCAGCTGAATCTGGAGGGACAGCAACGTTGTTTGGAGGAGAAGCTGTGGTCTTTTCCTCTCTTCAATCACAGCAGTGCTCAGAGTTTCCATTATTAGCAATAGCTAGCTTTACTTTAAATATCCTTTTATGAAAAAAAAACATGATTTACAGTAGCTCAGAGCACCTTCCTAATTTGGGTTTAGGAAGAGTCAGCTTTGTGGATTTCTGACCAGCCAGGCTGAAAACAATATGAATTCTCTCTCTTCTGCTCAGTTTGACAAATGCATCTAAAACTATACCTAGCAACTTTAAGAAGGCATAGGAGAAAACTGGAGAGGAGAGAATGGAAAGATTGGAGGACTAGGTGGATCTAAGGATTAAAAACAATTTTCTTAGAGTTCATCAGTTTAAACATAAGTTGATTTATTGGGTTAAAATCTAGAGGCTGACCTTTCATAAATACCCATCTTCCTTCCTCCGAAAGTTCACAACCAACGGGTACAGATCCAGTCTTGAGAATTTTCAAGTATATCATGTATTGGTAAGATGTTAAACGGCAGGCTGTGCAGCAAGAAAGGTTGGAATTAGAATGAAATGATTGCGTGGCAGCATGAAAATCTCCACACTTGCAAAAGTAGAATGGAATTTTATCTTGTAGGGCTCGTAACCTGATCAAAAGGAAAAAAAAACAACTCATGCACTGTTCTAAGAATTTTCAGTGTACTTTAACTCAAAATTATTTAATCATTTTAAAAAATGCATTACATACTAACTTTAATGTGTCACTGCATTTTACCACTCGTAGGTATCGGATCAACTCCCTGTATCTGAAAGAAAAATGTATTTAAAGCTGTCAGCAGATTCTTAACAGCAAATTGCAGAACTTAAGCAGCTCCAGACATCAAACAACTATAATCGCTCTGTGCATAGAGCTCTTAAAACAGGGTCCGCATATTAGTCAGTAAAATACTACTAAGGTGTTAAGGACCAGACCAGACTCCTAACTTTTACATCCTTTTTTGTTTAAAAGGGAGGTTTGAGGTGTTGTGCTCCATATGATTTGATTGGTCCACCACTAAATTTTAATCAAACAGTCTTGCACAGTTAAAATACAAAGAGATGAATTTGCATAACTTCACAACTGAAATACTTAGGATAATGTATTACTTAACCACTGATCATTAACTGTTCCAATATAGGCAACATCCTATAAACACACTCTTGGCAAAGGCAATTCAACAAAACTATTAATCTCATGTGCTGTCTCTCTCCAGTCAGTAGAAAGAAGCAATCTGCCCTTTTTGAATTTTTAAAAGGGAAGCCTCTTCGTTCTAACAGCAGAAGACTTCATTCTAACAGCAGAAAACTCAAGCTTTAAGCTCCAGCAGCCAGCAAAAACTACCAACTAACTGAAAGCAAAACTAAAATTCTCTGGGTCGGTGAGCCTAGCCCCACCCACTAATGCATTTTTTTGTCTTACATTAAGAGAAAACTCAAAGCGGTTTCCCAACAGTCTAGCTTGTCTCAAGGAGACATTTCAGCACCACTGTGACAACACCTCCCTGCAAGAGAAACAGGAGAGAACACACCTCTTGAAGGCACAGTATTGTCAAAGGCATAAGCTGTTCGTCTATTACCATGTAGGAGGTATGAGGTGAGGATCACTACAACAGTAATCTGCACACCACGCAGTGGGTCTAATTCATCTGTGCACAAAATTGGATGATAGATGGGCATCAAAAGTTACTTACAGCCTACCAGTGAAAAATTGTCACCCCCTGTTTGAAGTTGAAGAGTGCGGTGGTGCAAAAGCAGACAGCATCAAGGAGTAAGAGAATTGACATTTCTAGCACAAGTCCATCACCATGCTTATGCCCGAAACGTCAATTCTCCAACTCCTCGGATGTTGCCTGACCAGCTGTGCTTTTCCAGCATCAGCAGTCCTCATTTTCTCCTAGTACATTATTTACACCTTGTTTGAACCCAGTAATAAAATAATACAATTAAAACAAATCCATATTTGAATCCCTACAATGATATCTATAGTAGAAGTTCAAGTGCAAATCCAGATATAATTAGCACTGTTGGATAATTACCAAAAGTGGCTCAAAGTCCCTATTCAACATGTCTACTCTTAGAACTAAGTCAGCTGAACAATTTATACTTTTTTTTAAGAATCCCTACTGTGTGGAAACAGGTCCTTTTGGCCCAACACATCCACAATGCCTCTCTGAAGATTATCCCACCCAGATCCATTGCCCTACATTTATCCCCGACTCTGCACCCAACCTATAGATCCCTGAACACTATGGGCAATTTAGCATGGCCAATTCACCTAACCTGCACATCTTTGGATTATAGGAGGAAACTCACAATGACAGGGAAAAGTGCAAACTCCACACAGACAGTCGCTTGAGCCTGGAATTGAACCCGGGTCACTGGTGCTGTGAGGCGGCAGTGCTAACCACTGAGACACTGTGCCAACAGACTTGGAATTATAACACAACTCTGACAAGTGTCTCAAAGTGAAGCAGTGCACAGTCTGTTATGTTGACAGCTCAGGCTGGTTAGCTTTTGGTGACAAGTTGATAAATGCCAAGTACATACTTTGCCAACACTAAATATTTTAAGAACCTTGCATTTTCAAAGTTCACTTTGCATCAACTGGTATGGTGCAATGCCAGACAGTGTGGCCCTACATCTGAGACAGTCTCACACTGGCTTAAAGGAACAAGGTCACATTGTGGAGTGTGCATCACATTGTTGATTCTGTTGAATTAATGTAGTAGATTAATGTTGTCTACTGTGAAGGCCTGCAATCATTTTCCCAAGGCAGACCAGATGAGACAACAGGGAGGGATAAAAGATAGGGTCTGGGCTGGTGTCATAAGTACTTGAATCTGTGAGTAGCAAGTTAGTGGATAATGCAAATGGAATTTGTTTGTGCCACTTCATTGAAGCAGGACCTGTTGTAAACCTGGATGCACTCAAAAGATAAACGTCTTTTAAATTCTAGGATCTCCACAGGAGGAGAAATCCTACAGAACTTAAAAAAGCTGGGTTTGAGGACTTGTGTGATACAGTTTGTCCCAAACTCTAGGACACAGGCCTGGGTTCAAGCCCCATCTGCTCTACAGGCATGTCATAAATGTTTGCAGAGATTGATTAAAAGTATCTATAAAAGCTGGTAAACCTGAAATTAACTTCCATGTTAAACCTGCATAACAGATTTGTTCTATAACATTATGGCCTGTAATAATGGACAATCTTCTGACAATTAAGGCAAACTTCTGCAATGTGTAAAATCACTAAGGCACGAATATTAAGAAATTAAGTATTTAAGTGATTGATTACCATTGGAATTCCATAACTATTTTTTATTTCATGACTACAATACTTTATCAATGCACATAAGCTTTGGATTTGTTAATCAACTTGCATCATAAAATAATTTTATTTCTTTCTTGACTCTTAAGGTCAACTCTTTTGCAAGATACTATTCAATGGATGCCAGTGACTTCTACAAGTGCATTAAAAGATGACAACAGGCTCCTTGGCCCATATCTATTGGGATTTGTCCTTCTCACAAACAGCCTGAATTGCCTGTGCCCACCCTATTCCCACATCTCTTTTATCCTACATCTTACACCTTACTTCTTTCTTTTAGCCATCTATCTTAATCGGATATTGTCTCATTTTCAACTGCCAAATCTGGCACTGTATCTGCTGTCTCAGTCCTATGTACGGTAAGACTCTTCCTGCTCACTGTGCTAAATTGCTTTCATTTAATATTATAACTGTCTACTTAACACCAGAAATAGACTGTTTCTATTATAGATGTTTAAACTCTCGAAGTGATTATAGGATGAAATGTTAATTTCTACAGTCACATCTCTTAATTTGAAAGCTTTGAGGTGAATACAAGAAACATAGCAAGTGCCAAATTAGACTTTTATTAAAAAAACGAACTATACTCTTTGTTAATACTCGTTGCAAAACAGAATTAACTATTATTAAAAGGAAACATACTCTTCTCTTGCCTCCATTCTTTCCACTCGTGCTTGCACAACAGTGACATCCTCCCACAACATTTCTTTCTTGCCTTTCTTCTGTCGGTGCCCAGTGATATTTTGACCCCTTAGGATGGAGGTCAGAAAAGGGTCATCCCAGGACAGCACATTAAGACTGTAAATTTATAAGAATAAATAACTTAATCAGTAATCTTACACAGTGAAAAGATTAAAGAACCAATCAAACTTTATGATGGAAGATACTTTGATCATGCACTTAACTCACAATCACCTCAAAGAAGTTAACTAAGAGATGCAACAGAGGCATTAATGAGGGGTTCTACCCAAGAAAGAAACAATGAATCGTCACTTTCAATGCAGATTTTGCACAAAATGACCATTCCTCAGGTGGATGACTGAATATCACATATCATTGCTTCATTTATTATTGCTTGCTTCTTGGTTTATCTTCTTAGTCACCTCTCAACCTCAAGGCAGTTGCAAGGAAGGAAAGCCAAGTGTAAAACCTGTTTGGAATAGAAGATTCCCTTAATCAAGAATGTAGAGAAGACCGCCATGTGGAACCTACATCAGTCTTGCCACGAAACCTTTTGAGGTGGCAACAATTCATCATTCTCTCTTCTTATTTAAAATAATACAACATTCTCAAACACAAATTTAATATTGCGTAAAAAAACTCACCAATTAGTAAATGCATAGCAGTAAGAAGGAAGTGGAAGGGTTTTATAAAAGGCCTTCAACTTGTTAAATAGATAAGGAGGGAAATCACTCAATACCAACATTCTCTGCAATGCATTGGTGATTCTGTAAAACAAAAATAAGACCATATTAAGCAAGATAATCCGCCAACATTCCTGAAGAACAATGATAAACTAGTGCAATAAGTGTAAATATGGAGAGTTTGATTCAGATTTCTTGTTCGGAAATTTTATTCTTCCTTTACTATCCTGATTTCCAACTTTGAGAGACATTAAACTCCTTTTGGTTTTATGTTTGAATTTCGTATTCTAAAGCAGGTACTATTTAGTCCTCTATAGTAGAAACAGAAGGCAGATGCATCAAATTATTGTTGTTGGCATCACTGGAAGAGAGCTGCTAGACAATTGGGATCGTCTTCCATAGACAAACGATTGGAAGTAAATTTAAAATAGTGCTCAAAAATGACATGGGGTTCGAAAAAGAGTGAACAAAGTTGAACGGTTTTACAGGTAAGAGGTCCAATAACCAAAGGCAAGAACTCAACAAAATTAGCAATAGATCCAGAGGGAAAGCTTTCTTTTTAAGCAGTGAGTTGCTGTGATCTGGCATCAGCTGCCTGAAAGAGTGATGGGAGCACATTTGAGTGTAATATTTCAAAAAGGGAAAAGGAACACACATTTGGAAAACAAAAGCTTTCAGGTAATGAAGAGGCAGCAGAGAGTGGAATTAGATGCCTTTCTCAAAGAGCCAACATGACAAAATGGCCTCCATTGGTACTATAAAATTCTACTAGCTGTATGGAGGTTACGTAGTTAACTTAGTGTTGTAATGCCCGGGATCACATTATAGGGCTCCAGGAACAGATAATGGTAGTGCGTTGTGATAGGCTAGTTGAATCACTGGTAGATGAGCTAATGCTGAAGATGATGGTGGGGTAATGTGATATGTTAAGTGTAATGTCGGGAACCAGTATGGCAGACGATAAAAGACAAAGCAAGCCAGTGTGATTAGTTATGCTAATGTTATCCGATAAGCGTGGGAGCGACAACTGTATAAACTGCAGAGAGACAAAGGATTGGTGGACAATCAGGAAGCCATTAGCTGATTGCCACAGCCTTTCTTTGCAAATTAAAGTTTGACTTCTTGAGGGATTTTCTACATCTCCTAGTAATTTTTACAGAATGTTGAGTGATTCTTCCACAACAGCTGTAAATAAGTGTGCAACAACCATGATCAATAATCATAAAATGTGTCAAAGTGCACAACCTAATCATTCAGGCTGCTTTTCCACTTGGTGTTAAATGTGCAAATCATTAAGTCAGGATTCAGTACATAAATTCAGGCAGTAAATTCAGTGGCTAAGGCATATATCTCATGAGAATTGGCACCTTTGGATTTGTTACATGATAGAGTGGAGCAAACTCAAAGAAGTTAACAACCACCTGAATATATTTTGCACCTGTAAAATCTTCATTTCTTGAAGTGCATTTTCTCAAACCAGCAGCTACAAGTAAGCAAGCTTCAACTGATGTCATAAACAGGACAGAAAATGAGTCAGGTGAAAATTACAAAAGGTTCTGAAGCACCCCTGTGGATTAACCGCGACCTTGAAATGCAGAGAGCTTACACATTGAAACCATTTAGTCCATGTTATTCCATACATTGAATAGCAAGGAGGGGAAAAAAAGCACATCTAAAAAACTGAAATGCAAAGCCAGTCAGTACCCAAACTAAAATATGTTCAATTGAGGATATATTTTGCCAGAAGCCTCAATTCCAAGGGAATCCATCTTAAAAGTGTAACAACATCCAAGATCAGCATTTTAAAATAAAATCAAGGCACACCTTACCTGCGCATAAAAATTGGAACTGCCTGCCGTGGAGACGATGTCTGGTCATCCTTGTTGAACGTTTCCCTGTTACAACACCACAGGAAATGAAATGGGCAAAAATCTTCTGTATTATAAAATGACAAGACAGATCAAGCAACTATTCTTTATAGATTTTGCTGGATAGGAATGTCTTAAGTGACCTCGTCCTGATGTGACTTATTGAATGAATGGGGTCCTACAACCAGTTACAGTATATCTGGCTGTTTAGCTTTGGGACAACCAAAAGATGAAAGGAAATTATTCAGCAACTAGCATCAGGAAGAATCTAATAACCAGCCTAAAGATGGGTTTGGAAATATATTCGCTGCTGCTGGTAACTTAATGAACACACGTTTGCAAGTTAAAATTATACTGCCCTGATTAGTTTGATACAAACGTGAGCACATCACCTCGTCTCTATGCTTCAAACAAAAGAAATTCCTTTGGCCTCTGCACCAGCTCTTGAATTATTATTATTAGCTCACAATCTGGAACCTCAAAGTTGTTTGCTGCAATTTAGATTTGGAAAACTTTTTGGTTTTATAAATTGGAGAAGGAACAAAAATTCAACTGTACACTTTCTAGAAACAGAGTTAAGGGGATGGATGGGAGAATTATCCAACTTGATACATCCTTTTCCTGCAATTGGGGAATAAGGCAGTAGAATAGTAAACAAAGTAGAGGAAAAACAGTAAAATACATGCAGTGGGCAAGTCACATTCCCTCACTCTCAACCTTTATCTGCTATCATTTAGTATGGTCTGAAAGGACCTCATGGACAAAGAGGGAACTGGTGAAGGATATATTAAATCAGAGTTAACTGTGCTTGAAATGGTTATGTAAATTTGAGGAGCCAGTAACTAGTGGGGTGTGAGATAAGTCTTTCACTATGGGTGGACTGAACAACACTCAAAGTCCTAGAATGAAGTCAGTTTTTCAAGGAGAGTGGGCTGAAAGAGCTGGAGCAAATGGAATTTGAGGGTTATGTAAAAGCAACAATTTATATGATAAAAAGTTTCTTGTTAATAAAAGGACCATCCCAAGGCAAGGTTTATATACTTTGTTGGGATAATATGGTTACAGGTTACCTACTGTGCAGATGGACACAGTAAAGAGCTCCAGTCTATTGAAGAATGTTAGCGTGCAACAGAGTATTGGCGAAGGAGGATGATTCAGACAGCTCACTGACATTAAGACTAGGTGTCTTATCTTGGATTGATTGAAGACCCTAATGTTCTCTACCAAAGATTCCAAGGTTTTTTGCTGACGTGAGTTAATCGGCTAGTAGAAGACGGGTAAATTCAAAACAACTTAAAAATCTCTAGTGGGTGGGAGGAGGTTCAGAGTGGGGCTTAACTACACCCGCACAAAACTTCTGGGCACTGGCTCGGGCACACTTCCATTGGCACCAACAACCTTTTGGTGCTTCCTTCAAAATGGCATTCTTCAGACATGAGCTCAGGCAATAGGACATACCTGTAATATCCTTTACAATAGCAAGCATGAACTCATGCTTTTCAGATGTGTATATCTGTACGTTTCAGCAGGAGCAGTGGCACAGTAAAGAACAGTCAGAGCTCTGCTCTTTCTCCCCCATGCCAGAGGAACTAAGGATAACAGTAAAGATTAACTCTTGATTGGGATCTTCGAATAAAACCTGGAACAAGAATCAAAACCAAGGCCTTCTGGCTCACAAAACGTATTAATGAACCACTTTACCAGGGTGATCATGTTCAAATTTTCAAAAAGCAAACAAAAAAAGTGAACCAACTGTGGAGGCTGTTTATGGAGGAGAATTTCCTTCGCCACTCCAATCATCATAATGGCAGCTGCTTTTGGCTTTTCATTTTCTGCTTGATTCAGAAAGTTGTTCACAACATTAAACACTGTAGTGTAACTGTGGGGAGAAAGGAGTAACATTAGAAAATAGTCAAACTATTCAAGTGACAACTCCCTGTAAAAGATCATGCCAGTTCATAGAATATCATGTACTTTGGAAAGAACAGGCTTAGTAAGAGCTAGATTCTATATTTACAACATAATTTGCTCAACACAATCACAGTATGGTTATCAAGAAAACCACTAATGATATTTTTAAACTTTTTCATGATGTGGGCATCAGATGCAAGACTAATACTTGAATAAAATTAAAATACTGCAGATGCTGAATATTTGAAACAAACAGGAAATGCAGGAGAAATTTAGCAGGACTGGCAGCATCTGTGGAGAGAGAAACAGAGTTAACACTTAAAGTCTGGCATGACAATTTTAATGATTAAAAAAAGTTTTGACAGTGGCAGAGGAGGAGCAAGAGGAGCCGCAGAAAGGTTGGAGGCTCAACTCAAAAGACAAAGAGGTTTTTAAATGGTGGAAATTGAAACAAAAATGTAAAGTAGATATAAAGTAAGATGTGAAAGAGAGTCAATGGGTCCCCTCTACTAGAAAGAAAAGGAGAACAGAGAGAATGCAGTCAGTTTCTAAAGTTGGGGAAGTCAGTTTTAAACAGAGGCTATAAGCACCAAAGCAGAAAAGGAGATGTTGCTTCCTGAGATTGCGTTGCACTTTGATGGAACATTATAGCAGGCCCAGGACAAAAATGTTACCATTACAGCAAAAGTGTTTATTGAAATAACAAGCAACTGGGTGGTCAAGGTCCATCCTATAGACAGAGCAGAAGTATTCCATAAAGCAGTCTCAGTCTGAGTCTGGTCTCTTCAATATAAAAAGGAGACAGCACCTAGCAGCGAATGCTGCTTGCACAAGGTTAAATTCGAAAAGACAGGAATAGCTTCCAGGATCTTGGCCATGTAGCTTTCTTGCTCCAACTGGGTCAGGACACTAACACCCAAATAGGTGAAACAGCATCCATGGCTTCACACAAAGGGAATGGCTAGAAAAGGGATGGCTAGAAAATGGGAAGCCTTCAAATGGGATCATGAAAATCTAGAGGCAGTATGTAGGGTGAAAAGGCAAGGCTGGTAGGTGTAGGGAATTTCAGATGACGAGAGAAATTGAGATTTTAGTCAAGAAAAAGAAGGAAGCATATATCAGATATAGACAGCAGCGATCAAGTGAATCCTTATAAGAGTATAAAAGCAGTAGGTGTATACTTAAGAGGGAAATTAGGAGGGCAAAAAAGGGGACATGAAATGGCTTTGACAAATAGGATTCAGGAGATTCCAAAGGGATTCTATAAATACGTTAAAGGACAAAAGGGTCACTAGGGAGAAAATAGGGCCCCTCAAAGATCAGCAAGGCAGACTTTGTGTGGAACCGCAAAAGATGGGGGAGATACTGTATATACTCAAGTATGTACTCGAGCAAAAGTCGATGTAAAATTACTTTTAAATTACATTACTTTTGGCCAAAAAAATCTTGTATTTTCCATCTATCTCCCATAAAAGTTGACCCTACAATATCACATTATAAACCTCTTACAAAAGGAAACTGCATGTTGTCATTAACCCACTTAAACAAAATCACATTCTTTCATTCATACCGGTAACTCTACTCGTCGCTCTTTATTTACTATATTGCGTCTCTACTCATTCATCCATCCATCCATAACTCTACTTAGCCCACCTCATTTACTACAGCATGTTTTGACTGATTGATTAATTGATTGATTCATTCAGACCAGTACTAAGTCTATTGGTACTTATCACACATGGTTCACCATAAATCCAAAAGTTAATATCGTTAAAAAGTTAATCACTTTAATTGTGTCATTATAGCCAAATAAAAGTGAGATATATTAGCTACATATAATCTTTAATTCTTTGTCAAATTTGTTAAAGTTCATTACATACGAGTGTGAATGGAAGGGAAATGGAAGACTTTGGCAGGAATGTTCACGATGCTTACACATTCAGAATTTAATAGATGTTTCATTTTAAGTATGCCATTATACCAGGCCATGATGTTGAAAAGTGATCATGTTAAATTTTCATACCAGTATGTATAAATAAAATCTCCTACCAGTAATTCATTCTTGTTTCTCTTGCTTTTATCTGGTAATTACCTTCACCATAATTCATTGTGTTTTTCTTCTTTACCCAGGATTACTTGAGCGATCAAACAGACTTCTGCTAATAATACGGTATTTTGAACCGCAGCATGAATTTCAGCCCCTCACAACTAGTTCCCATGTAATAGTGGACCTTTAAAAATAATCTAAAACATTTGACTTTTACACGAATATATGCAGTACTAAATGAGTATTGAGCATCAGTGTTTACTGTGAAGGCGGCCAAGGAAGATATAGGACGTGGTGACATCTTGCAAAATGTCCATACTACAGAGGTGGTGGTGCTGGATATCTTGAAACACAGAAAAGTGGATAAATCCCTAGGACCTGATCAAGTGTACCCTGGAACTCTGAGGGATGCTAGGGAAGTGATTGCTGGGCTGCTTGCTGAGATATTTGTATCATCGATAGTCACAGGTGAGTTGCCAGAAGACTGGAGGTTGGCTAACGTTGTGCCACTATTTAAGAAAGGTGGTAAGGAAAAGCCAGAGAACTACAGACCGGTGAGCCTGACATCGGTAATGGGCAAGTATTTGGAGGGAATCCTGAGGGACAGGATGTACACATATTTGGAAAAACAAGGACAGATTAGAGATAGTCAACATGGCTTTGTGCATAGGAAATCATGTCTCGCAGACTTGATTGAGTTTTTTGAAGAAACAAAGAGGATTGATGAAAGGAAAGCAGTGGACGTGATCTAATATGGGCTTCATTACGGCGTTCAACAAGGTTCCTCATGGGAGACTGGTTAGCAAGATTAGATCACAAGCGATACAGGGAGAATTAACCATTTGGATACAGAACTGACTTGAAGGGAGAAAACAGAGGTTGGTGGTGGAGGGTTGCCTTTCAGACTGGGAGGCCTGTGATCAGTGGTGTGCCACAAGGATCAGCCCTGGTTCCATTGCTTTTCATCATTTTTTAAAACAATTTGGACATGAACATCAGAGGTATAGTTAGTAAGTTTGCAGATGACGCCAAAATTGGAGATGTAGCTGACAGCGAAGAAAGTTACCTCAGATTACAACAAGATTTTGATCAATCAGGAGGGCAAAAAAGGGAATGAGAGATGGCTTTGGCAAATAGGGTTCAGGAGATTCCAAAGGGATTCTATAAATACATTAAAAGGACAAAAGGGTACCTAGGGAGAGAATAGGGCCCCTCAAAGATCAGCAAGGCAGCCTTTGTGTGGAATCGCAGGAGATGGGAGAGATACCGTATATACTCATGTAAAAGGTGATCTCATGTAAAAGTTGACGCATTATATTTGACAAAAAAAAATCTTGTATTTTCCATATATCTTGGCCCCAGTGGGCAGAGGAGTGGGAAATGGGAGTTTAATTTAGCTAAATGTGAGATGTTACATTTTGGACAGACAAATCAGGGCATGATTTATACACTTAATGGTAAGGTCCTGGGGAGTGTTACTGAATAAACAGACCTTGGAATGCAGGTTCATAGTTACTTGAAAGTGGAGTCACAAATAGATAAGATAACGAAGGTCGTGTTTGGTATGTTTTCCTTTACTGGTCAGAGCACTGAGTATAGGAGTTTGGAGGTCATGCTGCAGCTGTACAGGACATTGTTCCAGAAGTGGCCTAACCATTGTGTGCAATTCTGGTCTCCCTCCAATATCTGGAAGGATGTTGTGAAATCTGAAAGGGTTCAGAATAGACTTGCAAGGATATTGCCAGGATTGGACGATTTGAGCTAAAGGGAGAGGCTGAATAGGCTGGGGCTACTTTCCCTGGAGCAGAGGATGAGGGGTGACCTTATATAGGTTTTAAATCATGATGGGCATGAATAGGGTAAATAGACATGGTCTTTTTCCTGGGGGGAAAGAGGGGGGAGTCCAAAACTGGACAGCATAGGTTTAGGGTGAGAAGGGAAAGATTTAAAAAAGGGACCTACGGGGCAAGTTTTTCATGCAGAATGATGCGTGTATGGAATGAGCTGCCAGAGGAAGTGCTGGAGGCTGGTACAATTACAACATTTAAAAAGGCATCTGGACATGTATATGAATAGGAAGGGTTCAGAGGGAAAAAGGGGCCAAGTGCTGGCAAATGGGATTAGATTAATTTAGGATATCTGGTTGTCATGGACGAGTTGAACTGAATGGTGCTATTTCTGTGCTGTACATCTCTGTGACTCCATGATTTCTGAGATTATGTTATTGGTTTAGGTGGATAGGCCAAAAAGGTTGAGCGTTTAGAGGAATAAGAGGTAATCTTATTGAAACATAGATTCCACAAGAGTTTGACAGTGATATTTCCTCACCTGAGTGAGTCCAGAGATAGGGTACAACTTAAAAGAAGGCACCTCAGATTTAAGTAGATAAGGAAAAATTTAATTCTCTCAAGGTCAAATGACTGAAAAATTCACTTCCACAGTAAGATGTGGAGGCTAGGTCCTTAAATATATCCAAGCTGAGTTTGCCAAATTTTGATTGACAGGAGTTATTGGTGGGGGCAGGCAGGAAAGAAGAGTAAATGGCAGAGTGCTGAATATGAATAATCAGCCATCAGATCTTAACGAGTCAAAAACTGAAAGGATTTGCTGGAGAAACTCAGCAAGTCTCATATCTCTCACTGCAGACAGTGGAAAGAAAAGAGACCAACACAACTCTGCTTCAGAATCAATGCGATTCAAATGTTATACTGGACTCAATTAACGAACTTCCAACAGAGGCTGCTAGACCCAGAAAGTTTCTCCAACACTTTCTGCATTTTTTTATTTTCAGATCTCCAGCATCTGCTTCTGTTTTTGATTGTTCAACCCATCAACCCAGGATCACCAGTAGAGGTCAGTGTTTAGTAAACAAGGAGCAGGTAACATTTTTGTTCTCTCTTTTACTTGGGACACCAAAGCTAACTTTTCACTCCCAATGCTAACGTCAGTCTGGAGATCAAACCTGGGACTTTGTGGGTTGAATGGATAAGCTACTCACCTCCATAATCAGCTGAACCTACAGAAGAACTACTCATGCAAACCTCAAAAGATTCAGTTTCTGCTAAAAAGTGATTATTTACACTAAACCCAGACCAAAGGGTTCTTTGTCTTCAGTTTATTAGGTGGTCAGGTAGCATTTTGCATTGTATTAACTTCACTGCTATTTCATTCTCCTATACCATCAGGGTAGCACTGTTTCACACAGTCTGCCAGTTCCAAACTTTTTGCTTCCAAGTCCTTTGCAAACAATTGGGAAAAATTTTGGTCATCACCCAGAGAAGAACGTAGAAGCCTTGAAGAAAGCACAGATGAAATTAACTAGAATGCTTCCAGGGATAAAAATATTATATGGATGGATTGGGGAGGCTAGCATAAGGTAGAGCTAATAAAAGAGAAACTGAAGGGTCTGTAACTGACTAGAAAGCACAGATTTATGGGAAATGGCAACTAATCAGTGAAATGGGAAAAATTATTTTTCACATGATGAGTGACTCAGTCACTGACTAACTGGGCGGACACAAAATTGAAACTGGAATTGTTTTTTATTAAAAAGATTCATTCACTCAGGACCTGGGTGCCACTGGCTGGCCAGAGTGTATTGCCCATTCCTAGTTGAGCTGCCTCCCTGGACCACTGCGGTCCATGTACTATAGGTAGAACCACAATGGCAACAGAGATTTTGACCCAGCGACACTGAAAGATCGACAACATATTTCCAAGTCAGAACTGTGTGGGGTTTGAAGTGGAAGTTGCAGGTTGTGGTGTTCCAATGCATACCGGAATAAACAAAACACTGCAGGGTAATGGAAAGAGAGCCAGGGATGACCTGGGTTATTCTTTGAGAGAGTGAGGGCAGACTGGACTAAATGGACTCCTTTTGTGCTGTATTATTCAAGATTTTGGAAACATTGCTGCTGGAACACCTAATTTCAGGGAAACATGCAACCAATCTTTTTACTCAAAAATATAAACTCCAGTATTTACATGTAGAAATCAAATTAGAATGTGAGCTTGAACACTTGATCTTGCCTGAGAGAGCAGACTTATGGAGACTTGCATTTCTTATATCCTTAAAAATGAATGAGCTACTCATTCTAACAGCCTAATAGTCTTTTCATAATTTACTAATTCTAGGATTAGATAATGAAATAGGGCATACAGCCTTGTATTCAGCATCAAAGACAACTCCCATAAATGAGCTCTTGCCCTGTACAAACCATTTTGTGATCTCACATACACACAACTTGGTAGTCATATCCTTTTCTACCTGAGCCCAGCCTTTCTACTTTTGGGAAGTTTGAAGTGGCCCAGGTTAGAATTGTTTCACTTTAATCTCGGGTTAAGGCAAAAACGGAGAAACTGCTGGAGAAACTCAGAACAGAAGTCACCAGACTCAAAACATTAACTCCGCTTTCTTCCCACATATGTTGTTGGACCTGCAGAGTGTCTCCAGCAATTTCTGCTTTAGCCTATTGACTCTAACTCAATTTCTATAACAATTAATACTATTGAAAAGTCTTTTCAATAAAGTTGCAATTTTCAGGAATGTGTTAAATGAGGACACATCAGTTTACTAGATTGCCACAAACTTTCCACAGATCATACCACATTCTTATTATGTATACTGGATACAAGCTACAGTCTTTAAAGAAATGTGCCCAGTCAGTATTCCAGTGAGAGCAGACCAATATTCCCTCTAATTTCCAATGCTATGAGCAGCCCATTTCTTGCATTATGTGATCTCTAAACAATTGCTACACATCTGTACATCTTTAAAGGGAAAGTCTCTCATGTGCAGCCTGTTTGACCTGCAAGGCAAACTCTAGACATCCGTGTCGTCATAAGGCTTGGAGGAAGCATTAGATGAGACGTGTTTCTAAACCAAATAGTGGATTTATTGTACATAAATCACCAAACGTAAATTTTAATTCAGGAGGAGCTGTCAATTTCCAACCATAGCTTGTTTCATGACTGTGCTGCAAGTTTCATCCCAGAAGGCAGGGAAAAACATTGCAAGAAAAGGAAAGAATCAGCCGGACAAAAAACGATGCAGGCAGATATGGAGTGGAATACCATATGGAAGTGGCAAATAGGGCCACAACATAATTTACCAGCCTAGAGTCGACGAAGCCACAGTCATCCAACATTACAATGCTACTTCAGTGCTTAGATGTGTGACTGGATAATATGCTCAGCCTCAAATTTGATTAGAGTTTTTCTACCCCAAAAGGCATTTGAAAAAAGACAATAAAGTTGACAAATATCAGGCATGTCAGTGTCCTACCTGTACAGTCGGATCTCAACATGGTTCAAATGGCACATTTCACAGAACATTTGAACTTGTTTGTGACAAACACAGATACATGTAATCAGGCAATTCCGAGTGGTTATCATCCCCATTAAATAGTTGTTATATTCCACAGCAAGTTCCATCCAAAACTTCTGCAATAAGGCACCTGAAAAATCAATTAAGAGAATGCATTCAATTTAGATAGTTTTCTTCAGAACTCCACAATAGAAACTGTAAGTCATTTCTGATTCCAAGTCATTATTTAATTCATGAACATTGATAAAGGACTTAAAGATTTAAACATTCAGGATTATCCCCTTCTCCAATTTGCCTAAAAAAACTTAGATGAACACAAACTGAATGACACTCCATGATAAACAGTTGTCTTGAGCTAATGTCTGGACTGCCATAACTTTGTCCGTTACTCCAAGCATAAAGAATGCCAATTAACTGAGCTGAAAGCTGGTCAATAAGACTCCATTATATCTCTTAGAAATTTGGCAAAGAACATACTGCACTAGAACAAAGCAGTAATGTTTTGTGTTGATTGCACTTTCCACACAGCAAGACCCCCAAAACAACTGAATGACTCATTAACACTGTAGCTAAAGGAGCAGTATTGGTAGGATAGAGTAAAAACATTGACCAAACCCTGGAGATTTACTAAGCTGCGTTGCTGCTTAACACAGTATTATAGTGACAGCATGCATGACAGAACAAGAGACAGCTTGTGGGGGATAACAGGAAACAAAGATAGATAGGCATGCAAGATTGATAAATGCAAATTAACTCAATAGTTATGCATTATAGGGCACTTTCACTATTCTCTGGCACAAATTCGGAAGTACCTCATACTGATACTTTTACTGTCATTTGTCATTTTTGTATAAAAATACAGTTGCATCAGACTGCATTGTATTCCTTTTCTTTTCTAAAAGTTGTACTTCATGCTAAGGTATGGATTTTGTGAACCCTTCAAGCTCTGTTTCATTTTCTTTATTCACCATAATGATGCCTGTACACATGTACTCAGCAGCGAGAGCCACTGGATAGCAATAATCGAATGGAAGTCCTTGTTAGTTCTTTCCCCATCGTGAGGGGTATGAAGGTCAAACTCAGACACTCTCATGACATCCCAGTTACGTTTAATTAACCCCACCATAGCGCAAAAATAATTTGAACTTTCCTAGTTTGTATAGTTGAATAGTATACTAGATAGTACATTTATCCACTTAGTTCTGGCAATTCCCTAGAGCTGAATCTGTAATATGTAGGACTCTCATTTGTACTCTTTCATTATGTCACTTATCATCATACCTGGCATACTCATCACATATTTAAAAGAACAGAAAAATGCAACACTGCAAAAAGATTAAAAGGCAGTCAATTTGAAGCAGTAATTCAATCTTGGCTCTGTTAATGTTCATAAACGTTACATACCCTCAGCAGCTTATGACACTACAGCTGCTTCATCCTAATGCTCTTGTGTAATTAACTGCTGACTATCTTACATCACTGTCAATGCAGATGAAGCTGGATGAAAGCATAACCAATACACATGAAATGGTATGCTTAATATAGTATCATAGTGTCAATTTTCTAGCTTTCAGAGCTGAAATTACAAAGTTACATAGACATCAAGCTTTGAAAAGTGCTGTTCTCTAAAAACAGGACAGACTAAACTGCTTGGATCAGTATTCTGAACTCATTATGCTTAGAGTTGGATTTTGATACAATAGATAATAGCTGTTAAAGCAAATTACAAGCTGCACTACCCAATTGCATAGCAAGGCACGATCACTTGGAATATTGAAGTTGCTAATGAACTCTGTAAACACACCAAGCAATTATGCTTACCTCCACGTCGAAGCTCTGAATCAATATCAACCAGGTTGAAATTGAATATTGAGAGTGCACCGGTTAGTGCAACATCGCGATGTGCTTTCCAGTACATACTTTTATTGTGAGCATTGCAATGGCAAATTGAAGGAAGTTTCCAGTACTGGCACTAATGCAGAGGATAGGGGGAAAAAAAAGGAGATAGGAGAAAACACTAAATCAATGAAAAAGCATACTGACATCATTGCACAGGGATATCCAACTTAAATGCTGCCACAGCTTTCTAATCGGTCTTCGACACAGTCAAAATTAAAAGCATTTATTTTCACTCAGATTTCATGAAGATAAAAAAATTGTACGCATCAAGATAGGTAAAATATTTTAATTTCAATTTTCTCTAGTGCCCTTGATGTTAAATGTTGAATTATTTTCTCTCAGGACAAAATGCCTTTTACTATTAGGCTTTTAAATCCATAAAAAAGGAGGCAGTACGATTTCTGTGAAGATTGCAGTTATAAATATTTACCCACCTCAGAGGCAGGCTTGTCACAGATGTAACAATAGCACTGCTCACAGAAATATGCATTGCTACCCGCAGGCTCAGATACCTCATTTTCTGTGCGCCTAAAATGAAGAAGACAGTTTATTTTAAGGAAGGATCAGTCTATCACACATTCCTCAAATGAGAACTTGCAGAATAGATGTGCAAAGTGGCTAATTATCATTTTAGGACAGTGAGAACAGGAAGATGAGTGAACAGGTCTGTGTGTAGAATAGCAGCAATAGGATTCAGTAGCAAATTCTTGAGAAAATTAAAATTTACTCAAGGTGCAAGAGGAGGGGCTGCTGCAGAACACTGTAAAGTAGCATCGTAATAATAACGAAGGCATGGATGAATGTTTCAGAACCCGATGTGCAGAGCTTGAGCAGAAGAATGATATTACAGTGCCAGTTATAAAGGTAATTGGGGGCGGGGGTAGTGAGGTGTGCTTCATAATTGCAAGGAAGCTGCAACTGAGAGTACAAAATGCTTGGGGAGTGTTGATTTTTGTTCATTATGATTAATACTGGAGCATGTGGAACTTTCGGAATCTCATGAATAAAATCAAAGTGGATCTTGCGGCTGCATGTCCACTTGATTATGATTGGAGGAATTTGCTTGAAAGGGACACTGGAAGGTTCAGTCAAGTAACAGGGAGAATACAACCTGCTGAAATGATAGGTGGTTTCGACTTGAAACTATGGAGCTCTATTGCTGCCAAATAAAGTATTGTATAATGGTATGGGGAGGGGGGGGGGGATTATAGTCATGTTATGGAGTTAACTGTAGTTTAGTAAATAAATAACCTAACAAGCAATATTTAGTCAATGTTGATTTTAGTTTTTTTGTAACTGTAAAAATTTTAAAGACAAAATAGTGGGATCCTTTGCGTAGGTCACAGAAAAATACATCTCTTTTTTTAAAAAAGCTATCAGTCTCCACAGGGATTATAGCAAAAAACCTCACCCATTTCCCTGCAGGCAGGCAGGTAAGATTACAATAATGTGACTCAAAACTGCTAGTTATCTGACAGACAGAATGGATTTTTTGTAAGATAGGAAAAAAGCCAGTATTTAAAAAGGGTGTACATTTGACATTTAATCTGATGAAAGAGTAATTTTACCTTTAATATGAAAGTGCATGATGCTGACCTAGTCTCTCTTTCATCAATATATTAAAAAACACACACATTTTCCATCATTGCAGGAACTGAAATTTATGCATGCGTTCTTGCACCCGAAACTTGGCTTTGAGCTTGTCCCAAGATTTAATTAGATTATTGTTGAAGACCAGCGATTTAACGTTTTCTCCATTAAATACAGACAAAGGAGATACCAAAAACAAGACAAATCACTGCTTTTTGACAGTGCTCCATGTCGATCAGTGACTTGCAGACCATTCAAAAGTTTTAATCAATTATTCTATTAAATTCATAGGTTTCAAATTGCCCACATTAAACATGTATTCCACTTAAAAATTTCTCCGCTTAAGAAGAAATGATATTAAAGAAAAAAAATGAAACTTCTAGGCTCAACCAACAAACTCATCAGGAATTAGATACAAATGGTAAGTCAGAAAGCAAAATGCTGCAGAACATAAAAAAACTGAAAAATGCTGGAAACATTCAGCAGGTCAGGCAGTATCACCAAATAGAAGTTATTGCATCATCATAGTCAATGACCTATAATCAGTTGTATTTAAGTTTAGGGGGTTTTAAGATTCCCAATTTTGCAAAAGCATGTGAATTTTAGATATTCCAAAAACTACAGACAAATATCTCATGGAAATAATCTGATTCAAATTAGAAATACACGAATTCTGGCCTCAAAACAAAATGCACCAACTCCTCAAAATGCATTTAGTTCACAATGTACAAACACCTAGCATTAGTATCAACAATCTGCAGCACCAGTTAACCTACTGATACAACACTGTCTTAATTATTGCAACAACACCGTTCAATTCAAATCTTCACAAATGATTAACTATCAGAGTATATAAACTTTAAAAGGCTTTCACACCAATGAACACTCATTGCTACATACGTAAAGTCTTGCTCCACACAATCGTAACGTGCATGTGGCATCACATTGCCCTTTTTACTGTATGTAATGGCAAGCCCACATTCTTCGTCAATTACTTCAGTTCTTTTCTCTTTGGATGCATCAGCAACTTCTGCAAAGAAATTGAACACAATCTTAAAAAAATCAAACTCAACTATTCAGACTCACTAAATTATTTGCTAGACTTAAATGATCAACGGCCATAATGAAATGCCTTTGATAACAGGGTATACACATTAACCTATATCTAAATTAACCAAGGACATTTCCAATAAAATTTGTATCCCACATATGGCAGCATCGAAGAACCCTCAAAGTACATCTCTGATCCAAAACAGTACACTTCTGCACTGGCACTGCAAGGATACTACACTGAGGGACTTGTGGACTGGACGAGACGAAGTCTCTGGTTTTCTGTTATGCTGCTCACTCACTCATCCCCCCGAGTGCTCACAACATCTCTGTCCTGCATTGCCTGGCCTCCTTGCATTCTTCTCTCAGCGACATATACCAGACTCACATTGCTTCTGAGCTGCCTTACTGTTAACTGTTGACTCAACACTTGCTACGTTGTCAGTAGTCCTCAGTCAAGGGAGATTGCCTGCACTTAGTGAGTGAAGAGGCTCAGTAAGCTTAGGTCAGCTTCTGGCATCAGTCCAGGATCTAAGACATTGTCTATTTGCTGCTTTGTGCAGTCAGAGCCAGGATCTTCTCCCAAAGGATGAGGAGCTGAATGACAGGTGGGAAGAGAAAACCTACAATCCACATCTCCTGATAAAACTGGATCACTCAGTTCAAATACTGGCATTCAAACGCTCGACTCAAAATACACAATAAATATGTCAGGGGGATGCTGATTCAAAGTTTATTCAAACCAACTTCCGCAGTAAAATGGTACGTTAAAACTAAATCTCCAGATCTTTTTAAATTAGCATAGTCATTGTGCCAATAATATAGTATATGTTTGAGTTCAAATTCTAAATATTTATACAGCTAAATACTGGATGGCAAAAATGCATGTCTTCTTCTCAACTATTGTTATGCATGAAAAGAACATATTGTTGGCTCTGTTGGCACCCTATTAGTTTATTGATCAGACGGTGTATTGTATACATCCACAACAAAAGCTTATTGCTGAAACTGGCCATAATTAGTTTCCTGTAAGGAACAACATTAGAAAATATTTCTAAAGGAACAACTCTACTATTGCTCTTCGCATTGGTGAAGATACACAACAATGCACAATTAATAGAATGTACTACTACAACGTTTACAAGAAAAGACTAAAACATCAATGGAATAAATGACTTGCATAAATCTTGTACTTGATATCCACTCGTCTTATCATGAGCAATGCAATGACTGAAGCTGCAGCAACTGTGATTTGGAATTCAAGGTGGTGTGCAAAAGGTTAAATGAATGAGATGAAGGGTCAGAACCACCAATGTTGAACACTTATCCAAGAATGACTAAGGCTGTTCTGTATTGCATCACTGGTCATTCAACTCTCTCTAATGCTGCTTCCTCAGGTGAATTTTTATTGCTCCTTTCAGGACGGGGCACATTTTTGACAGGTGTTCCCTTGACAAAATCAAACAGCAGCACAATCTTCCTCCTCAGTTATATTACATTTCTTTATGGGCTGCAAGCAATTCCACCACATAAGCCACATCTACTTCAAACCATCTCTAAAGTATGGTTTTACACTGAAATTGAGGCAGTGTTGATATTCTCCTTGCCTAGTAATATACTGAGCCTATAATTTCAGCCACATATCAAACATGACAACATGACTTGATGCCATGAATCAGTGGTATTGTAGCTGTGCAAAGGTTCCATAGCTGATGGAGTATTCTCCCAGTAATTGTCTGAACATATTAGGAGAAGGTGGTTGACCTTGAACATTGCTATTGTTCTCACGTGTGACTATTCTTGAGCATGCTTTTCAACAAGGTGTGATTACTCCAACTGAAGTTGTTCCATTCTTCAATCTTTGGCACCGGATTATGACTGAAACACCTTCTTCTACTTTTCATCATTTACATACTGATTCGGATGTGAGCATAAGACATATAGTTAGTAAGTTTGTAAATGACACCAAAATTGGAGATGTAGTGGACAGCGAACGTGGTTACCTCAGATTACAACAGAATCTTGAACAGATGTGCCAATGGGCTAAGTAGCAGTAGATGGAGTTTAATTTAGATAAATGCGAGGTGCTGCATTTTGGGGAAGCAAATCAGAGCAGGATTTGTACACTTAATGGTAAGGTCCTAGTGAGTGTTGCTGAACAAAGAGATCTTGGAGTTGCAGGTTCATAGCTCCTTGAAAGTGGAGTTGCAGGTAGATAGGATAGTGAAAAAGGTGTTTGGTATGCTCTCCTTTATTAGTCAGAGTATTGAGTACAGGTGTTGGGAGGTCATGTTGCGGCTGTCCAGGACATTGGTTAGGCCACTGTTGGGATATTGCGTGCAATTCTGGTCTCCTTCCTATTGAAAAATGTTGAAAGGGTTCAGAAAAGATTTACAAGGATGTTGCCAGGGTTGAAAGATTTATGCTATAGGGAGAGGTTGAACAGGCTACAGCTGTTTTCCCTGGAGTATTGGAGGCTATGGGGTGACCCTACAGAGGTTTATAAAATCATGAGGGGCATGGATAGGAAAAACAGACAATGCCTTTTCCCTGGGGTGGGGGAGTCCAGAACTAGAGGGTGAGAGGAGAAAGACATAAAAGGGACCTAAGGGGCAACTTTTAACACAGGGAGTGGTGGGTGTATGGAATGAGGTGCCAGAAGAAGTGGTGGAGGCTAGTACAATTGCAACATTTAAAAGGTATCCGGATGGGTATATGAATAGGACGAATATGGGCCGGGTGCTGGCAGATGGGACTAGATTGGGTTGGGAATCTGGTTGGCATGGACAAATTGGATCAAAGGGTCAGTTTCCGTGCCATACATCTCTATGACTCTACATCTCTTCCGTTGACTTATCTAACTGGCGAATGAAATATAAGGTAAATGCTTTGGCCAACTATCTTTTACTTGGACTATATTTATCATTAAAGTCTCATGTAAACTTGTTTTTCCCTGAAAACATATTACCTAAGCTTTCACTACTATGAAACTCTATACTTAACTAACTTCTCAAGTTACCATCATTTTTTCAAAATTCACTCCTGTGATGTGGGCATCGCTGGCTGGCCAGCACTTACTGCCCAATCCTAGTTGCCCTTGAGGAGGTGGTTGCAAGCTGCCTTCCTGAACCACTACAATTCATGTGAAACTTCATACCAATTGTAACAACTGAGAGGCTTGCTAAGTCGTTTCAGAGCAGTTGAGAGTTAACTGGAGTCATAATTAGACAAGACCGGGGGTGGTGGGGGGGGGGGGGGGGGGGGGGGGGGGGGTAAATTTCTTTTCCTGAAGGACATTAGTGAGCCAGATGGGGTTTTTTTTGACAACGCTTTCATGATTATTAGTACACGCTTAGTTCCAGATTTCTTCTTAGATTGCAGAATTTGAATTCAATACATCCTGCCAGTGCCCACAACATTAGCTTAATTTCTGGATTAATAGACTAGCAATAATACCATTAGGTCATCACCACCCCCTAGCCTTCTGCTTTTTAACATATCTAGTTATATCAAATAAGGAAAGAACAGGAAGTACAGCTGATTTAAATACCTTTTGAGATAATAAATAAATATTTGTAGTTCTATTCCTGAAGGAATGGTGGAAATAGATTCAATAGGAATTTTGAAAGGGGAATTGGAATAAAGGTCAAAGGGGGAGGGAAAACAACAGGACAATGGAGAAAGTATAAGTCCCCTGTTCAAACCAGTAGTATTTCCATTTGAGTTTATGCAATGATGAATTGAATGGCTCTCTCCTATGCTTTATAATTTATGATAATGTACAAAAAAAAGGACCCAATTAAATATGCACCTCATATATCACCTTAGTTTGAAAACTGTGTTCGGTAGTCATTACTGATGTGCAATGCCATGGATGATTGACTAGTGTTGACTGTTGATTGACTAACTGTTGCTATGGGATTTTTAAATGAGGCACCCAGTAACTTTCTTGGCCTACAAAACACAAATACCCTGTTCCTAGGAGGAACACTTATGCTAAATTTTCATTGCTATTATCAAATAACAATTGCGGTGAAAGTTATAATTAAAGCAGTTTGTATGTGGACAAATCCAAAGATTCAAAGGTTAGGTGAACTGGCCATGCTAAATTGTCCATAGTGTTCAGGGATATGTAGGTTAGGTGCATTAGTCAGGGGTACATGTAGTGTAACAGAGCAGGGCAATGGGTTTGGATGGGGTACATTTTGGAGGGTCAGTGTGGACTTGTTGGGCTGAAGGCTCTGTTTCCACACTGTAGGAATTCTAGGACTATTAGTCAAGTATATACAATAATTAGATAATATATTAAGTCTTTTAGCTGTTGTGTAAAAGTAAAGTGTGTTTTGCTTAAAGCTGACTAGTTTGACCAATCAAATCACATCTGGAACTTCCTTACACTTGCTTTTAAGACAAACATTAGAATCTAGACCACCTCAAATGTATTTGGAGGGGATTTGATCTCGTCCATAACACAGACAACATGCAGGGTTAGTGGTATCAGAGCTGGGATGCATGACTACAAGTGGGGAAGACTGGGAGTGGAAGATCATGACAGGTGCTGTGACAGAGGACAAGTAAGTGCTAGGTACTGGGGAGAAGATGGTGACACTTACACTGGCAGAATACAGAACACCATTAACCAACCTCCTACGTATTCCTCCTGATGGCCAAGACTGTATGGATCCAGGTGGCAACCTCAGACAAGAGTAGTACGGTCTGTTGCGATGCCATCCACTGCTGGTTCTGAGGGAAAGAGCAAGCCCTCCTGTGCAGTACGCATTCAGCAGAACCCAAGTTCCTCTGCCTGCTTTTTCGTTGGTCATGTTCGGAACGAACATCAGGAACCGTACAAGGCAACTCTGGATCAATCGAGTTTGTCTGGTTGCACAACGCGCTTTTAAAAATGGTACCAACACCAGGAATGACATTCAATTCCAGGATACCTGGTGAGCAGCAAGTTATTCTAGAAACAATACATGATAAAAGTGTTTGGAATCAGACCATAGGGATGCCCTAGGGAGAGGGCTGGTAGCCAATAAGGTGGGTTTTGCAAGATATGGCAAGAAAACCTGCTGGGTCTAAATGAAAAACCCTCTATAAAAACTCAATGCAACTTGTACTTAGCCAAAAAAAAGAGAAGAGTTCAGCCTATGAGCCTGCATTCAGGTTGGTAACCTCCCAATTAGCACTACTGCCACCCAAGCAACTATATTAGTGTGGCATTGAAACCAGCTGGCTGCTTGAGTGAACTGTGTTGTGGATGGTATTTATAAATCACAAAAGTAAATGAGAGAAAGGGAATCAAAGATATGCTGACGTGGTCAGGAGTAGGATGGGAGGCAGTCATGTGAAGCATAAATGGTGGCAAAAACTAGTTCAATTGAATGGCCTGTTTCTGTGCCATAAATTCTATACAAGTATGAAAAGTTAATGATGTCTCCTCCAGGTTAAGATGCTGTTTTCTTTTGTAAATGGTTGCATTTGTGGAACAGTAAGCAAAAGACAACTGCAGTAAAGTAACAACAGTTGATCGTGATGTAAGAGAGAAACAGAAACAGGACATCTCAGGATAGTCCACCCAGCATGTCGATGCCAGCTGAAAGAGCTAGCTGGTCTGATCTTAATGCTCACTCTTGATCTGGAACCCTGTATGTTATAATACCTTCAATGCATATCTAATTTTTCCTTGAAAAGCTAGGAGGATTTCCGTATCCTCTCCACATTTACCCGGTCAAGATCCCTCACGACCTTAAATGTTTCAATCAAATCTTACTCAACACTGGAGGAACAAACATAGGCTGTCCAAGTCACCACTACTTTTCCAGGTATTAGCCCAATAAATCTTCTGGGAACAGAATTCAACACATTTACATTTTTCCTTAAATAAAAGGTGAACAATACAGTGCACATTATTCATCATGCAGTTACACTGACTTTGGATGTAGAACCTAACATAACCTTTTGTATTTACTTCCCAGCTTTCCAAATTACTTGCTGCACCTCCATATTAAGCTTTTGTGATTCACACAAGATGCCATCTAGATCCCTCTGCATCTCTAATCATTTAAAATAGCATACTACTACTTTATTATTCTTTCTAAAATGGACAATTTCACATTTTTCCACATTATACAACATTTCCCTCACTTTTATCCACTCACAACCTATTTATACTCAGTTTTAGTCTTACGCCCTTTTGATAACTTACTTTCCTACTTGTTTTGGTCTCATCAATTTTGGTAACCACATCTTCTGTCCCTTCATCCAAGTTATTTACATAAATTGTAAACAGTGGCAGTCTCAGCACTGACCCCAGTGGCATGCCACTCATTCCAACTTACAAATGCAACAATCCATTTATGCCTATGCTATTTCCTATTAGCCAGGCAATCTTTCATTCATGCCAACATGCTTGCCTTCCACCAGGAGCTCTTATTTTTCCATAATAAAATTTATGTGGCACCTTTTGGAAATCTGGAAACAGTACATCCACTAGTTGTTTCCCTTGATCTACAGAATGTGTTAACTTTTCAAACAACTCCAACAGATTGACCAAACATGCTTTACCTCCCACAAAACCATGTTGACTCATTTATAGCAACATTTATGGTAATTACACACAGAGTACCATGCTATAATTTCTTCAATAACAACTTCAAACATCTTGCCTTTGGCAGATGTTAACTACAGGTCAGTTAGCTTTTCAGCTTCCTGTCTCCTTCCATTTTTGAATAAAGTTACATCAGCTACCTTCCAATCCAATGCAGAACTCGGGAATTTTGGAAAATTACAACTGATGCAACCATTTCACCAGACACTTACAGACATAACTGGAATGAGAATAGTTATTACAAATATAGGGGCTAAGATAAAAACTAGGAGAAAACTAACAGACAAACTTGAAGCAAGAGTCCATGACGTAACATCTTGCTACCAATGTATAATCCACCACTAAGCCTACTTAAAAAAAAGTTTCAACTAACATGCCATAAACCAATACTTTTGAAAGTCTTTTGGCTTTCCTAGGTTAAGAAATCAAATTTGGTTTAAAAAAAAATCTTTTGATCCTTTTATAAAATGGGTCTACCCAAAAGTATCTGCCCATTTTTGCTGTAGATTAAAAGGCAAGAAATTCATTTATACCTTCATTAAGGCATGGTTGTGCCCTAAAGAGCAGCTTCATGTTCTGATTAATAGAAAATGTGTACACACAGACGCTTTGGATAATATTACAACTGTGGCAATTCTGCTGTTTCATCGCTAGTGCAACCAAGATGGGCAGAATGACCTTTTACTAATCTGTATCAATTCTGTGATTATCTAAATGAGTGGCTCACAGAGTAAATTCAGACATCTATCTCATTTTAATAATTGGATGCCTCAATTTCATTTCAATTTTCAAATCCCTGTTCCTTTTTATTTGGAATTTAAGTACTGCATTTTTTGGCCAACCACGCAGTTTGACCATTTGGACTCGCACTACAAGAGTTTGAAAGTTAAGTAACGGTCATCAATCCTAACATGAATTTCAGTTATATCAATCATAAAGGCTGTAGTCAAATCAAAATTGCTGAAAATACAAGCACTGCCTTTAAAAAAAAATGAAAGATTATTTAGTGTGTAGACTATATAATTTTAAACTATTACAGTCATACCTGGAGAATTTTCGACAATAAACACTGAGCTTTCACCATCATTCTCTCCTTCAGTGTCACTTATTACAATAACACTATCCTCTGGCTCCATCTGCAGTCCCACTCACCACTGTAAAGAGAGAAATTGACATTGAGATTGATTTGCTTTGTTGAGCAGATGTCAGTGCTGCTTTTGCTTATTGGATGCAACAAATTCCTTTGTATTAGCATCAATAATGCAAATGAATCACAAGCTCCCAATGGAGTCTGACTGCATATAGAAACTTCCCACAACAGTCATCTTGTTAACAGTCACAAAACTGAAGAACTCTGGAAAAACAGAGCAGCATCTGTAGACAGAGAAAACAGTGTTCACAATAAGAGTCAAGTGAAGATTCATCACCCTTCAGAGAGCAAGAGCGCGAAAAACAAAGATTGCTGATGATAAGCTGAGAGACAGAGATAGGTCAGGTGTAAACAACAAGTCTAAATATTTGAAATGGCGTCATAGGTGGTCTCTTATTAAGCTTGCCAAATTGCAGCTCCCACAGGGGATGGGGGGGGGGGGGGTGTAGACTTTCCAGATTTTAAGAAATATCAATTAAGTTTCTTATTATTCTATGGGGCTTATTGGGCTTGCTAGGACCCTGGAAGGAAGAATTCCGAATAAATATGGGTATGCCAGCTGATGGTCCCGGTGACGGGGAGCTTTGGTGGGGTTCTGCTGAGTGTTGTAACTTAGTTTAATTTGTCTTGGTTCAACTCGATATAATTGAGTTCTTTTGTCTAATTTATTTATTGGATTGTAGTTTGCATAGGGTTTTTTTTCTTTTAAGTTGTTGTTGTGGTTCTGTTCGCCGAGCTGGGAATGTGTGTTGCAGACGTTTCGTCCTCTGTCTAGGTGACATCCTCAGTGCTTGGGAGCCTCCTATGAAGCGCTTCTGTGATGTTTCCTCCAGTATTTATAGTGGTTTGAATCTGCCGCTTCCGGTTGTCAGTTCCAGCTGTGCGTTGCAGTGGTCGGTATATTGGGTCCAGATCGATGTGCTTATTGATGGAATCTGTGGATGAATGCCATGCCTCTAGGAATTCCCTGGCTGTTCTCTGTTTGGCTTGCCCGATAATGGTAGTGTTGTCCCAGTCGAATTCATGTTGCTTGTCATTACTTTTATAGGACAAGCCAAACAGAGAACAGCCAGGGAATTCCTAGAGGCATGGCATTCATCCACAGATTCCATCAATAAGCACATCGATCTGGACCCAATATACCGACCACTGCAACGCACAGCTGGAACTGACAACCGGAAGCGGCAGATTCAAACCACTACAAATGCTGGAGGAAAGATCACGGAAGCACTTCACAGGAGGCTCCCAAGCACTGAGGATGTCACCTAGACAGGGGACGAAACGTCTGCAACACACATTCCCAGCTCGGCGAACAGAACCATAACAACGAACACCCGAGCTACAAATCCTCTCACAATCTTTTAAATTGTTTGTGGAGTAGTTTGTTTACTGCTATCGTTATTCTACTAATTTTATCATTTTTGTAAAAAAATTCAAAATCTTTTTCTCAATAAAAATATTTACAAAAAAAAAATCAATGCTGCAGCTTCGTGCTGTTGTGGAAGATGGACATTTGTTCTTCTAGCTTGCTTTCGGCCTAACTCATCAGCAATATTTTTGCTTGCCACATGTTGTTTTGTCCTCTCTCTCTTTGGGCACCATCTCCACGTACTCTATTTTCTTCTACTGCACTCTTTCCCTATCTTGTCATCAAGATGAATTCAACGTTCCCCCAGTTAAGTATATTCAAAGCTGAGACAGACAGGCATTGAATCAAGGATTATGGGCAACGGCATGAAGGTGCCATTGAGGGTTATCAAATCAGCTCAATCTCATTGAATAACTGGGCAGACACGACAGGACGGATAATTTACTTCTCCTCCCCAGTCTTATGGTCTGTACCTTTTGCCCAGGAGGTCTGAGTTCAGGCTCAACCTGCCAAATTAATCTGTTATTTTGTGTCTCAACAGGTTGATTCTGAAAACTAAATTTAACACTAAACCAAAAATAAAACAAAAATTTGCAATTAAAATTATATGACAGCGAAAGCCAGTTATTGACATTGAATACAAGTCAAATTGGTCATTTACACATTTTAAAAGGTGCAATGCAAAAGATAGAGGGGAATAGAAAAGAAAAGGTAATGGGAGACCAAAGTTATCTTACTGGAGGGATTGGAGTGGGGGGAAATGATACAGCAGATAAAAGGGGCAACTTGGAAATGGTACGAGTGCCACAGAATAAAGGCACGGAAGAGAGATAGGAATGAAATGCAAAAGGGACGAAAATAATATAGTGGATATGGCATGAGGGGGAACAGCATGGGATAAAGATTTAAAAGTAGTACTGTTGAAACAAAGACATTAAATTACATTGCACATGTTTTGTAAGTCTCTGCTGATATGGAAATAATTTCCTATGAGAGTTACTGTCTGCACTTGCTATACTATATTGCCTCACTTTAAATGTTATTTCTTTCTTGAAACACTGCTTCATATGCAAGATCACATGGCAAGTGGTTTGATCTTAATACTCAGCCATAGAGTCATACAGCATAGAAACAGACCCTTTGGTCCAACCAGTTCCCAAACTAAACTCATCACATATCCCTCCAAAATCTTTCTTATTCATGTACTTAGCCAAATGGCTTTTAAGTGTTGTATCTGTACCCGCATCCACCACAATCTCTGGCAGTTCATTCCACATATGAACCACTCTCCATATAAAAACATTGCCCCTCATGTCCTTTTTAAATCTTTCTCTTCTCACCTTAAAAATATGCACCCTGGTTTTGAATTTCCCTATCCTAGGGAAAAGACCCTCATCATTCACCTTATCTACGCCCCTCATAATTTTATAAACCTCGAGAAAAGTTCACAACTACGCTCCAACGAAAAAAAGTCCCAGCCTTTCCGGTCTATTTTTATATCTCAAACCCACCAGTCCCTTCCTATTCCAGAAGAGGCCTCACTAAAACTTGTACAACCTCAACATGACATACCAACTCCTATATGCAAAGGTCTCAGCAACAAAGGCAAGCATGCTAAACACCTTCTTAACACTTCAACTCCAGGGCATCAATATGGACTTCAACAGCTTCCTCATTTCCCCTTCCCCCACCTCACCCTAGTTCCAAACCTCCAGCTCAGCAATGTCCCCATGACTTGTCCGGACTTGTCCTACCTGCCTAGCTCCTTTTCCGCCTATCAACTCCACCCTCTCCACCCTGACCTATCACCTTCATCCCCTCCCCCACTCACCTATTGTAGTCTATGCTACTTTGTCCCCACACCCACCCTCCTCTAGCTTATCTCTCCACGCTTCAGGCTCTCTGCCTTTATTCCTGATGAAGGGCTTTTGCCTGAAACGTCGATTTCGCTGCTCCTTGGATGCTGCCTGAACTGCTGTGCTCTTCCAGCACCACTAATCCAGAATCTGGTTTCCAGCATCTGCAGTCATTGTTTTTACCTCATTGTTTTTACCTTCTTAACCATCCTGTCTGTATGTGATGCTAATTTCAAAGCCAATGCAGCTTTTTAATTAGCCTCCAAGATGGGTGTTTAAATAACAAATTGGATTTTCGCCCCTTTTTCTGCTTGGTTCTCACTTGATATTCTGTTCTTTGACACATACAAGATTCTGGTTTTACCACATAACATTTTTATTCATGTCACTTCGGTGCATTTGTTAAAATTCTTTATTGAGCTTAATTCTGATGATTTTGACAATACAACAAGACCTGAAAAAACTTAGTAGATAGGTCAGAAAAAAAAATGCTAAAAACAAAATCAGAAATTGCTGAAAAAAATTCAGCAGCATCGGTGGAGAGAAAGCACAATTAACTTTTCAGGTTTAGTGACCATTCTTCAGAATGGTTTCGGATTTCCAGCATCTGCAATTCTTTGGTATTTTTGAAAGGAAAATGCTTGCTGGGCCAAGAAAGGAGCAATCATCACATAATCATAACTTGTTTGTTTGTGAATTGCATCAGCTTAATTTGGTTCACTGAACGATCAGACAAATCTTGCAGATGTTAGAAACAATGGGAAAAAGAAATGAAGAAATCAAAACATGTTTGGAAAAAGGTTAGATGAGCTGTGGACACAAACAGGCATGTGGGCACATGTCATAGATATGATCAAGACCTGGCTGAAAGATGGGCAGGACTGGCAGATCTGGTCTAAACATTCCTAGTTTCGGGCCTTCGGACAAGATAGAGATGGGTGTGGGCGTGGGGACGTTGTCATAATATTTAGATTAGATTACATTACATTACAGTGTGGAAATAGGCCCTTCGGCCCAACAAGTCCACACCGACCCGCTGAAGCGCAACCCACCCATACCCCTAACCGAACACTACGGACAATTTAGTATGGCCAATTCATCTGACCCTGCACATCTTTGGACTGTGGGAGGAAACCGGAGCACCCGGAGGAAACCCACGCAGACACGGGGAGAACTCCACACAGGGTGTCGCCTGAGGCGTGAATTGAACCCGGGTCTCTGGCGCTGTGAGGCACTAGTGCTAACCACTGTGCCACCGTGCCGCCCACTCCAATACTGCTGAGATTAGATTAGATTAGATTAGATTACATTACATTACAGTGTGGAAACAGGCCCTTCGGCCCAACAAGTCCACACCGACCCGCCGAAGCGCAACCCACCCATACCCCTACATTTACCCCTTACCCAACACTACGGACAATTTAACATGGCTAATTCACCTAACCTGCACATCTTTGGGGTGTGGGAGGAAACTGGAGCACCCGGAGGAAATCCACGCAGACACGGGGAGAACGTGCAAACTCCACACAGTCAGTCGCCTGAGGCAGGAATTGAACCCGGGTCTCTGGCGCTGTGAGGCAGTAGTGCTAACCACTGTGCCACCGTGCCGCCCACCTTTACTAAGGAATCAATTATAGTGTCGAGCAGACGAAGTCTTGGTAGGATCATCAAATGAGACCATAAAAGTAAAAGTAAAAACACAAAAGGGGCAAATATGCTATTGGGTATGGACTATATACAGACCCCAAAACAGAGAGAGATAGAGGATCATATACGTAAAAATCAAATTTCAGCTATCAGGCAGTAATAACAGGGGGGTTTTATCTACCCAAATATTATCGGAGATAATTTTACTGTGCAAGATAGGGAGGTGGCAACATTCTTAAAAAAGAATTGTATCCAGGAGACCTTTTTAGCCAGTATATAGAAAGCCCAAAAAGGGGAAGTCAGTTTTGAATTGAATATTTAGAATTGAGCCTGGGCAGGTGGAAAGTACAACGGTAGGGGAGCATTTTGGATATAGTGACCATAACTCAGTTAGAGTTATGATTATTATGAAAAAGGATGAGGATGGAACAGGAATAAAAGTTCTAAACTGGGAAGGGCTAATTTAAAACAAAATAAAATTCATAGGCTGTGGGCATTGCTGGCTGGGTGAATTTAATGCCCATTTTAGTTGCCTTTGAGAAGCTGGTGGTGAGCTACCGTCTTGAATTGCTGTAGGTTCTGAAAGAACAGTAACACATTTCCACGTGAGGATATGGAGTGTTTTGGGGGGGAACTTGCAGATGGTCCTGTTCTCATGTATTTGTTGCCCTTTTCCTTCCAGATAGCAGCAGCGGTGGGTTTGCAAGCAGCTGTCCAAAGACCCTTGGCGATTTTCTGTACTGCATCCTGTAAATGGTACACAGTACTGCTTCTGAGCATCAGTTGTGGGTGCAAGCTTTGTGTCAAGCTTCTTGAGTATCGTTAGAACTGCACTCAAATTTCCAGCTCAGCACTGTCCCCATGACTTGTCCTACCTGCCTATCTTCCACTAATATCATTTATTGTATCCGTTGCTCCCGATGCGGTCTCCTCGACATTGGGGAGACTGAGCGCCTCCTAGCAGAGCGCTTTAGGGAACATCTCTGAGACACCCGCACCAATCAACCACACCGCCCAGTGGCCCAACATTTCAACTCCCCCTCCCACTCTGCCGAGGACATGGAGGTCCTGGCCTCCGTCACCACCGCTCCCTCACCACCAGACGCCTGGAGGAAGTACGCCTCATCTTCCTTTCAGAACACTTCAACCCCAGGGCATCAATGTGGACTTCAACAGCTTCCTCATTTCCCCTTCCCCCACCTCATCCTAGTTTCAAACTTCCAGCTCAGCACTGTCCCCATGACTTGTCCGACCTGCCTAGCTCCTTTTCCACCTATCCACTCCACCTTCTCCTCCCTGACCTATCACCTTCATCTCCTCCCCCACTCACCCATTGTATTCTATGCTACTTTCTCCCCACCCCCACCCTCCCCTAGCTTATTTCTCCATGCTTTAGGCTCACTGCCTTTATTCCTGAAGGGCTTTTACCCGAAACGTCAATCTCGCTGCTCGTTAGATGCTGCCTGAACTGCTGTGCTCTTCCAGCACCACTGATCCAGTATCTTCTTTTCCACCTATCCACTCCACCCTGACCTATCACCTTCATCCCCTCCCCCACTCACCTATTGTACTCTATGCTACTTTCTCCCCACCCCACCCTCCTCTCATTTATCTCTCCACCCTTCAGGCTCTCTGCCTGTGTTCCTGATGAAGGGCTTTTGCCCGAAACGTCAATTTTACTGTTCCTCGGATGCTGCCGGAACTGCTGTGCTTTTCCAGCACCACTCTAATCTAGACTCTGGTTTCCAGCATCTGCAGTCATTGTTTTTATCTAGACAAGTGGAGAGAATTCCACCTCACTCCTGAAGTGTGCCTTGGCAGTGGTGGACAAGCTTTGTTCAGTCAAGGTGAGGTACTTACTGCAGAATTCCTAGTCTCTGACTTACTCTTGTAATCCTATTATTTACATGGCTAATCCAGTTCAGTTTCTGGTTAATTATAACCCCGGATGTTAACGTTATCGATCGTCAAGGGACAAATGGTCAGATTCTCTCTTGAAGATGGTCTTTGTCTGCTATTTATGTGGCATGAATGTTACTTGCCACTTTTCAGCCTAAACCTGAATAGCGTCCAGGTTTTGGTGCATTTGGACATCAACTACCTCAGTATCTGAAGAATTATAAATACTGCTGGACATCATGTAACTCTCACGTCATTCTTGAATTCAATTCTTTTTTCTCCAAGTTCAATTCCACAACGCTGTAATAAGCTCAGGAGCTGAATGGTCATTGTGGAACCCAAACTGAGCAATGAGCAGGATGCTTCTGAGCAACTGTTCCTTCATAGCACTGCTAATGACACCTTTCATCATTTTACTCATCGAGATGAGACTGATGGGGCGATAATTAGCTAGGTTTGATTTGTCCTGATGTGTACATGCAGAATTTATTTGGTAATTATCCACATCATGTGCCAGCGTTGTAGCTATACTGGAACAGCTTGGCTAGGGCTATAGCAAGGAGAAAGTGAGGTCTGCAGATGCTGGAGATCAAAGTTGAAACTTTATTGCTGGAACAGCACAGCAGGTCAGGCAGCATCCAGGGAACAGGAGATTCGACGTTTCGGGCACAGGCCCTTCTTCAGGAATGAGCAGAGAGTGTTCAGCAGGAGAAGATAAAAAGTAGGGAGGAGGGACTTGGAGGAGGGGCGTTGGAAATGTGATAGGTGGAAAGAGGTCAAGGTGAGGGTGATAGGTCGGAGTAGGATGGAGGCGGAGAGGTCAAGAAGAAGACTGCAGGTCAGGAAGGCGGTGCCGGGCTGGAGGGATCCGGCTGAGACAAGGTGGGGGGAGGGGGGATGAAGAAACTGGTGAAGTCCAAGTTCATCCCCTGCGGTTGGAGGGTTCCCAGTCGGAAGATAAGACGCTCCACCCCGACCGTCGGGTTGTTGTGGTTTGGCGGTGGATGAGTCCAATGACCTGCATATCCTCGGTGGAGTGGGAGTTGAAATGCTGTGCTACAGGTTGGTTGGGTTGGTTCGTCCGGGTGGCCCAGAGGTGCTCTCTGAATCGCTCCGCAAGTAGGCGGCCTGTTTCCCCAATATAGAGGCGGCCACACCGGCTGCAGCGGATGCAGTAGATGATGTGGGTGGAGGTGCAGGTGAATCTGTGGCGGATATGGAAGTTTCCTTTGGGGCCTTGGAGAGAAGTGAGGGGGGAGGTGTGGGCGCAAGTGTTGCACCTCCTGCGGTTGCAAGGGAAGGTGCCGGGAGTGGAGGTTGGGTCGGTGGGGGGTGTGGATCTGACAAGGGAGTCGCGGAGGGAGTGGTCTCTACGGAAAGCTGATAGGGGAGGGGAGGGAAATATATCCTGGGTGCTGGGGTCTGTTTGGAAGTGGCGGAAGTGACGGCGGATGATGCGCTGTACGTGGAGATTGGTGGGGTGGTAGGTGAGGACAAGTGGGGTTCTGTCCTGGTGGCAGTTGGAGGGGCGGGGCTCAAGGGCGGAGGAGCGGGAAGTGGAGGAGATGCGGTGGAGGGCACCGTCGACCACGTCGGGGGGGAAATTGCGGTCCTTGAAGAAGGAGGCCACCTGTGTTGTACGTATTTTGAACTGGTCCTCCTGGGAGCAGATGCGGCGGAGACGAAGGAATTGGGAGAATGGGATGGCGTTTTTACAGGGGGCAGGATGGGAGGTGTAGTCCAGGTAGCTGTGGGAGTCGGTTGGTTTGTAGTAGATGTCCGTGTTGATTCGGTCGCCTGAGATAGAAACAGAAAGGTCTAGGAAGGGGAGGGAGGAGTCCGAGACTGTCCAGGTGAATTTGAGGTCGGGGTGGAAGGTGTTAGTGTAGTGGATGAACTGTTCAACCTCCTCGTGGGAGCACGAGGTAGCGCCGATACAGTCATCAATGTAGCGAAGGAAAAGATGGGGGGTGGGGCCAATGTAGTTGCGGAAGATGGATTGTTCCACGTACCCTACGAAGAGGCAGGCATAGCTGGGGCCCATGCGGGTGCCCATGGCTACTCCTTTTGTTTGGAGAAAGTGGGAGGATTGGAAAGAAAAGTTGCTTTTAAAGGAGTAGCCATGGGCACCCGCATGGGCCCCAGCTATGCCTGCCTCTTCGTAGGGTATGTGGAACAATCCATCTTCCGCAACTACATTGGCCCCACCCCCCATCTTTTCCTTCGCTACATTGATGACTGTATCGGCGCTACCTCGTGCTCCCACGAGGAGGTTGAACAGTTCATCCACTACACTAACACCTTCCACCCCGACCTCAAATTCACCTGGACAGTCTCTGACTCCTCCCTCCCCTTCCTAGACCTTTCTGTTTCTATCTCAGGCGACCGAATCAACACGGACATCTACTACAAACCAACCGACTCCCACAGCTACCTGGACTACACCTCCTCCCATCCTGCCCCCTGTAAAAACGCCATCCCATTCTCCCAATTCCTTCATCTCCGCCGCATCTGCTCCCAGGAGGACCAGTTCAAAATACGTACAACACAGGTGGCCTCCTTCTTCAAGGACCGCAATTTCCCCCCCGACGTGGTCGACGGTGCCCTCCACCGCATCTCCTCCACTTCCCGCTCCTCCGCCCTTGAGCCCCGCCCCTCCAACCGCCACCAGGACAGAACCCCGCTGGTCCTCACCTACCACCCCACCAATCTCCATGTACAGCGCATCATCCGCCGTCACTTCCGCCACCTCCAAACAGACCCCAGCACCAAGGATATATTTCCCTCCCCTCCCCTATCAGCTTTCCGTAGAGACCACTCCCTCCGCGACTCCCTTGTCAGATCCACACCCCCCACCGACCCAACCTCCACTCCCGGCACCTTCCCTTGCAACCGCAGGAGGTGCAACACTTGCGCCCACACCTCCCCCCTCACTTCTCTCCAAGGCCCCAAAGGAAACTTCCATATCCGCCACAGATTCACCTGCACCTCCACCCACATCATCTACTGCATCCGCTGCAGCCGGTGTGGCCTCTTCTATATTGGGGAAACAGGCCGCCTACTTGCGGAGCGATTCAGAGAGCACCTCTGGGCCACCCGGACGAACCAACCCAACCAACCTGTAGTACAGCATTTCAACTCCCCCTCCCACTCCACCGAGGATATGCAGGTCATTGGACTCATCCACCGTCAAACCACAACAACCCGACGGTCGGAGGAGGAGCGTCTTATCTTCCGACTGGGAACCCTCCAACCGCAGGGGATGAACTTGGACTTCACCAGTTTCTTCATCCCCCCTCCCCCCACCTTGTCTCAGCCGGATCCCTCCAGCCCGGCACCGCCTTCCTGACCTGCAGTCTTCTTCTTGACCTCTCCGCCTCCATCCTACTCCGACCTATCACCCTCGCCTTGACCTCTTTCCACCTATCACATTTCCAACGCCCCTCCTCCAAGTCCCTCCTCCCTACCTTTTATCTTCTCCTGCTGAACACTCTCTGCTCATTCCTGAAGAAGGGCCTGTGCCCGAAACGTCGAATCTCCTGTTCCCTGGATGCTGCCTGACCTGCTGTGCTGTTCCAGCAATAAAGTTTCAACTTAGGGCTATAGCAAGTTCTGAGCAAGTCTTCAGTACTCTTATCAGAAAGTTATCAGTGCTCACAGCTTTTGCAATATCTAGTGCCTTCAGCTGTTTCTGGATATCATACGTAGTGAATCAAATTGGCTGAAGACTGGCATCTGTGATGCTGGGGAATTCCAGAGGAGACCAAAATGGATCATCCACTGGGTACTTTTGGCTGAAGATTGTTGAGTGCTTCAGCCTCATCTTTTACACCAACATTCTGGGTTCCCCATCATGAAGGATAGGGATGTTTATGGAGCCCTCTCCTCCAGTGAGTTGTTTAATTGTCCACCATCATTCATAACAAGATGTCGCAAGACTACAGAGCTTAGATCTGATCCATTGGTTGGGGAAATCACTGGCCTGTCTATCATTTGCTATTGGTGTGTTTCTGTAGGGGAAATCAGTTAGCCTAGTTGGTTGGATGGTCAGTTTGTGACGCAGAGTGATGATAACCACATCGGTTGAATTCCCACACTGGCTGAGGTTTCCATAAAGGACTCTCCTTTTCAGCCTCTCCCCTTGCTGGAGGCTTGGTGACCTTCAGATTAAACCACATTCTCCTGAAGGGCTTATGCCCGAAACGTCGATTCTCCTGTTCCATGGATGCTGCCTGACCTGCTGTGCTTTTCCAGCAACACATTTTCAGCACATTCTCTTTTCTTACTACATAGAGAGAGCAGACATATGGTCTGTTAGGACAGTGGTAATTTTTTTGCTTGTGCTGTTTGCCACACAAAGTATTCCGGTTTTGATACTTCACCAGGTTCACACCTCATTTTTAAGTATGCCTGCTCCTCTTGGCATGCTTTCCTGCATTCTTCAGTGAACCTGACTACATTTTCCAGCTTTTAACCCATAGCCCTGGAGGCTATGACAACACAAGTAAATGTCTTAATACTGCTCACACGTAACAAGAGTTTCTGACTCAACGACCATTTCACAATGAGTAACAGACTCCCACAACCTTCAGTGCAAAAACATATTCCTCAAAGCTCCTCTTAGCCTTCTACCGCTTATGTCCCCTGATTGCCACCAATCTACTACTAAGAGAAGTGCCTTCCTACCAACACTACCTATGTCCCTCAATCTTGTACACCTCGATTAGTTCCTTCAACTTTCATTGTCCCAAGGCAAGCAACCCTAGCTTATGCAATTAGTTTAGATTAGATTAGATTACATTACAGTGTGGAAACAGGCCCTTCGGCCCAACAAGTCCACACCAACCCGCCGAAGCGTAACCCACCCATACCCCTACATTTACCCCTTACCTAACACTATGGGCAATTTAGCATGGCCAATTCACCTGACCTGCCCATCTTTGGACTGTGGGAGGAAACCCACGCAGACACAAGGAGAACGTGCAAACTCCACACAGTCAGTCGCCTGAGGCGGGAATTGAACCCGGGTCTCTGGTGCTGTGAGGCAACAGTGCTAACCACTGCCACCGTGCCGCCCTATCTTGCCTCAGATCTCAGACCTTCCAGCCCAAGTAGCATCCTGGTAAGTCCCCTCAGCACCCTTTCTAGGGCGGTCAGAACCTTGCAATAATGCGGGACCAGACTGCATACGGTACTTCAACTTACATTTTATAAAGTTCCAGCATAACCTAGACAAAAACAAAACACTGCAGATGAGGGAACTATAAAGAGAAAGTGTAGGAGAAACTGAGCAGGTCTGCCAGTATCTGTGAAGATAGAAAATTAATGTTTCAAATCCAGTAGGGGTCTTCTTCAGAACTCCAGCATGACCTCTTATTTTTGTATTCCATGCCTCAGCTAACAATGGTAAGTATCCTATATACAGTCTTAACCACATTAATTGATCTGTCCTATTATTTTCAGGGATCCGTGTACATGAAGGCCTCTCTTGATTTAATGTACTTTGCAGGGTGCTACTATTCATGCTTATCAGGTTTTGCCTGGTTAGCCTTCAAGTGCATTAGCGTGTACTCTTCTGGATTGAATTCCATTTGGCAGTCAGCTGCCCATCTGACTAGTTCATCGATATCCTCTGCTAGTTACCATCTTCGTAACTTTTAGGTTGTGTTATCTTCAAACTTCCTGATCATACCCTCTACATTCAAGTCCAGATCATTAATGCACACCATAAACAACAAGAACCCCAGAACCAAGATCTGTGGAAACCCACTGGAAACAGTTACAGAAACATCCCTCTGTCACAAACTGTATCCCAGCCAATATTGCAACCAAAGTGCCACATTCCTTGGATTCCATGGGTAACTTTCTTGACTGCTCTATGACAGACATTATTAAAAGTCTTGCTGAAATTCACGTAGACCACATCAAATGCACTAGTCTCATCAACACTCCTGGTTACCAATACAAGAAAAGTGATCAAACATGTCAAACACTACTTTCCCTCAGCAAAACCAGGTTTGCGACCCCTTCCCCTTCATGTATTCTGTCCTTACTGAACTCTTCCGAAAGATGCAACACTAAAGGGACTGGAGAGTACTTGTGCATGATCCCAGAAAGCTAGCACACAGGTGCAGCAGGTATTCAGGAAGGCTGATGGAATGATGGACCTTATTTCAAGTGTGTTCAAATAAATGAGCAGTGGAATCTTAGTGCAACTGTACAAGATGTAGTGACATCACATCTGCAATAATGAGAGCAGTTTTGGTCCTTTTATTTGGGGAAAAATATCATTTCATGACAGGCAGTTCACAGAAGGCTCAAGGATGATTCTGGTAATGAAGGGATTGTCTTATGAGCAAAGGATAAACAAGTTGGGACTCTACTCACTGAAGGAGAGAAGAATTACAGGTGAACTCATTGAAATAAAGGTATTTGGCATGGCAAACACAGAGGATGATTCCCTGAAGAGAAAGTCTATGACCAGAGGGCACAGTCTAAGAACAAAGGGACACCAATTTAAGATTGAGTTGAGAAGCAATTTCTTCACTCAAAGGGTTGAGGATCTTTGAAACTTCTTGCCACAGAAAGCTGTGGTGCAGTGTCCTTATGGACTGAGTGCAGATTCATAGTTCCTTGAAAGTGGAGTCACAGGTAGAGGGGTTAGTGAAGAAGGCATTTGGTATGCTCTGTTCGATTAGTCAAAACATTGAGTATAGGAGTTAGGAGGCCATGTTGCAGCTGTACATTGGCTAGACCACTATTGAAATATTGTGTACAATTCTGGTCTCCCTCCTATAGGAAAGATGTTGTGAAACTTTAAAAGGTTCAGAAAAGATTTACAAGAATGTTACCAGGGTTGGAGGGTTTGAACTATAGGGAGAGGCTAGGGCGGTTTTCCCTGAGGCATCGGAGGCTGAGGGATCACCTTAGAGGTTCATAAAATCGTGATGGGCATGGATAGGGTAAAGAGACAAGGTCTTTTCCCTGGGGTGGATATGTCCAGAACTAGACAGCATAGGTTTTGGGTGAGAGGGGAAAAATATAAAAGGGATCTAAGGGGCAGCTTTTTCACTCAGAGTGGTGCATGTATGGAATGAGCTGCCACAGGAAGTGATGGAGGCTGGTACAATTACAACATTTAAAAGGCATCTGGATAGGTATATGATTAGGAAGGGTTTAGAAAGATATGGACCAAGTGCTGGCAAATTGGACGAGATTAATTTAGGGTGTCTGGTCAGCATGGACAAGTTAGACCGGAGGGTCAGTACATCTCTATGACTCTATATTAAGATGAAGATAGACTCTTAGATCAATTGGGAAAATCAAGGGTTACGTGGAAAGGGCAAGAAAGCGGATGTGAGGACTATTCGATCAGCCATAATCTTATTCAATGGCAGAACAGGCTCAATGGGCCGAGCAATCTACTCCTGTTCCCATTTCTTACGGATGTCCTGTGCAGTAAGCATCTATCAATCTTTCACTCAATGACTGTAGTGCCATTACATGTCAAGGAGTGATGGTTAGATTCCTTATTGTTGCACATGGTCATTGACAAATATTACTTTCTATTTGTCAGCCAGAATATTGACCAGGTTTTGCTGCATTTAGCCATACACTGCTTCATGGAGATGACACAATGGTGCTGAACACTGTACAGTCATCAGCAAACATTCCCACTTCTGACCTTGAGGAGGAGGGAAGGTCATTGATAAACCGAGTGATGATGATTAGGCTGAGTATATTACCCTGAAGAACGGGAGGTCTCTCGTGATGCAGTGGTAGTGTCCCTCCTGCTAGACTAATAGTTCCTTAATTCAAGCCCCACCTGCTCCAGAGATGTGTAACAATGTCTCTGAACAGGGTGATTAAGAAACAAAAGAACTACAGAAAATCAAAAACAAAAACAAATCGCTGAAAAAAATTCAGGTCTGGCAGCATCTGTGAAGAGAAATTGAAGTTAACGTATTGTGTCCAGTGACCCTTCTTCAGAACTGAAGCGTTTGTGATTAGAAAACTGGGACTCTCGTGAGACTTTTGTGACTTTGTCTCGGCCTCTGAGCTCGGAGGCTGGGATTCAAGTCCCACCTCTGAACCAGGTGATTATAAAAAGGTACCCTGAAAAGCTTGGGACTTCTGCAGCACAACAGTGTCCCACCTCTGCGTCAGAAGTCCTGGGTTCAAGTTCCACATGCTGCAGAGATATTCTGTAACACATCGGAACAGACTGATTAAAGATATGCAACCTGGAGAACACTTGCAGAGATATCATGGAGCTGACCTTCAACAAGCATTGCCATCCTTCGTTGTGCCAGGCTTCACTTCAACAAGGAGAGAGAGACATCCCCAAACCTCACTGACTGTAGGTTTGCTGGGGTTCCTTGATGGTAGATTCTGCCAAATGCAGCCTTGATGCCAAGGTCAGTCACACTCACCTCACCATTAGAATTCAGGCCTTTTGTCTATGGGCTTGGTTCTAACATAATGAGGTCAGAAGCAAGTCACCCTCATGGAACCCAAAGTGAAAGTCAGCAGCAACCTTTTGCTAAGAATGTTCTGCTTGGTAGACGGTGTCATCAACACTGCTATCTTTTTATTGATGACCAAGAGCAGACTGATGGGGAGGTAATGGAAGGAGTTGATTTTGTCCTGCTTTTTGTGTACCGACATGTGTGGGCAATTTTCCCCATTGTCAGGTAATTGCCAGTGTTGTATCTCTAATAAAATTGCTAGGTTAGGGACTTAGCTAGTTTTGCAGCACAGGTCTTCACTATCTTTGCTGGAATGTTGTCAGGGATCTATATCCTCTCGGACATTGTGCATCTGGCCATTCTTGAAATCACGTAGTGTGGACTGAATGGGTTAAAGTCTAGTATCTGTTATTCCGAGGATCTCTGGAGGAGGCCAAGATGGATTGGCCTCAACATTTCTGGCTGAAGATTCTTGCAATATTTCAATTTTTTTTGTACAATTTGGCAGGCTTCCTTACCACTGAGCCTGGAGATATTCATGTAGCCTCCTCCAGTGAATTGTTTTAATTGTCCAAAATCATTCAGGACTGTATGCGGCAGGACCTCAGAGCTTAGAGATAGAATCAGAATCCCTACAGTGTGAAAACAGGCCATTTGGCCCAACAAGTCCACACCAATCCAGACCCGCTCCCCGATCCTATTACACTACATTTACCCTGAATAATGCACCTAAACTACACAATTTGTCATGGCCAATTCTTTGGACTATCGGAGGAAACTAGAGCACTCAGAGGAAACCTACTCAGACATGGGGAGAACATGCTAACTCCCCATAGACAGTCACCAGAGGCTGGGATCGAACCCAGATCCCCGGCATTGTGAGGTAACAATGCTAACCACCGAGCCACCTTGCCACCAAGTTTTTAATAAATGTGCAAAATCATATTTCTTGCAACCATAGTTCTCCTTCAACATTCCAAACTGTGACTAAAGACAGATGTCCAACTGATTCAAAGACAGAAAAGAGTGGAAGTACACAGACCATCTTGGGAAAGTTAACAAAACTACAGTCTTATTTCTCTACAGTTAATTAGCATCTTAATATTAACTGATCAAACTCAAAGGTGGATCTTTGACTTATTCACTGAGAAATCTGTCATATATCCAAACACTAAGCTTTCTTGAGGTGCAGTCGTGATGTGCCTAAAGTCAGTCAATAGCACTTTTTTTCAATTTACAATAAACTTACACCAAAGAAAGCTTTATGTTATCCTTGCAACACACTTCCAGCACTTGATGCTCTGCAATATTCAACACACTTCTATTCACATTTTGTATGCAGAGCAGCAACATGGACTTCACTTTCATATTTTCGACTAAAGTTACGAAATATCGGACGCCTAAAAACGATCGATAAAAAAAGATTTTATCTTAAGATGCACTGAACTGCAACAGTTCATTGTGACAGCTGCACAGCACCCAGGGTTGAGATCCGAACGAGAACGATATTTTTGTGCTCACGTATGTTACGAAAATTCAAGTTGGGCGAGTCTTGGTGCGGAAAGAGCAATTTCAATGGGAAAAGATGCACATTTTAAAAGAATAAACAAGATCCTACCTGGAGATAAAAGGGGAGGAAAAAGCAATCGCGATGCACAATGGAGACGGATAGGAGCTGTTGCCCAGAAGCAGGAAGATGGCGGCAGTCAGGTTTCCCCCCGGGGGTTTGCACCTCAGCGGTGCCCTGCCCCTCCCCGGGGACAGTGTGCGGAGGGAGTCCCGGGGCAGGGTCCAGCCCGCGGCTGAGGTGGAGCAGCCAGTTCCCGGAGTGCGTGTCCAACTGGTGGGCCCGAATTAAACTCCAGCTCTCCTTACTCTCCCCAGCCTCCTCCCTCTCCCCTCTTCCTCTTTCTCAATCTCAATCTCACCCACTCCCCGTTCTCCCTCACTCCCTTTGCATTTACCGCGCCGTCCCCGCTCGCGGCTCTTCCGGGTCACCGAGTGACCGTTTCCGGGGCACGTTACCACGGCGACGGCCCGTTGTCCCGGCAACTCCTGAAGGTAAAGTCATCCTTGGCATGTTTGTCTCTAATGGTGCGTGTTTTAAATACCGCACGATCATAAATAGACTAGATTGCTGCGTGTGTTGGAGACTTATATTAATCGGAGTGTAATTTTTTCCTAACTTTTACAAAACAAACGGTCCCAGTCTGTGGGATGAGATTTTGGCGGATGGTGTTCCCGTTTGGTCAGTTATGGAATTCAGTGTCAACCTCGGCACGTTTCCTGAAGGAGGGTTATCCCCGAAACGTCCAGCCTCCTGCCTGTCTACTTTGGATTCCAGCATCTGCAGTTTTTATTTGTCTCGAACAGTCCAAACACGCGCAGCGATATTTAATTTTGTTCTTTTTCGTACCTCTCCCACCGAAGTCACAAAATAATGGAGCTCTAAAAGCGATGGGTGACGTTTTAGACTGAGCCACAAGACCTCGTTGTGACAGCGAAACAGCACCCAGGTGTGATGTGCGGTTGAGGAAACGACATTCTTTCCGTGCTCGGAGAAATCAAGAGAAATTAAGGTTGGGCGGGTCCTCCGTACACAACGAAAGCAACTTTGATCCGAAAAGCGGACAGCCTAGTTTTGTTTTTGCCAAAAACCAAACACAAATGTGCTGGAGAAACTCAGCTGGTCTGCCAACTTTTCTCGCTATAAATGCAGCGAAAACTACAGAGTTTCTCCAGCATTTAATGTCTTGCTTTATGACTCCCGGTATCCGCAGTTATACGGTCATAGAAATGTACAGCCGGGAAACACACGCCTCCGTCCAACTCGTCCATGCCGACCAGATATCCTAACCTAGTCCCATTTGCCAGTACTTGGCCCATATCCTTCTAAGCTGAAAATGTGTTGCATCCAAGGAACAGGAGAATCGACGTTTTGGGCATAAGCTCCTGAGGAAGGGCTTATGCCCAAAACGTCGATTCTCCTGCTCCTTGGATGCTGCCTGACCTGTTGCACTTTTCCAGCAACACATTTTCAGCTCTGATCTCCAGCATCTGCAGTCCTCACTTTCTCCCCATATCCTTCTAAACCCTTCCTATTCTTATACCCATTTAGATGCCTTTTAAATGTTGTAATTGCATCAGCCTCCACCACTTTCTCTGGCAGTTCATTCCATACACACAACACCCTCTCTGAAAAAGTTGCCCCTTAAGTCCCTTTTAAATTTTTCCCCTCTCACCCTCAACCTGTGCTGTCTAGTTCTTGACTCCCCCACCCCAGGGGAAAGACCTTATCTAATCACTCATAATTTTATAAACCTATATACGGTCACTCCTCAGCCTCTGATGCGTCAGGGAGAACAGCTCCAGCCTATTCAGCCTCTCCCAATAGCTCAAATCCTCCAACCTTGGCAACATCCTTGTAAATCTTTTCTAAAACATCCTTCCAATCGGACGGAGACCAGAATTGCACACAATATTCCAAAAGTGGCCAAACCAATGACCCGTACAGCTGCAACATGACCTCCAATCTCGGATACTCAATGCCTTGACTAATACCAAACACCTTCTTCACTATCCTATCTATCCATGACTCCAATTTCAAGGAACTATGAACCTGCACTCCAACATCTCTGTGTTCAGCAACAGTCCCCAGGATCTTAACATTAAGTATAAATCCTGCTCTGATTTGCTTTCCCAAATTTATCTAAATTAAACTCCATTTGCCACTGCTCAGCCCATTGGCCCATCTGATCAAGATCCCATTTTAATCTGAGGTAACCTTCTTCGCTATGCGCCACAGCTCTAATTTTGGTGTCATCTGCAAACATACTATGTTCCCATCCGAATCATTTATATAAATGATGAAAAGCAGTGGACCCTGCTTTTGGCACACCACTGGTCACAGGCCTCCAGTCTGAAAGGCAACCCTCCACCACCAGCCTCTGTCTTCTACCTTCGAGCCAGTTCTGTATCCAAATGGCTAGTTCTCCCTGTATTCTTGCTAACCAGTCTCCCATGAGGAACCTTGTTGAACAACTTACTTAAGTTCATAGAGATCACGTCCACCAGTCTGCCCTCACCAGTTCTCTTTGTTACTTCTTCAAAACACTCAATCACATTCGTGAGACATGATTTCTCACGCACAAAGCTGACTATCCTTAATCAGTCCTTGCCTTGTACCTCAGGATTCCCACCAACAACTTGCCCACCATCGATGTCAGACTCAGCGGTCCGTAGTTCCCTGGCTTTTCCTTACCACCTTTCTTAAATAGTGACACCACATTAGTCAATCTCCAGTCTGGCAACTCACCTGTGACAATCAATGATACAAATATCTCAGCAAGAGTCCCAGCAATCACTTCCCTAGCTTCCCACAGAGTTCTAGGGTACACCTGATCAGGTCCGAGGGATTTATAAATTTTTATGCAGTTTAAGACATCCAGCGTCTCCTCTCCTGTAATATAGATATTTTTCAAGATGTCACCATGTATTTCACTACATTCTGTATCTTCCATGTCTTTCTCCACAGTAAACATGATGCAAAATACACAGTTAGTATCTCCTCCATCTCCTACAGTTCCACACATAGGCTGCCTGACTGTGGTTTGATACACTTCCTACTTTTTCTTAACCAAACCCTCAATTTCTCTAGTCATTCAGCTTTCCCTACACCTACCAGCCTTGCTTTTCACCCGAACAGGAATATACTGTTTCTAGACTCTCGTTATCTCTTTTTTGAAGGCTTCCCATTTTCCAGCCATCACTTTACCTGTGAACATCTGCCCCCTTAGAGACATATAGCATAGAAGCGGATCCTTCAGTCTAACTTCTCCATGCCGACCAGATATTGTAAATTATTCTCGTCCCATTTGCCAGAATTTGGCCCATATCCCTCTAAAACCTTCTTATTCATGTACTCATCCAGATGCCTTTTAAATTGTTGTAATTGTACCAGCCTCCCCCACTTCCTCTGCCAGCTCATTCCATACATACACCAAATTCTGTGTGAAAAATTTGTCCCTTAGGTCCCTTTTAAATCTTTTCACTCTCACCTTAAACCTATGGCCACTAGTTTTAAATTCCCCAACCCTGGGGAAAAAGACCTTTGCTATTCACCCTATCCATGCCTTTCATGATTTTATAAAGCTCAATAAGGTCACCCCCACCGACACTCCAGGAAAATAGTCCCAGCCTATAGCTCAAGCCTGGCAACCTCCTTATGAATCTTTTCTGAACCCTTTCAAGTTTAACAATATCTTTCCTATAACAAGGAGACCAGAATTGAGTGCAGTATTCCAAAGTGGCCTAACCAATGTCCTGTGCAGCTGCAAGATGGCATCCCAACACCTGTACTCAATGCACTGACCAATAAAGGCAAGCATACCAAATGCTTTCTTCACTACCCTGTCCAACTGCAACTCCACTTTAAAGGGACTGTGAACCTGCACCCAAGATCTCTTTGTTTTTATTCTAGCATTTGCCAGTATCTACAAAACCCATGCATCAGGTTTTGTGCTGCAACAAGACTTCTGCATGACATCAGTTTAAGTGTGCTCAAAATGTTTGTGTTGATTGTTGTTGGAAAGCTACTCAGTTCCCTTATGATGTGGAAAGTTCTATAACGTTGTCGTTGTTTGAAGCTCTTCATTATACAGAAACATAGAGTTAACAGAGATCGCAGTCACGCTCGAGGCTGTAGGTGCTGTAATCTGTTCTGATAAAAGCAGAGGGAAAAGCCAGTAAACTGCTTGTAAATTTATGTACTGGTTGTACTGCAACTCCATTATGAGATGAATTGGACCAGTTTGTGTCATTTGCAAGTTTTAGCATTTTTAAAAAATCTTTGTGTTCCAAGTATTAGGTTCAATCCTAGAGGTTATGTGCATTTGATACTGTCTTTGTACTATCTTAAGATCATAAGACCAATGGAAGTAAGGCCATTCGGCCCATCTAGTCCACTCTGCCATTCAATCATGGCTGATGGGCATTTCAACAGCACTTACCAGCACTCTCCCCGTATCCCTCAATCCCTTGTGAGATTAAGAATTTATCAATTTCCGCCTTCAAGATATTTAACGTCCCAGCCTTCACTGCGCTCCATGGCAATGAATTTCGCAGGCCTACCACTCTCTGACTGAAGAAATGTCTTCTCATTTCCGTTTTAAATTGATGCCCTCTAATTTTAAGGCTGTGCCCACGGGTCCTAGTATCCCTGCCTAATGAAAACAAATTCCCAGCGTCCACCCTTTCTAAGCCATGCACTATCTTGTAAGTTCTATTAGATCTTCACTCAACCTTCTAAACTCTAATGAATACAATCCCAGGATCTCAGCCATTCATCGTATGTTAGGCCTAACATTCCAGGGATCATCCATGTGAATCTCTGCTGGACACGCTCTAGTGCCAATATGTCCTTCCTGAGGTGTAAGGCCCAAAACTGGACACAGAATTCTAAATGGGGCTGAATCAGAGCTTCATAAAGTCTCTGTACCACATTGCTTCTTTTACATTCCAACCCCGTTGAGATAAATGAACATTACAGTTGCTTTCTTAACCATGCACTCAGCCTGCAAGTCAACCTTTAGAGAATCCTGGACTAGCACTCCCAGGTCCCTTTGTACTTTGGCTTTAGTAATTTTCTCCCCTTTTAGAAAATAGTCCGTCCCTGTATTCTTTTTTCCGAAGTTCAAAAGCTCGCATTTGCTCACATTGAATTTCATCTGCCGTTTCTTGGACCACCGTCCTAAACTGTCTAAATCTTTCTGCAGCCTCTCCACATCCTCAGTACTACCTGCCTGTCCGACTAACTTCGTATCATCAGTGAACTTCACCAGAATGCCCCTAGTCCCTTCATCTAGATCATTAATATATAAAGTGAACAGCTGTGGCCCCAACATTGAACCCTGCGGGACACCCTTGTCACTGGCTGCCATTCCAAAAAAGAACCTTTTATCCCAACTCTCTGCCTTCTGACAGACAGCCAATCCTCAATCCATGCCAGTAGCTCACCTCGAACACCATGGGCCCTCACCTTACTCAGCAGTGTCACGTGAGGCACCTTATCAAAAGCCTTTTGGAAGTCTAGGTAGATAACATCCACCAGGTTTCCCTGGTCTCATCTACTTGTTACCTCTTCAAAGAATTATAACAGGTTTATCAGGCAAAACCTCCCCTTACTAAATCCATGCTGACTTGTTCTAATCCGACCCTGCACTTCTAAGAATTCAGAAATCTCATCCTTAACGATGGATTCTAGAATTTTACCTACAACCGAGGTTAGGCTAATCGGCCTATAATTTTCCATCTTTTGTCTTGATCCTTTCTTGAAAACAGCGTTAAAACAGCGATTTTCCAATCATCTGGGACTTTCCCTGACTCCAGTGATTTTTGAAAGATCATAACCAACGCCTCCATATTTCTTCAGCCACCTCCCTCAGAAGTCTAGTATGTAGCCCATTGGGGCCAGGAGATTTATAAATTTTTAGACCTTTTAGCTTTTCTAGCACTTTCTCTTTTGTAATGGCTACCATGCTCAACTCTGCCCTCAACTCTCCTTATTTGTTGGGATATTACTCATGTCTTCCACTGTGAAGGCTGCACAAAATACTTATTAAGTTCTTCAGCTATTTCCTTATCTCCCAGCATCAATTTGGAGCGGCCCCATGTCTACTTTCGCTTCTCGTTTGTTTCTTATGTATTGAAAGAAACTTTTACTGTCATTTCTAATATTATTGGCTCGCCTACCTTCATGTTTGATCCCCTCCTTCCTTATTTCTCTCTTTGTTATTCTCAGTTTGTTTTGTAGACTTCCCAATCTTCTGATTTCCCAGTGCTCTTGGCCACTTTATAAACTCTCTCTTTTTTTGATACATTTCCTGACTTCCTTTGTCAGCCATGGCTGTCTAATCCGCCCCCGCCAGAGAATCTTTCTTTTCTTTGGGATGAACCTCTGCACTATGTCCTCAATTACACCCAGAAATTCCTGCCATTATTGCTCTAATGTCTTTCCCATTAGGCTCTGCTTCCAGTCGATTTTCGTCAGTTCCTCTCTCATTACCTTTATTTAACTGGCACACCATTACATCCAATTTTGCCTTCTCCCTTTCAAACTGTAGTCTGAACTCTACCATATTATGATCGCTGCCTCCCTTACTTTAAGAACTTTTATAAAGTCTGGCTCATTACATAGCGCTGAGTCCAGAATAGCCTGCTCCCTTGTGGGCTCCATCACAAGCTGTTCCAAAAAGCCATCCTGTAAACATTCCATGAATTCCCTTTCTTTGGATCCACCGGCAACATTATTCACCCAGTGTATTTACATATTGAAGTCCCCGTGATCACCGTGACCTTGCCTTTCTGACATGCCCTATCTATTTCCTGGTACATGTTGTGCCCACTACTGGGAGGTCTGTACATAACTCCAATTATGTTTTTTTTTGCCTTTGTGATTCCTCAACTCTTATTCTACAAAAAGAGGTGTAATTGTTAGTGAATGTCAGATGTTACTTCTGATGTTCCTGATGTAGGGCTTTTGCCCGAAATGTCGATTTTCCTGTCCCTTGGATGCTGCCTCACCTTCTGTACTTTTCCAGCACCACACTTGTCTCTAAATCTCCAGCATCTGCAGTCCTCACTTTTGCCTGATGTTGCTTTCTCGAGGAGCTATTGCTCATGTCTACAGCTTGTGCTACTTCTACAAGTACTGCAGAAAGATGATGTAAATTCAAAATTCACTTTGCAGCACAAAAATTATATCCCACATTTAGATCTTTAAACTTTACTCCTAAAATTTTCAGCAACTCTCTTAAGTTGAAAAATTTCGACCCCTTTCACAGTCTGTGTCTCTCTCTCTCTCTCTATATATATATATATATATATCTCTATATCTCTCTCTCTCTATCTCTCTACCTATCTCTCTCTCTCTCTCTCTCTCTCTCTCTCTCTCCATCTCTCTGCAAACTATTTTAGGGTGAGACAATATGAAACAGTTGATTGATCAGTTGTGTGTTTCACAAGTACTGCACTGTTGAATCAGAATGTAACACTCTAAATAAGCATGCATTGGCAAATTTCCTTCCACTAATTCCCATACGAGGAGGAGTGAACTTCTATCTAAACATGTCTAATGAACATTATTTGATCAAGTTAAGATTTTTGGTGAAATTTACAAAGAAGGGTTCAGAAAAGATTTACAAGGATGTGAGTGTTGGAGGCTGAGAAATAACGTTATAGAGCTTTTTACATCATGAAGGGCTTGGATAGGGTGAATAACCAAAGTCTTTTCCCAAAATTAGAGGGCATAGGTTTAGGATGAGAGGGGAAAGTTGAAAAAGAGCCTAAGGGGCAAATTTTTCATGCAGAGCATGGTACGTGTAGGGAATGAGATGCCAGAGGAAGTGGTGAAGGCTGGTGCAATTACAACATTTAAAGGGCATCTGGATGGGTATATGAATAGGAAAGGTTTAGAGGGATATGGGCCAAATGCTGGCAAATGGGACTAAATTAATCAAGGATATCTGGTTGGCATGGATGAGTTAGACCGAAGGGTCTGTTTCCATGCTGTACATCTCTATGGCTGTGTAATAGAGAACAATACAGCATAGAACCAGGCCTTTCAGCCCTCCAAGCCTGCACCAACTCATTTTGTATTTCCATATTAAACATATTTTCACTTACAGGATCCGTATCCCTGTAAAATCTTTCTATTCATGATTTGGAGGTGCTGGTGTTAGACTGGAGTGGACAAAGTTAAAAATCACAAAACACCAGATTATGGTCCAACAAGTTTATTTGGGAGTACTAGCTTTCAGAGGATGAAGGAACGGTGCTCCGAAAGCTAATGCTTCCAAATAAACATGTTGGATCATAATCTGGTATTGTGTGATTTTTAATTTCCTGTTCATCCAGGTGTTTCTTGAATGCTGCTATTATGTCTACTTCCACCATCTTCTCTGGCAGTGCATTCCAGGCACTCAGCACCCTTTCTGTGAAAGACTTGCCTTGCGCATCTCTTTTAAACTTCCCCCTTGAACCTGTAAGTTGACCCCTCCACCCTGGGGAAAAAGCCTCATACTTTCCACTCTATTCATGCCATTCTCAATCTTATAAACTTCTATCAGGCCGCCCCTCAACCTCCTGCATTCTTGTGAAAACAAACCAGTCTATCTAACTTTTCTTCAAAGCTAAAATCCCCCATACCAGGCAACATCCTGGTAAACATTTTCTGTACCCTTTCTAAATCATCCACATCCTTCTGGTACTGTGGTGACCAGAACTGTACACAATATTCCAAGTGTGGCCTAACTCATATTCCATAAAACAACAGCATAACTTGTCTATCCTTATCATCAATGCCCCTTCCAATGAAGGTAAGCATACCAGAGGCCTTTTTAACTACCATATCTACCTGCGATGCCACCCTCAGTGGTCTGTAGACCTGCACACCCCAGATCCCTTTACATATTAATACTCGTAAGGGTCTACTATTTACTATATAATTGCTATCTGTACTTGACCTTCCAAAATGCATCATCTCACATTTGCCTGGATTAAACTCCATCTGTCATTTTTCTGTCCATGCCTCCAACTGATCTATATATACTCTGACAGTCCTCCTCACTATCCATAATTCTCCAATCTTTGTATCGTCCACAATATAATTTTGCATTTAAATAGCTTAGTTGATGATAATGACATGGAGGTCACTAAATTGCACTGTGGGAATTACACCTTCCAACAAGCATGGTTGAAAGGCCAGCCATCAGCAAGGGGAGCTTTGTACAACAATAAATATAGTGAACTTCAAACCAAACTTGCAGAATGAATGGAGGAGTGATAACGTTAAAGAAATCCAGATGTAGGCCAGTTTACATGATAAAGTACTACAAACCATCTATGGTATTCCAGAAGGAGCATTTTTCTCATTGGTATTGGTAATGCTTATCCTGTTGACTGACCAATCTTGGACTTGGACAGATCAGCTAATAATTTTAATCCAGTACAGGAAGTTAGGTCACAGATCAACCTGCACAAAATTTGAGCGTAATGTCTCTCTGAAGGATTTTCATTGGATAATTAGGCTATTAGTCTCTCTCCAGTGTCAAAAATATTAGCCGTGGTGCTATTGTTGTAAGGTCTATTGATAGCACTGAATAGCTTAGTCTTTTGAGTTCTTCTGGCTGCTAGAGTATAAGAGATAAATTCATCAATCAGAAGTGTGTGACAAACGTAGAGGAAATTTCTGATTTATCATTATAAGGAATGTCCTTGCTAGGGTTATGTTCAAATGTTATATTGTGCACATAGCTGAAAAAGTCTTGCCTGATAGCCACTATGGATTCAGAAAGCCAGAGGTACTATGGAGGGCTTCACTGCTACACAACTTCAGGAAATGTGTTGAGAACAAAACTTGACTTTTAATGCATCTTTGTTGATCTCACAAAACACTGTCAGGAGAGTGGGTCTCTGGACTCTACTGGCCATAATTGGTTTTCTTGAAAACTTTATCCAGATGATTTTCCTGTTCCTTGCTGGCCAAAGTCATAGAAAAAAGTGAAATTTCTATCTCCTGCTCTGTCTGTCATGGTGTAAAACTGCTTTGTGTTTTAGCCGCTGACTTGTTCATTACATTGTCTGTTTTGCTGCTGTTTATGCCAACATGAATTGGGATAAAGAATTTGTCTTTGCTTTAAAGTGAGTGACAAATTATAGTTTAGACAGTTTGGATGCTGTTGTTTGCTGATTACTGTATCCTTGCTATCTACACTGAAGAAGACTTCCAGATCGTAATGGAACATTCCCAGATAAGAAAACTTGGACTCATTATCTGTAGAAATTATATGCAGTTTGCCTCATAAAACTTTGTGGTGCATGATATATTCATTGACAGGCACATTTTGTCTGAACTGAATAGTTTTATATAAGGGCATAGGGAATAGGAGCAGGAATCAGTCATTCAATCCCTGAAGCCTACTCTGCCATATGACTGATCTTTTACGTCATTGTCATTTTCCTACATTTTGCTCATATCCATTTAATATTTAGGAATCTATTGATTTCTATTTTGAACATATAATGACTGAACCCCTCCACAGCTCTCTTGGTGTAGAGAATTTAAAAGGTTCACCACCCTTAAGTAAAGAATACCTCCTAATACCCCATAAATAATAAATAGGAGGATATTGAGAGGGGCAGAGGGACTGAGAGACCATTGAGTACATGTCCACATGTCACTGAAGATGGCAGCACCATTGGGTGAAAGGTTACATGCAAAAGCAGGGATGTAATGCTGGAACTATACACGACGTTGGTTGGGCCAAAGAATGGAGTTTTGTGTGCAGTTGTGTTCACCATGTTACAGGAAGAATATATTTGTTCTGGAGCAGGTACAGAAGAGAAGTATGAGAATATTTCTAGGGCTTGAAAATTGCAGCTATGAAGAAAGTTGGACAGGCCTTGGTTGGTTTCCTTAGAATGGAGGATGCTAAAAAGTGACTTATCTGGGGTGCACAAAATTGCACAGTGCTCACATAGAATGGACAGGAAAGACCTGTTCGCACTCGCAAAGGAATCTGGATCTGCACCTGAAGAACTGTAACCAACAAGATTATGGACCAGATGCTGGAAAGTGGGATTCGTATGGGCTGCTAGTTTATTCAGCTAATGTAACCACAGTGGGCTGAATGGCCTTTTTCTGTGCTGCAACCTTTCTATGGTTCTATATTAGACACAAACTATTTGTTTGGCACTTTTCTCTTTTTTAATATATAATTCTAATTCTCCTGTTTCTGCCTGAATGGGTCCATAGTTGCCTTTGCTAATATTTCCTCTATATGTCCAGTATCTATCAATGTTTCTTTCAGTTGTTTTTTGTGTTTCTAGCCAGTTTTCTTTCATATTCTCACTTTCTTTATCAGTTTCTTGGTGCTCCTTTATGTTCACTCTTAAGTGATTGATGGAATGACTGTTTGGTGCTCCCCACTGCCACAAACCACCTGCACTTCACACTAAAAAAGCAATGTAAGTCATAAAGCTGGCAGTGTATAACTGTGCACATAAAGGCTGGCAGCCTATAAGACAATGCTGAAGTCAACAAGTGCACTAAGAGGTAATGTGAATTTTATAAAGACTGGCAGCCTTCAAGTGTGTGACTAAAGTGAGGATGCATTAAGAAAGCAAGCTGTTATGATCCCCTCTGATGGCAATACTGGACACGTCATATTTTAGAATGAAACCTCGCATGTTAGATCATAATTTTAATTTTTGCAGTTATGGTTAGTCATTGAAATGAAGTGGCAGTTGACACGGGGCATGCTGACATGGGGCACAGACACAAGATGGCCATTGAACCATAAGTTGGTCACTTAGCACACAAGATGGCCACTGAGCCACTACATGGAAAAATACAGCGAAGTATACACAGATGCTGCCTGAGGCCAACAGGATACCAGTGCAATAGACACAGAACATAGATAATTTAAGGCGGGTGGGGGAGAGAATACAGTAACGTCTACTGCCCGCCGAAGAGTCCAGCCACCATCTTCAATAGAAATGTTTAACTGAGACTGCTTGTGTACAAGTGTTAATACCTTAGATTTGCAGTAATGGAAAATGATCTTCCTTCTCAGGAAGAACAATCACGACCAATTACTGCAGCAATGGACTTCTGTGTAGCTGCTGAAACTGACAATGATTCTGTAACCAACAGAGACTTTGCTGGAAAATCTCAGCAGGTCTGGCAGCATTTGTAAGGAGAAAAATGAGCTGACATTTCGAGTCTAACTGATCTTTGTCAAAGCTCTACAGAGAAAATGCTGGAAAATCTCAGCAGGTCTGGCAGCTTCTGTAAGGAGAGAAAAGAGCTGATGTTTTGAGTCTAACTGACCTTTGTCAAAGCTCAGCAATGATTCTGTAACATTCCTCTGAAACTGACAATGACTCTGTAATGTTTCTGTAAACAAACCATGGTGCACAAACAAAGACTCCATATTTGGATGTATAAAATATTGTGACATGTGCTCCAAGGATGAGAGAAGGCTTGCAACTGACAGCTGTGCTGCCAGAAGTCGCTTTCTCCCTGAAGCTCCAGTTCCTTTGTACAATAAATTCTGTTGTTGAATCCTGATTCTGACTCTGAGACTGGTGATTTTCCCCACAACAGAAACATATTTACACAAGTCTGCAGAAGTTCTTTTAACAAAAGAATATAAGTTTATTAAACAAAAAAGTAAACAAGCAAAGCTCGATGTAAAGAAGACAGCTAAAAAGGCTTTAAACAAAGTTTCAACATGTTTCCAAATACCATCCATTACAGAGACTCAATCCCAGAGAGATATCGCTCCTGTCTCAGATTTTAAAACCTTTACTGATTTTCTCCATTTTCTTTTTCATAATCTCTGGAGACAACTTTATGATTTATTTCCAGGGTTGGTGGTATGAACCTTTCATAATTGTGTTGGCTAAAATTTTTCATTTCTAGCTATTTGAAGATTTTTATCCAAACTTTTCTGGCTTGGAAGCTTCACAGAATAAAAACTAGGTGACTGGTTCTCTTGAACTGAACAACTAGGAGAAACAGTCCTATGCCTTAAAATTAACTCTGAGTTCTTCTGAACCAAACTTTGAACTTTCTGTTCTAAAACCAAACCAAATCAATTAACTTGATATGTTTAATGTGCCTGTCAAAATCTCAACAAAGATTTCCTCTGGGTGCACCGGTTTCCCCCCCACAAATCAAAGATGTACAGCTTGGGTAAATTGGCTGTGCTAACTTGCCCATACTGTGCAGGGATGTGTAGGTTAGGTGCATTAGTCAGGGGTAAAAAAGTAGTGTCGGGAAATGTGTCTGGTGGGTTACCCTTTGGAGGGTTGATGGGGACTTGTTGGACTGAAGGGCCTGTTTCCACACTGTAGGGATTCTATGATCTTCTATTAGTCATGCCATACTAGGGAGTGCAAAATTCCACCCATGGAAACGTTTGGAGTGAGATTTGTGATTAAAGGGCAATGCAGGTTACAAAGTTATTGATGTACATCATGCTAATTTTGAAACAGAATACTGTTTCAAACAAAATAGTTGATGCTTGACAATTGTGAGTTAATACAAAACTTAATAAACCAAAGATAGAAAACTACTCTGGAAAACAGAATACTTATTAATTTTATTATCCAATGAGTAAATTAAAAATTATGTAACCTTGTTAATGGATAATGAGCAAAAATAGGCCACTCGGCCCTTTGAGTCTGCTCTGCCATTCAATAAGATCATGTTTGATCTGATATTAACCTTAACTCTACATCCCATATAGCCCTGATAATCTTTCATTCCTTTAGTGATCAAGAATCTGCCTACTTTAGCCATGAAAATATTTAAAGATTCTGCATTCACTGCCTTTTGAGGAATGGAATTCCAAAGACTCACTGCTCTCAGACAAAAAATAGTTTCCTTATCTCTGTCTTAAATTGTAACACCTCATTTTGAAACTGTGATCCATACTGCTCGATTCTCCCACAAGGAAGGAGAGCATAGGAGACTGAGGGGAGATCTTATAGAAGTGTATAAGATCAGGAGAGGCATGGATAGAGTGAATACACTTAGTCTTTTTCACAGGGTTGGGGAATCGAGGATTAGAGGGCATCAGTTTAAGGTTAGAGGGGAAAGAATAAAAGGGAATCTGAGGGGCACCTTTTTTACACAGAGGGTGGTATGCATATAGAATGAGCTGCCAGCGGAAGTGTTTGAGGTGGGTACATTAACAACATTTAAAAGGCATGGATAGTAAAGGTTTAGAGGGATATGGGCCAAGTGTAGGGAAATGGGGTTAGTGTGGATGGACATTTTGGTTGGTATGGTCTCGTTTGGGCCAAAGGGCCTGTCTCCATGCTGTAGGTCTCTATGACCCTGTAAAAGGAAACATCCTTTCTACATCTACTCAGTCAAATCCCTTCAGGATCATGTATGTTTCATTTAGGTCACCTCTGACTCCAGAGAATACAAGCCTAATCTGTCTAGTCTTTCCTCATAAGGCAATCCACTAATTCCAGGTATTAGTTGAGTAATTGTTCTTTGAACTCCTTCCAATGCATTAAAAACTTTCCGTGAGTACGGTGACCAGTACTGAGCAGTCTGACTATATTCCCAGTATCACTGAAGCATAATTTCCTGACTCTTAGGTTCAATTCTCTCCACAGTGAAACATAACATTCGATTAGCTCTCCTGATCACTTGCTGCACTTGTCTACTAACTTTTTGTGGTTTGTACAGTAGGACATCCATGAAAGGACACACGATAATTGAAACACATTTGGCAAAGTATTCCTGTCTATAATTAATTGTTTAACATGGAAGCATTTCATGTAGCATTTTTTGCAGTGGAAATTTGCAGTTTATGCTCTGTAAATCACGTGTATGTTGTACTAATGGCGAGATATGTTGCTGATAATATTTGGAAGCCCTGTATGTGTGTTAAATTCTTTGAGTGTATTTGTGCCATTTAGCTGCTTGTACCATGGATTTCTGATGACATGGTATCTCATGTTCACCTCATCCTCTTGAGTTGAGTTCCATTATTTCCTCAGATGCATCATGGTAGCAGGAATGGGAAGGATTGGGGGAAATAACCCATGGCAATAGAAGAGAACGGGAATTGTTTTGAAGCAGAAGGAAGATGTGGGAATTTAGTTAAAATGTAGCACAAGACGGCAGCAGGGGAAGGGAATTTCATTTTTAAAAAGTGAGAAAATCAGAGTAAACTTCAAGCAAACAGGAGTGGATCGGAATGTAACAGAAAATGCAAAACATAGCAACAGGGAAAGATGGAGTCAGCTTTAGTTCAGTTGACACATTCTCTGTTCTGAGGGAGCAGCTTGTGCATTGAAGTTCCATAATGAGAAGAAGCAGAAGGAAATAAGAATTTACTGTTCCCTTGCTCCAACTGGCTGAACCAGCATTGTCCTTCCTTACTCATTCCTGCTTTGTCGGTTCCCAAGTACTCCCCTGTGGTGGAAGACCTGAATTCTTTATCCCGCAATATGCCTTGGGCATGGCTCAGTTGACAGTATACATTTTTTCTACTGAGCCATAAACCCTATTCGGGACTTGAAACAATACCAATATTTTAACTTGAGGTCCTCTCTGGCTATTCAAGAGCATAAACGATTCCATGATATCATCCAGAAAGATCAGGTTTTTGTCATTCACTTTAAAATGGCACCTTGCTGAGTGCAAATCAGTGGCTACAGTTCCCAAAATGACTGTGGTGACTTTAGTTCAAAAGTAGTTTCTTTTGCCTGAGGTGATACATAAATGCAAGTTGTTATTCTTTTACCATGTAACAAAAGTGAGATTGGAGGTATAGGCCTTTGAAGAAATTGGAGCAATATGAGACCACGCTGTGACAGGTTTTTCTTATATTCCCATGTTGACATAGCTTTTGCCATCTTAAAATGTACACGTTACAAAAGAAATTTGCCATTACAGGCTTTGAACTTAGGTAGCTTAAAGCATGATGCCAATGCTGGAGTAAAAAAAATCAGGGTTATTCCTAAAAAAAGACACACATTTTGTCAAAGCTTTTCATCTTGCATTTATCAAGGTATTTCACAAGAATACTAATTTATTGGAAAACCAACATTTATACTGCATGTGTGTTGACAGGTGGCAAATGGACTACGATCCGTGGAGATGTTGCCATAGATAATGCACCAGAGTGATGATTGACAATTAACAGTCTGGCTTTAGGTAAATTTTAAACCAGCAGATTGGTCAGGGAATTGGCATAGGAAATTACCAAGAAATAGCTGTCACCTATTTTGTTGAGTTGAAACTGGTACAGTATATGTACATCTTTCTAACTGCAGAATCCAGGGCCCGGTGTGTTAACATAAGTAGATTCCAGTACACACGTGCACCACTCTGCAAGCCTGATTGATAATACTAAATTGGGTGTCAGCATAATTCCTTCCATATTCAAAATTATCCAGCAAAAGTTGTCCAACTGCAGAGTTACATCTAATGTTATACATTATGTTGCAAACTTTTCAAGCTCGGGCTAGTTGAGCGTTGTCAATACCTTGCTTGATGCAAACAGCCAAAGAGACATGCTGTTGATATGATCCATCAGTCTTTGGGAAGGCAGACATACCTGGCATCACACAGGCACTGATACACCATACACCATTTCACTCAATGGTGTGATAGTCACAATACCTTTTTGCTTTCATGGCAGTGACCACTACTTGTACTGCTACTGCATAGTAGCAGCATGAAACATCTAGCTTCGTCTCTTGCTGAAACCGTTGAGATATTGTATTGAAGGTGTAGAAGGTGTACCTTTAAGAGAGAGAGGAAGCTAGCAAGGACTGACTGAAAGCACAGAGTGTCCTGAACAAGGTAAAAATGTAACACTTGTTCGAAACAAATAGCTGGAGTTGCGTTGCCATGGAACAAAACAAATTCAAGTTCGGCCAATCAGTTTACATTATGCCCCAGATACCAAAATCCAATCCAATTTGAATTTAGTGTTTTGATGACATCAAACCAATGAAATGATCCAATGTTTTGGGGTATAAACCGGACATTTTGAACAGTTGGGGGAGAACCCACCGAATAGCTCTTTGAAAGGTACCTGTTCATATGAAAGACCTGTGAAGCAGAATACTGAAGAAAAGACGACAGAGGAAAATCTACAGAGGAAGATACAAAGAGAAGATTCGACAGCTGGCTAGTTTTGAAATGTGAATTTTTTTGTAAATCCTAGCTGGGGCTTTTATCGGACCAGTATTGTAGAGTGAGAGGTAAAATATAGGTTTAAGAGAAAGGAATTGTAAAGAGTTGTTGGTTTTAATATTCTCTGTTGAACTTAAAGAATAAAATTGTTAATTTTTGCTTTAAATAGTGACCTCTGGGATAATTCTTTGCCTCTCAAAATTTAACAGATTATGGCACAAGGTGAGCTTCTCTGTGCGTCAGGTTTAAATTAGCAGAGGGGTTTACACTGTGTCATAACAATATGCTCCCTGGATAATCTGAGGTAAAACTGGCACTTTTGAGTGACTGCCTTAGGGCCTTCCATGAGTTTGTGCAATGTACAGGAAGATACGATCTGTTCAGGGTAATCATAATCTTGTTGGATATCTTTGTGTCCTATTTAGTGGCAAGTTTGATTGGTGAACAAATGAGTCTGGGTCTGTTTATAAGGTTGCTGATAAAACCAATCTCATAGCGTGTTTCAAACGTGTATACTGACTGGTAGGTTGCAGCGGACAGTAGTAGAACATTTGAGATCTTGTGAACTATCCTGGTGAGTGCAAGACAAAAAGCTTTGACAAAGTGGGTCTCTATTCATCAATACTTAACTTCTGTACTAAATACTTTCTCTCCCTCTGAATGCTGTAAACCAGTCAAAATGGGAAGTAGGACAAAGGAATGCCTTCAGCCTCCAAAACCACAATTTTTGAAAATTGTCTGTTTAACTGCCAATGTCACTGTTACTGCTGCAAACCACTCAGAGCCATGTGCCACTTTTTCTGCACTTCATAAACAGTTCGGAGACTGAACAATATAACCTCTTTTTACTTTGAACTTTTTTGTCTCACTTCTTCTAATCTCTGTGTGCGTGCGTTGTGGCAGTATCCTTGGGTGCCATAATTAATAAACTCTCTTTTTATTAATTCAAGAAAACCTGGTTAAATTGTCTCCTTGAAAAACTTAAGCTCATTTGGATGTGGAAGAAAAGTATCCATAAGGAAGAGGTTCCTTATATATTAATCTTGTGACCAATCTGTGACCAGTGGAGTGCCACAAGGATCGGTGCTGAGTCCTCTACTTTTTGTCATTTACATAAATGATTTGGATGCGAGCATAAGAGGTACAGTTAGTAAGTTTGCAGATGACACCAAAATTGGAGGTGTAGTGGACAGCGAAGAGGGTTACCTCAGATTACAACAGGGGGATCTGGACCAGATGGGCCAATGGGCTGAGAAGTGGCAGGTGGAGTTTAATTCAGATAAATGCGAGGTGCTGCATTTTGGGAAAGCAAATCTTAGCAGGACTTATACACTTAGTGGTAAGGTCCTAGGGAGTGTTGCTAAACAAAGAGACCTTGGAGTGCAGTTTCATAGCTTCTTGAAAGTGGAGTCGCAGGTAGATAGGATAGTGAAGCAGGCGTTTGGTATGCTTTCCTTTATTGGTCAGAGTATTGAGTACAGGAGTTGGGAGGTCATGTTGCGGCTGTACAGGACATTGGTTAGGCCACTGTTGGAATATTGCGTGCAGTTCTGGTCTCCTTCCTATTGGAAAGATATTGTGAAACTTGAAAGGGTTCAGAAAAGATTTACAAGGATGTTGCCAGGTTTGGTGGATTTGAGCTATTGGGAAAGGTTGAACAGGCTGGGGCTGTTTTCCCTGGAGCGTCGGAGGCTGAGGGGTGACCTTATAGAGGTTTACAAAATTATGAGGGGCATGGATCGGATAAATAGACAAAGTCTTTTCCCTGGGGTCGGAGAGTCCAGAACTAGAGGGCATATGTTTAGGGTGAGAGGGGAAACATATAAAAGAGACTTAAGGGGCAACTTTTTCATGCAGAGGGTGGTACATGTATGGAATGAGCTGCCAGAGGATGTGGTGGAGGCTGGTACAATTGCAACATTTAAGAGGCATTTGGATGGGTATATGAATAGGAAGGGTTTGGAGGGATATGGACCGGGTGCTGGCAGGTGGGACGAGATTGGCTTGGGATATCTGGAAGGCAAGGACAGGTTGGACTGAAGGGTCTGTTTCCATGCTGTACATCTCTATGACTCAATGACTCTAACTGAGGCAATGGTTGAATAAAGAAGGAGATACATTTCATCCTTCCACACCAGTGAGCTTAACCATTTGAGATATCCCATTTAGAGTGAATTGGGGCACTTTATCTGAGATCTGGTCATAACAAAAATAGACCATGCACCGAATTGAAGGGGAACCTAATTTATTTGACCAGTTTTTGGATTTGATGCAGTTTGTTAATCAAAAAGGCTTCAGCTTATCCACTAATACTCATCCATGGCCAGAAGAGGGCACCCCTGCCATTACTACCTTTTGTTCCAGATATGGTGCTAAAATATCCTATCAGCCTGAAGAATGCTGAAGAATCATTAACACAGGCTGTTGGGCCTGCAAAGATTTCAAAGCAGTGCTGCAGCAAGAAGCTTCCGTATTCTGGGACATGAGTCCCATCAAGGCTCCAAAAACCTATTGGCATACAAGAAGTAAAAGACCCCCACCCACAGTTACCTAGAAGTAACCCAGGTGACAGAGGATTTCTGGAGCACAGAGCTCTTAATGGACACATGATTTAAGTTCGATACTGGAGAAGCTGTCTCCATCCTCTTGAGTTGCTGTGCTGTGCAGTGCTGAAACTAGAACCATGGCCTGGGGGCACATCATTGATGATCGTATACTTCATGACAGCAAGAAAACAGCATTTTATAGACCCTCTATGCCATTTTGAGTCAACTATCGCTGAGCAAGGAAGCATTCATGACCTGACAGCTCATTTACCGTCTGGAGCATAAGAAATCCACACCATGTCCAGATCACTTCACGACAACCCCAATGTATCCTACACTGTATACCACCCTTCAGGGAATAAATGGACAAAACAGCCAATCGGAGCATCACGAACCACAGCCAGAACAGGAAATTCCGGATATCACACAACTTTGCAAGGAGACAGTGGAGGGAGCAACTGCCAAGATGCTACAGAAGTGGTAATAACATGATGCAGCAATAGGGCTTTCCAAACAGCCCAAGAATATCTGGAATGTATCCTTGCATAATGAGGTAAAAACAATGACTGCAGATGCTGGAAACCAGATTCTGGATCAGTGGTGCTGGAAGAGCACAGCAATTCAGGCTGCTCCGCTGCTCGTCGGATGCTGCCTGAATTGCTGTGCTCTTCCAGCACCACTGATCCAGATCCTTGCATAATGAGCCTGTCCATGCAGCCACAGCCAATAAGAATTCAACAGTTACAGCCAGTCAAGTGGTTGACCTGGAAGTTACACCAATAGAGACTTGATGGACAGGTGAGCTGGTTACAGGTTCATAACGAATTGATATGTAAATAATGGGAAAATGTGGACATATTTATTTCCAGGGAAAGGTAAACACTTAGACACAGGATGAACACCTAGAAGGAGATGTGGTATAATGTAGCAGCTGTCAGTAGGATAGAAAGACTGACTCTATAGTAGTCATGTGGAGATCTCTTCTTGTTTTGTGTATAATGTACTGCATATAGTTCAATAAATAGTTCTGGTTAGTAATATCTTTAACCACACTTACAACATTTGAACAGAGAAGGGAGGTTAGAGATGGCATTGTATAAGGATGAAGGGGGTTGGGTTTTTTTTCTTGGAGGAGAGGAGTGATGTTAGATGTTAACAAGAGGGACCGTACCTGAGGGAGATAATTGTTAACATTATCCGATAACATGAGCCAGAAAGGGAAGGTGAGTGGTCAGCAGTTTAGTGGGAGTGAGATTATGGATGGGTCAGTTCAGAGACAGTATGAGGAGAGTTAGGAGAAAAACTAGAAAAAAGTGCAAGTTGACACCGAGGGTGGGGGGAGACTTGGAGGAAGTTTGGACTGGTGGGATAGAATTTGCAAGGCATCTGCTTTAAATGGCCTCAACCTTAGTGACAAAAACATTGATGGAAGTGAGATTGGGGAAGGTAGGAGATAGGGTTTAAGAAGAGAGTTTGCAAAAAAAAGTAAACAAAATGTGAGTTACCTTTGCATTCCAGATTAATCCTGAACCAGTGAGCAACGTTTAGCAGTCAAGAGCAAGACCCAATGGTGAATGGTTGAACCAGTCATCTGCCAGATTCATTCTTGTTTGTGTTCCTTTGGCAATTCATTGGGGTCAATAAGCATGGGATGGAAATGATGAGATCAAATATCTTCACAATTACTGTTAATTAATTTACTATGTAACGATGTCAGTGGTATGGGTGCTCTCACATTGACAGCTGCAACTCATGTGAAGCAGCAATACCATAGATTGGGCTGTCAGTTGGAATCATGCAAAATGATAGAGGATTATGTGGAGTGACTCCATGTGAGGATTTTAAAATGTTTGGTCTCAGAAGTTTTAACATTTTCCTCTTATATCATTGATTTCATTGAAATGAAAAGTGAAAAAATGGCAAGCATGTTACATGTGTCCTCTCTTATCCTGGTGCCATGACTGAACAATACTTCCACATTGCACTCAGGATCTGGGCAACACTTGATGCAATACGTCATGTCCATCACCTCATTGCAGCTCTCCTCTGCATCGGCATTCGTGCAACTTTCCCTGCAACCACGGGCTACAGTAGTTTCATTTCCTAAGATAGTCATCCATATCTGCAAAACATTAGAAGTGCACTTCAATTAATAAAACAAAGAGTTTTTCTTTTCGTATTTAGAATCATTTTAATTGGATCTCCATGGAGCCCCAGCATCACAGATGCCGTTGATTAGCCAATTTGATTCAATCCATGTGATATCAAGAAACGTCTGGAGGCACTGTATACTGCAAAGGCTATAGACTCTGACAACATTCTGGCAATATTATTGAAGATGTGTGCTCCAGAACTTGCTGCTCCCTGAAGTGTTCTAATACAGTCACAACACTGGTATCTACCCAACAATGTGGAAAATTGCTCAGGTATGTCCCATAAACAAACAATGACAAATTTAACCCAACCAATTACAATCCCATTAGTCTAGTGTTGATCATTCATAAAGCAATAGAGGATCACATCAACAGTGTGATCAAGCAGCACTTGCTTAGCAATAACCTGCCCAGTGACACTCAGTTAAGGTCTCGCCAGGGTCACTTAGCCCCAGACTTCATGACAGCCTTTGGCCAGACATGAACAAAATATCTGAATTCATGAGGTGAGATGAAATGAGAGTGACTGCTGTTGACGTTTGAATGAGTGGCATCAGGAGCCTTAGACAGATTTAAGTCACTTAGAACCTGGGGGAAAACTCAACTGGTTGGAGTCACACCTGGACAAAGGAAGATGTTTATGCTTGTTGAAGGTCAGTCATCTAAACTCCACGACATCTTTGCAGAAATTCCTCAGGGAAGTGCCATAGGCCCAAATAATTTCAACTGCTTCATTAAGGACCTTCCCCCCATTATAAGGTCAGAAGTGGGAAATGCGCAATGAACAGTGAACAATGTTCAGCACCAATACTAAAACATTTGTGTCCACATGCAGCAAGACCTGCACAATATCTAACAATGGCTGACAAGTGGTATGTAACATTTATGGCATTACCATCACTGAATTCCTTACTATAAACACCCTGTGAATTACTATTGACCAGAAACTGAACTGAACTAGTTTTAAAAACTGTGGCTACAAGAACAGTTCAGAGGTTCAGAATTCTGCAGCGAATAACTCACCTGACTTCCCAAAACCATCCACAAGGCACAAGTCAGGAAAATGATGGAATACTCACCACTTGCCTGCATATGTGTAGCTCCAAAAGCATGTAAGAAGCTTGACACCATGCAGAACAAATAGCCCACGTGTTTACACCACATTGACAAACAATCACTCCTTCCAATATCACCAATCACTAGCAACAGTGTGTATCATCTACAAGATAATGCAGAAATTCATCACGGCTTCTTAAACAATTCATTCCAAACCCATGACCAATACCACTAGAAAGAGATGGATATCCCACCTGGTGCAAGTTCTTCTTTAAGCCACTCGAGGGACATAGGGATAATTGGTTATATCGAGTTCAGTTGCAGGTCTTATTGGATGTTGGCGGAACAGGTCTGATGGGCTCTATGGCTTATTCCTCTTTAAATAATCCTATAGACTTTGTTAGGGTGAAGGAGGTAAGGATCCAAAAGCTCAGGATCTGGCGTACTTCAAGAATAATTAAACATAAGCTGAACAGTTACACAGCAGCCAAAGGAAGTGAAAAAAAAACTTCCAATTTTGAATGACCTTTGAACATGTTGTGGTGTTTAATTACTTTTGACCTCAGCACTGGAAGCTGTTGAGTACAATTTCTAATTAGTCCATGCTAAGATTTAGGTTTTGTTTGCTTACTTTTTCTATAAGTTAATCTTCAGTGAGCAGATAAACTTAAATTTAATCTTTCAGGGATGAGCAACCCAAATCATCTCAAGGAGTTAGTTATTTCCGTCCTTCATCCCAGTAGGTTTTCTAACAACAACATGAGATTGTGAATTTACCGTAGTGAGCAAACATTTGCATAATTACCATACTACACAATGCATAGGAGTTCTGCCATGCTACTACTAAAATTAATGTGCTAATGAAGTATTATGGAGTAGATTATTGGTGTGAAAATTAGAGCTATACTAATCACACCCTCTTGAGTTCTGTTGAGACTGGTTTGCAACAACAGGTCTAAGACATCAGACTTTATTACACAGAAGATAGATACTTAAGTACTATACTGGCATTTGGGGTAAAGACAGGGGGATTATAACCATAGACATACCCAGCAACCAGCATTGGGATCTTCACATTTTTCTGTTGTGTAGTTGGCAAGTTGATACTCAGTACAATCCTCAGTGTCATTGCATGCGTAGCAGGAGGTTGCAGTCCTGAGCACAGAGGTTGTAGTTCCCTGCAAATTGTGGAGAAAATTGAGTTTCTTTGTGATATCATCAGTTTGACATTTGCTCCTTGTCATGTTTCAGCTTGAACATTTGACAAATCGGGAATTACATCAGTATTTGAAAATAAAGAATGTTAGCTAACACAGGCAGAAGTTGCTGGAAATGCTCAGTGGGTCTGGCAGCATCTGTGAAGAGAAATCAGAGGTAACACTGCAGATCTGGTAACCGTCAGAACTGATGATAGCTCGGAAACTGTGGGTGTATATGCAGAAGATAGGGTGGGGGAGAGGGTCAGGAGTAAATGATAGGTGAGGACAGAGCCCAAAGAGAGAGAAGAACAATTGGACAGACAAAGGAGTGGATACCGATCTTGCTAGGAGGATGAATGGCTGTTAATGGACACTGTTAGTAACTGTCAATAGGTATTGTTTAATGGCACATTATGTGGTAACAAGGCCTGGTGTGTGGAGTAGAGTAGGACATGGGAGAGTTCAATTCCTAAAATTATTGAACTCAGTATTGAGTTTGGAGGGCTGCAGTGTCCCAGAGCAGAGAATGAGGTGTTGTTCTTCCAGCTTGCACTGAGCTTCACTGGAACACTGCAGCAAGTCTGAGACAGAGATGTTAGCCAGGAAATAGGGTGGTGTGTTAAAGTGGCAGGTAACTGGAAACTCAAGGTCTCTTTTACAGGCAGGATGTAGAAGTCCTGCGAAGCAGTCACCCAGTCTATGCTTTGTTTCCCCAATGTAGTGGAGACCACATTGTTAGCAGTGAATGCAGTAGACTAGATTGTGAGAAGTGCAGGTAAAGTGCTGCTTCACCTGGAAGGTATAGAGTCATAGAGACTCTTCGAACCACCTCGACCATGCCAACCAGATATCCTAATCTAATCTAGTCCCATTTACCAGCACTTGGTCCACATCCCTCTAAACCCTTCCTATTCATATACCCATCCTGATGCCTTTTTAATGCTGTAATTGTACCAGCCTCCACCATTTCCTCTGGCAGCTCATTCCATACATGCACCACCCTCGGATGAAAAAGTTGCCCCTTAGGTCCGTTCTAAATCTTGCCCCCCCCTCACTCTAAACCTATGCCCTCTAGATCTGGATTCCCCCACCCAGGGAAAACTTGTTTATTTATCCTATCCATGCCCCTCATGATTTTATAGACCTCTACAAGGTCAGCCCTCAACCTCCGACGATCCAGGACAAACAGCCCCAACCTATTCAGCCTCTCCCTGTAGCTCAAACCCTCCAACTCTGGGCAGCATCCTTGTAAATCTTTTCTGAACCCTTTCAAGTATCACAACATCCTTCCTATAGGAAGGAGACCAGAATTGCATGCAATATTCCAAAAGTAGCCTAACCAACGTCCTGTACAGCCGCAACATGACTTCCCAACTCCCGTACTCAATGCTGTGACCAATAAAGGAAAGCAAACCAAACGCCTATCTACCTGCAAGTCTACTTTCAAGGAACTATGAACTTGCACTCCAAGGTCTCTTGTTCAGCAACACTCCCCAGGACCTTACCATTAAATGTATATGTCCTGCTCTGGTTTGCTTTTTCAAAATGCAGCACCTCGCATTTATTTAAACTCCTGCCACTCCATTGGCCCATCTGATCAAGATCCCATTGTACTCTGAGGTAACCTTCTTCATTTATATAAATGATGAAAAGCAGTGGACCCAGCACCGATTCTTGAGGCACACCACTGGTCACAGGCCTCCAGTCTGAAAGGTAACCCTCCACCACCACCCTCTGTCTTCTACCTTCGAGCCAGTTCTGTATCTAAATGGCTAGTTCTCCCTGTATTCCATGAGATCTAACCTTGCTAATCAGTCTCCCATGAGGAACCTTGTCGAACACCTTACTGAAGTCCATATAGATCACATCCACAGCTCTTCCCTGATTAATCCTCTTTGTTACTTCTTCAAAAAAACTCATTTTTTTTTAGACATGATTTCCCATGCACAAAGCTGACTGTCCCTAATCAGTCTTTGCCTTTTCAAATACATGTAAATCATGTCCTGCAGGATTCCCTCCAACAACTTGCCCACCACCGTTGTCAGGCACAGCGGTCCATAGTTCCCTGGCTTTTCCTTACCACCTGTTTTAAATAGTGGTACCACGTTAGCCAACCTTCAGTCGTCCAGCACCTCACCTGTGACTATTGTTGATACAAATATCTTAGCAAGGGGCCCAGCAATCACTTCCCTAGCTTCCCACAGAAGTCCAGGGTACACTTGATCAGGTCCTGGGGATTTATCTACCTTTATGCAATTCAAGACACCTAGCACCTCCTCCTCTGTAATATGGATGTTTTTCAAGATGCCACCATCTATTTCTCCACATTCTATATCTTCCATGTCTTCATTCACAGCAAACACTGATGCAAAATACTCATTTAGTATCTTCCCCATCTCCTGCGGGTCCGCACATAGGCTGCCTTGCTGATCTTTTTAGGTCCTTGGATACTGAGGAGGAAGGAGGTAAATGGACAGGTGTTACACTTTGGCAGTTGCAGGGAAAGGTGGTGTGGTGCTGTAGGGGTGTGTTGGGAGTGAAGGGAGAGTGGACCATGGTGTCCTGGAGGGAATGGTCTCTGCGGAAGATGAACAAGGGAGGGGAGGGGAATATATGTCTGGTGGTGGCATCCCACTGGAGGTGGCTGAAATGGTGGTTGATAATCTTCTGGATGCTGGTGGGATGGTAGGTAAGGACAAGGGGAACCCTATCGCTGTTGCAGGAGGGAAGAGAGGGGTTGAAAGCAGAAGTGCGCGAGATGGGTCAGACCTATTTGAGGGCCCTGTTGACAACAGTGCTGGGGAATCCTCTGTTGATGAAGGAGGTGGATATTTTGGAGGTTGTCTTGTCAAAGTTAGCCTCATTGGAATATATGCAATGGGAACAGAGGAACTGGGAGAATTCAATGGAGTCTTTACAGGACTCTTTCCGGGTCTGATACATCTTGCGCACTTCTGCCCTCATCGCCTCTCTTCCCTCTGGCAACAGCGATAGGGTTCCCCTTGTCCTTACCTATCACCCGACCAGCATTCACATTCTGAAGTTTATCAGCTGCCATTTCATCCACCTCCAGCGACATTCCACCACTAGACACATATTCTCCTCCCCTCCCTTGTTTGCCTTCCGCAGGGCCTATTCCCTCCAGGACATCCTGGTCCACTCTTCCTTCACTCCCAAAACTTCCCAACAGCCTCATGGCACCTTTACTGGCAACTGCCAAAGGTGTAATGCCTGCCTATATACCTCCTTCTCCCTCAGAATCCAAGGACCCAAACATATCTTCCAGGTGAAACAACACTTTACCTGCACTTCTCACAATCTAGTCCACTGCATTTGCTGTTCACAATGTGGTCTCCTCTACATTGGTGAAACAAAGCTTAGACTGGCTGACCGCTTTACAGGACATCTATGTTTTGCCCACAAAAAAATCCCTGAACTTCCAGTTGCCTGCCATTTTAACACCCCACCCTGTTCTCTGGCCAACATCTCTGTTTAGGCTTGCTGCAATGTTCCAGCAAAGCTCAGTCCAAGCTGGAAGAACAACACCTCATTTTCCACTTGGGGACCCTGCAGCCCTACGTACTCTAAACCGAGTTCAATAATTTTAGGAATTGAACTGTCCCATGTCCTAGCCCCCTACTCCACACACCAGGCCTTGTTAACACATAATTTGCCATTACACTACACCCATTGTTAGCCACTAACAGTATAGGTAAAAACAATGACTGCAGATGCTGGAAACCAGATTCTGGATCAGTGGTGCTGGAAGAGCACAGCAATTCAGGCAGCATCCGAAAAGCTTCGAAATCGACGTTTCGGGCAAAAGCCCTTCATCAGGAATAAAGGCAGAGAGCCTGAAGCGTGGAGAGATAAGCTAGAGGAGGGTGGGGGTGGGGATAGAGTAGCATAGAGTACAATAGGTAAGCAAACGTGGCTGTGGTAGCGGGTTTGTTTCAGGTCATGGTTGAAGAGCTTCAGGGCAGAGGAGATGACCTGGGATTTGCAGTGGGAGAGAGACACCCTGAGATTCTTGTAGAGAGAGGAGGAAAACTTCTTCAGTGGAGTCTAATTGAACAAATAATTAGCAAATTATTCTTTAAATTAGTATAATACAATTTGACTTTCATTATCCATCCAGCAGCTGAAGAAATTTGGCTAGTCACTATGGGTCCACAAAGTTTAGTTTTATTCTATTCATTCATAGGATATGGGCATTGCTGGATGGCCAGCATTTCTTGTCGTTAGTTGCCCTAGAGAAGATGATGGCAAGCTGCCTTCTTGAACTGTTGCATTCCACATGCTGTGGGTTGACCCACAATGTTGTAAGGGAGGGAATCTCAGGATTTTGACACAGCTCTCTCTTCCTCCTCTGATATCCTTGGCTGATGACGGGAATCTAGTCATGGCCACAAGAAGCCTGCCAGACGTTCCCCGGGGTGTGGCGAAAATATGGCAAATATTGCATACAGCTTTGCAGGGGGAAGGAGTCCATGCATGCCATGGGCTGTGCTCTGTTCCAGGTGTTTGACCGCATAGCTTTCTCCAAAGCATTCTGACCTGCATTCCATCGCTCTAGCCATGGGCTCAGTACAGCAGTGACTGGGAAGAGAGAGGGATGCTGAGGCACTGGACCATCTCCAGCTGAGGTATTTGCTCCTTAGGAAGGCAGGGAAGTGCTTTTGTGCACCTAGATGTTGGAGCAGTCCTCTCAGGCCACCCCAGAATGAGCAGCGACTCCGCATCACCTGTATTAATGACCATTACTGCTCTTACGAGCAATGTTGAGGGCATGACTCTGCAGCACCTTAAGACTGCATGCCTCCAGAGGATGCTTGGAGGATTGTCACAGTCATCCAAGAGAGAATAACAGTAATCTGATTACCCCACCTCAGCTGTTAATGTCAGGATAGTTCCTTTATGTGGCAGAAGGAAAAGGAAACTTTTAAAATTCTGAACAAACGTGACTTTGATGATTTTACCACATTGTTTGCCCTTATAACATACACATGACATATTTTGTTTACTGCGACCATTTTGATTAATTGTGATTAGGTGCGGCCTGTCACAATACCAGGTGATATGGCCATGTCAGTTCCATATTTCTCAGTAAATTGGTTAGGGAGGACATAGGGAGACAGACAGTAATTCTGACTGTGATGTGTTGCATTCTTGCACACTCTATTGAATGTTTATATGAACTGGTACACCTGTGATAATCATTCTGTGGAGCAAAGATCTAAATGCGAGCACAACTGCTCCCCATCCATCCGTTCTGGAGCATGTTGGCTGATTTGCACCTCCGCAACAGTAAATGAGACAGCTGCAGTTGCATTCAAAGCAATTGAGAACACTGTCATTGGCACATTGGTAGTGTCCATATCTCTAAGCCAGAAAACCCCTGTTCAAATCCCATCTGCTCCAGAGGTTTGTATTAACATCTCAGAACAGGTTGATTTAGAAAATATCTTCAAAGCAATTCAACAATGGTAGATTGGGCAAAGAAGGCATGTAACATGGAGACTTGAATGCTTCAAAGGTATTCTCATTCAAACGCTTGTCTGAGTCAAGTTCTGTTCACCATATTATTCTAGGTGGTAGAGGAAGCTGACTTAGTTTAATGTGGGTGGATAGCAGGGCTAGTTGTACACCCCAGGAAGGTGATGGAGCAATGATTGTGCAGATGCTTTATCTTTCTGAAAACCTTGAGTGGATCAGGTTGGCCCTAGCATTTTTACCTATCCATGATGAATGGCTTATACCAGAAACATCAATTCTCCTGTTCCTCGGATGCTGTCTGACTTGCTGTGCTTTTCCAGCACCACACTCTCGACTCTGATCTCCAGCATCTGCAGTCCTCACTTTCTCCTGGCATTCATGTAAAGCCCATTTGTTTTCATGATGACCTCCTCGTTCTTTATGATGGGTCCACTGCAGACATAAGCTTGATTACAATACTCCAGAAATGCATCACTCTGGAGATGCCATATTGGTGACAAAGCTGTGTATGCAGGACATGGCCCTTGTCACTCAAGATCCATCCAGCGATCTGGGTTGGGGCTTCAAAAGCTGTGGGATCAATGAGTTGTGCAAGATGCTCGTGTTATGACAAGTCCTTGGGAAATGAGCACAGACCTAATCTTTTCCAAGGGCACACCAGTTGTACATCAATGGAGTGAAATCCTTTATGATTACAGATGCAGCTCAGTGTTCCCAGAGAGCTTTTATAGCAACATGAGTACATTGGATGATTCATAAACTTAAGAAAACCTAGCGATGACACTGAATTTGCAGGCTGCTGTTTTCATTCAGGGTGCTTACTTATTTCATCATGCAGATGAGATTATCATTCAGCTATATGCACCTTTGTGTGGCAGTCAGTTGGATGTCATTTGAAACTACCACTTGTGTAGAAATTGAGGGCTGCTTTAATCTTGGGGTCAATAGCATAGGGTTCTCACCAAATTCACATGGCCTTTTCTAGGGAATCTTCTAGTTGGCCAGTTGTGCACAACATGAACGCCACCCAAAGTGACCATCCTCCCAGTTTGATCTATCATACTTATAACCAGGTGTGTGGTTTCAGTGAGCCATGAAAAATGGTGTGTGTTACATGCAAAACCCAATCCTGTGCCTTCTATCATCACCCTGTTGCATCACTTACATCTTTGACTCAACAAGTGTTACCATTCCTTTCCCCACTGTTAGTCTTGAACCTCCCCTCACCAATCTGGATTGTAATATGATTTTCCTCCACAAGCCATTGCTGACCCTGAACACTTCTGTTATTTGCCTCCAATTTTCTGTTTGCTCCTGTGACTCAGCCCATGAGACTACCCAACAACTGAGCTTAGTTCTGGTCCTGGCCCCATTCTCAGTACTACTTTTAAAAAGAAGTCATTCAACCTAAAGTAACTGAGAATGTAATTTCTGAGCAAATGACTGTCTGGGTGGCTTGTCTGCCTTATCCTCAGCTTTGAGAAAGACCATGGTATGTCACCTGTTGGCTGTCAAGGAAGCTTTAAAGAGAAGGACTTCACCAGGAGAAACATATTACAAACTAAATTGTAATCTGTAGTCTCCTTTAATCCTACAGGCAGTGAGCATGATGTAAGAAAAGGGCAGTCTGGGTGACATGCATATTTTTATTTTCTTCTTTCAAGTATACACAGGGACAATGGTTAAAAGTCAATTTCACCCCTTGTCTGTGGTTGCAGGTTGGTGAAGATGTCAGCTCTGAGGGTCAAAGCTGAGAAAATCACCAGTCATCCTTGCACTGCAAGGAAAAAGAAAGGAACACTATCTCTACTTGAAGCCAGGAAGCAAATGAAACTGCATTCAAAAGGGAATGGCATGAATGTCTTTCAGCTGGCCTGCAAAGCCAAGTATTTCAAAATCAGTTGCTAACCTCCAACATCTGTGCTATTTAGAGTCATAGAAATGTACAGCATGGAAACAGACCCTTCAATCCAACCCGTCCATGCCGACCAGATATCCCAACCCAATCTAGTCCCACCTGCCAGCACCCGGCCCATATCCCTCCAAACTCTTCCTATTTATATACCCATCCAAATGCCTCTTAAAATGTTGCAATTGTACTAGCCTCCACCACATCCTCGGCAGCTCATTCCATACACGTACCACCCTCTGCGTGAAAAAGTTGCCCCTTAGGTCTCTTTTATATCTTTCCCCTCTCACCCCAAACCTCTGCTCTCTAGTTCTGGACTCCCCAACAACAGGTAAAAGATTTTGTCTATTTATCCTATCCATGCCCCTCATAAATTTTGTAAACCTCTATAAGGTCACCCCTCAGCCTCCGACGCTCCAGGGAAAACAGCACCAGCCTGTTCAGCCTCTCCCTATAGCTCAGATCCTTCAACCCTGGCAACATCCTTGTAAATCTTTTCTGAACCGATTCAAGTTTCACAACATCTTTCCAATAGGAAGAGACCAGAATTGCATGCAATATTCCAACAGTGGCCTAACCAATGTCCTGTACAGCCGCAATATGACCTCCCAATTCCTGTACTCAATACTGTGACCGATAAAGGAAAGCATACCAAACGCCTTCTTCACTATCCTATCTACCTGCGACTCTACTTTCAAGGAGCTATGAACCTGCACGCCAAGGTCTCTTTGTTCAGCAACACTCCCTAGGACCTTACCATTAAGTGTATAAGTCCTGCTAAGATTTGCTTTCCTAAAATGCAGCACCTCGCAATTATCTGAATTAAACTCCATCTGCCACTTCTCAGCCCATTGGCCCATCTGGTCCAGATCCTGTTGTAATCTGAGGTAACCCTCTTCGCCATCCACTACACTTCCAATTTTGGTGTCATCTGCAAACTTACTAACTGTACCTCTTATGCTCACATCCAAATCATTTATGTAAATGACAAAAAGTAGAGGGCCCAGAACTGATCCTTGTGGCACTCCACTGGTCACAGGCCTCCAGTCTGAAAAACAACCCTCCACCACCACCCTCTGTCTTCTACCTTTTGTATCATCTAATGTAACGGATGCAGCATCCCATCATTTTTTCATGAAACTCAGAGACTGATCCATATGTCTTCAACTTTTTTCTTTTTTGAAAATATCTCTCTTCTATTCTATGTATATCTGTTTTCTTCCTTATTTTTCTTATGTTGAGTAACTAATTAAGTCACTCTTTGATTAGCACACGAAAGCCCTGTAAATTGGCTCCTTTTAAAGGTATAAATTCATTTTGTTTGGGGAACAGGCATCCACAAGGAAAAAGTGAGGACTGCAGATGCTGGGGATCAGAGTGAAGATTGTGATGCTGGAAAAGCACAGCAGGTCAGGCAGCATCCAAGGAGCAGGAGAATTGATGTTTCGGGTATAAGCCCTTCATCAGAAATGAGGCTTGTGGACCATGTAGGCCATAAATGGGAGGGGATGTGGGGCTGGTGGGGGGGGGGGGGTGGGAGGGAGAGAGAGAGAGAGAAAGAAAGAAAGAGAGAGAGAAGGAAGCTTGGAATGTGATAAGTAGATGAAGGTGCAGGTGGAAGTGATAGGTTGGAGGGGAGGGTGGAGCGAACAGGTGGGAAGGAAGGACGGAAGATGGACAGGTAGGATCGGTCAAGGGGGCAATGGCGAGTTGGAGGCTTGGGAGTGGGATAAGGTTGGAGGGGAGGAAATGAGGAAACTGGTGATATCCACATTGATCCTGTGTGGTTGCAGGGTCCCGAGGCGGAAGATGAGGCATTCTTCCTCCAGGCTTTGGGTAAGGTTATGGCGATGGAGGAGGCACAAGAGCTGCATGTCCTTGGTGGAGTGGGAGGGCGAGTTAAAGTGTTCAGCCACAGGGCGGTGGGGTTGGTTGGTGCGGGTGTCCCAGAGATGTTCTCTGAAACTGTTCACAAGTTGGCGTCCTGTCTCCCTGATGTAGAGGCGACCACATCGGGTGCAACAGATACAGTTGGTAACTTGCGTGGAAGTACAGGTAAATGTCTGTCAAAAAAGGATCCATAAGGAAAGGCTCCTTTAAAAATTAACGTTGTTGTGACCAATTGAGGGAGTGGTTGAATAAAACAGGGAGCCTGTTCATCCCTCCTCACCAGAAGTTGACAATTTGGGCATCCTATCTGGAATCTTATTAAGATGGGGGTCCTCGTCTTGGGACTGATCATATTAATACCAGGCCACTAAGAGCTAAATGATCGAAATGCTTTTGTTGGAAATGATAGAAATTAAAGGTATAGGAAGCACAGTATGTTAGCTTTTGCACCCTTGGATTTTAAGTGCACTGTGTGAATGCAGCCACCTGTTACAAATGTTTTAGCTGCAGTCATCCAGCTGATTCATGAATGACTCTCAGGTTTTTGACATCAATTTCCCAACCATTATTCATTAACGGGTTCTCTTGGTGTCCCAACCAATTTTAATCCATGAAACAGTATCACTGAAACCAATTATCTGGTCACTCATCTCCCTGCTGCTTGGAAAACGGTTCTGTATTCAAATTGAATGTTGTACTTCTCCATGTTACAACTGTGACTGGCTGCACTTCAAAAAGTGGCTAGGGACATCCTAAGGTGGTGCATATTTTTCTTTCAGATACTTGTCAGTAAGTTTATCTTTTCCTCATTAAATTATAATGATACATTTAAAGGTAAAATAATTAAACACGCTTCATATATTTTTACTTCACATACGAAAACTTGGCCTTGAATAAAAAGAGAGAGATACTGAAGCATTCTTACTGTAAATCTATAATCTGTAGGTTTGAGATCAATATCTGTGCCAGGTGCTGAAGAGAGAATGCACAAATCATTATTACATCTGTCTTTGTCGAAAAATGCACACAATCACAAATTATCAGTCAAAATGCAATTTAAGCAAGAATTGTCGGAATAGAAACATTCAGCCTCTTGTGTTATTCAATTAAGTCATGACTAATCTATATTTCATATTGTTTGTTTCACATTTCCTTAATACTCTTATCAAATAAATCATCTTAAAAGTTTCAATCAATCAATCTAACATCCACAGAGTTTTGGGTTGGGGGTGGGGCAGTTTACAATTTCACTGTCAATAAGCCCACAAGACATAGGAGTGGAAGTAAGGCCATTCGGCCCATCGAGTCCATTTCATCATTAATGTGCTTTCTATATTCACTCCTCAATGACCTAGTTCTGATTTTAAAGTTTAAACTCTCTTGTACTGGATTTCCCACTAAAAAAACTAGTTTTTCCCTACTTGCCCCTTTAATTCCTTTATTGTTTTAATCACTCAATTAAATCTATCTTTGCCTAAATTCTTGCTGTTGACTTTTTTTTGGATCTAAACATTGAACTCCACTTTACACAGTGTTACCACTCACCTAATTTGTCTACATTCATTTTAACATTCTGGTCCCTTTTACACTGCAAACTATACCTTTCACTTCATGCATCTGCAAACTAGTGTACACAAATAAATCTGCATAATGAAAGTGCAGAATGCTAACTTCAGGGTTTTATTTTGGAATGTTGTTTTATTGCTATTGCAAATATAAAATTATTTGGGGACACTTATTTCAGTGGGTTTAACGGAGCTCTCTATTGTAAGTAATTTTACTTTGAGATTTTAAAGGTTTGCTATTGAATCTCTGCTTGGGTTCAGCAGCCAGTTATGTGAATCACTCCAATCCCTTGCATGTCAGCATGGTTTCATCGGGGGAGGTCATGCCTGACAAATCTAGAATTCTTTGAGGAAGTAACGAGCAGGTTAGACCAAGGAGAGTCAATGGATGTTATCTACCTGGACTTCAAAAAGGCCTTTGACAAGGTGCTGCACAAGAGGCTACAGAATAAGACAAGGGTCCATGATGTCAGAGGCAAGGTGCTAGCATGGTTAGAAGCTTGGCTGTCTGGCAGAAAGCAGAGAGTGGGGATAAAAGGGTCCTTCTCAGGATGGCAGTTGGTGACAAGTGGTGTTCCGCAGGGCTCAGTGTTGGGACCACAACTTTTCACTTTATACATTAACAATCGGGTATTCTGGCTAAGTTTGCAGATTACACAAAGATAGGTTGAGAGACAAGTAGCATTGAGGAGGTGGGGAGGCTGCAGAAGGATTTGGACAGTTTAGGAAAGAAGTGACAGATGGAGTACAAATGTGGGAAAGTGTGACGTCATGCACTTTGGTAGGAAGAACAGAGGGATGGGGTATTTTCTAAATGGGGAGAAAATTCAGAAGTCTGAAGTGCAAAGAGACTTGGGAATTTCTGGTCCAGGATTCTCTCAAGGTAAATTTGCAGGTAGAGTCAGTAGTTAGGAAGGCAAAGACAATGATGGCATTTATTTTGAGAGGACTTGAATATAAAAGCAGGGATGTCTTTCCGAGGCTGTATATGGTCTGGTGAGATCACATTTGGAGTATTGTGCGCAGTTTTACAAAGAACATTACAGTGCAGTACAAGCCCTTAGATTCTCTATAGCACTGACCTGTGGAACCAATCTGAAGCCCATCTAGTTTTAGGTCCCATATCTCAGGAAGGATGTACTGCACCTGGAGTGTGTTCAGAGGAGATTCACAAGAATGGTCCCAGGAATAAAAAGCTTAACATAATGTTTGAGGACTCGGAGTTTAGAAAGATGAGGTTTAGAATACTGAATGGCCTGGACAGAGTAAATGTTGGGAAGATGTTTCCATTGCTAGGTGAGACAAGGACCCAAGGGTATAGCCTTTGAATAAAGGGAAGACCTTTTAGAACCGAGATAAAGAGGAAGGTTTTCAGCCAGAGAGTGGTCAATCTGTGGGATTCATTGCCACAGAAGGCTGTGGAGTCCAGGCCATTGTTTAAGACTGAGATAGATAGGTTCTTGAGTATCAAGGGAATCAAGGGTTATGGGGAGAAAGTGGGAGAATGGGGTTGAGAAATTTATCAGTCATGATTGAATGGCAGAGCAGACTCGATGGGTTGAATGGCCTAATTTTCTGCTCCAATGTTTTATGTGCTGAAGCAGCTTTGAGAGATAGGGAAGGGTAGAGAGCCATTAGAAAATTAAACATGGTGGTGAGAATTTTAAATTGAAGGCCTGGGGATTCAGGAGCCAGTCGTGGAGTGATGGATGAACAAGGTTTGATGTGGGACCAATATGCGAGCATTGGAATTTCTACTTCTATTTATATGTATATATTTCTATTTATTTACCATTTTCTATATTTCTAATTGCACATTTGAGAGTTTCAACAGCAAGTGAGCTGATGAAGAGATGGACGTAGAAATGTTTTGGAGATGCACTTTTTGATGTAAAATTTATATAGTTAGATGTTCAGCTCGGGATTTTGTGGGATGCTAAGGTGGAGACAGTCTGATTCATTCTAAGAGTGTAACCAGTAAGTGGATGACAAGTTGGCAAGAGTAGAGAGTTTGTGGTGGGGGAATTTGGGGTAGTTCCTAGAGTGGGGGAGGCAAATCAGGACTGAGTGCAAGAAATGAGTGCTGGGGTGCAGTGAAATAAATCAGGCCCAGATCAGAAGAAGGGGCAGCTGAAGTGGGGCAAGGGAGTGTACAGGTCTGCAGGAGAGAAAGAACTGATGTGTCTAGAGTAGTGGAAGTGGGGGTGGCAAGTCCCTGGAGGAAATGGGTAAGCAGATTAGATCCAGAGGAGTGGGGTACGGGGACATTGGGTCTGAAATAGGAAAAGTCAGGAGCAGGGAAATGAGGTAGGAAGGTGACCTGTGGAGGCGCATGGTGTCCAGAGCAGAGGAAGGGGACAGTGGGTCCAGAACACACTCTGGGGGATGTTAGTGGTTCGTAGGGAGGTGTAGTTAGGAGTCTGTCCAATAAGATGGTCTGTATTGAATGATTACTCAGGAGTTAAATCATGTATTTGATAATCTAGCTTCTCCTGAATAATTATTTTTAATTTCATTGGAACCCTCCAAATTCTCTCATTTAAACAGACACTTTTGGAGCATTCCAGACGAAGGAGAATTGCCCAGGGGAATCTTCAATTTCCTGGCTGTTTATTCAGAGTATGCAATAATGGGGATTTCCCATGGTCCTCATCCACAATTCCTCTTCACACTGGCCATCGGAAAATCCAGGCCAGTGGTCACAATCATGGGTGATGTGATTTCATTACACCTGAGTGATGTGCTTTTAGATGTTTTTTAGTGTTAAAGCAACTGTGTGTTTGTAAGTTACTGTTGTAAGATGCGTAGAGGGTCAGGCTCAACCAATGAGTTTGGAATCCCCTCCAAACTGGACTTTATGAAATATGCTGGGGAAAGGAAAATCAAACCTTAGGGACATAAATACCATAAATAACAGCCAAGCCTAAACAATAAGCAGGCTACATTTTGTGTGTGTGTGTGTGTTGGGTGTTTGGTGGGGGAGGTGGGTTGTGGTGTCAGGTGGTGATGATATTAAAAGGACTTGAATTCTGGACATTATCACAATAATGACAGGAGATAATCATTGAAATGGAGGAAGCCATTGTCATAACAAGATGGCTTCAGAATTCACTCCTGTCACAGAAAGAGAGAAAATTTTACATGGAAATCAGCTTTGCCTCTGGAGACACCTCAACTTGGTTGGATCTATTATTTTCAGTTGTAAAAATAACATCAACACTGAGTTGGACAATCTGAAACAGACTCAAAGGATCAAAGAAGATTCCAAGTACTGACCATTGAGCAGAATGACCTCAGGAAATATGTTTTTGATGTTTCAAGAAGTGTCATTGTAAAAGAGACAAGTGAAGGGGCTAACACTGCCATGGAAACAAAGGTCAGGGTCGGTTAGCCTGACTCAGGCCTACAATTATTGCAGGACAGACCAGCCATGTTTATTGATTGTAACTGTTACAGCTAAATCATGATCCCTGAGTGAACAACAGCCACAAAAGAGGATCTGAAATGGTCAAACTGGCTCAAGGATTTATAATTCTCACCAGAACAATCAACTGCATGGAGGATTATAAATTATCAACCGAGAGTTTAAAGTATAGGAGTGTAACAAAGAAATGCATGGAGCTTGGGTCCAAATTGAGCAAGATTTGAGTAAGAACATGAGGTTTTGCACATGCTTTCCTGGTAGAGATTTATTTTGAATAAATCATTGGTCATTGTGTCTGTTTTGGGTTGCAATCGATGTTAAATCGTGGAAGGATTTAAATTGGACAAAACAATCAAGATAGTGTCATTCAGATCAGCTTAGAGCTTTTGTATCAGGGAATCAGGTGGTTTATTTCAATAACAACGAAGCCTGTGTCTGTGCCATTTTGTTCTTTATAAAAATCCTAAACTGCAAGAGCTATATTATAAAAAGGAATTGGGAATGAAAGTGTAGTTGAAGTTCAGAACTAGTTTGATGCCTGGTATATGGGCCACAAGTTCTGAGGACTGGCAGAACATATCAGACAGCATATCTTTGTTCAGCTGTTTATTACAAGCATGGCACTGACCATATATAACCAGGTCACACTTGCAAAACTCTAGTGTGCAGTATAAAATGTGAGACTGCAATTGGGCAACATTTGACAGTTAATCCTGAGTGTGTGAAGAATTACACTGGACCTTGGTGTAGGGTTGAGTTGATACTTTGGTGCATTTATGTGTACAGGAAGTTATACATATTAATACATATGGCATATTATTTGCAGTCAGAAAGAACATGTATATGATATGCATCTATTTCAAATCAACAAAATAGCTGGCAGCCATTTTCCGATTCATTTGTCAAATGATGTCTTGACCTATCAGAATCAGAATTATGAGGTTTAAAATTTAAACAACACCAGGCAGTTAACTGTCATTTATTATTAAATAGTGTGGTCTCCATAGCAACACCTCTACCAATCAGAATCCACATTTCATCTCGTATTAATGTTGGCTATCCCCTTAATTTGATATTTCTTGAGAGTTGACTTGGTGAGTGCAAGATGAGAAGTTTTCATAAAATTATCTTTCTTCAGCAATACTTAAGTTGTAGATGTACACTTGCTCGCTGAACTGAAAGGTTCATTTCCAGGCGTTTCATTACCTTACTAGGTAACATTTTCAGTGGACTTTATGCAAAGCAATGCTGAATCTTCCTGCTTTCTATTTGTATTTTGAGTTTCTTTGGGTTAGTGATGTCATTTCCTTTGGTAATGTTATTTCCTGTGGTGAAGTCACTTCCTGTTCCTTTTCTCATGGGGTCTAACTCGACGTGTTTGTTGATAGAGTTCTGGTTGGAATGCCATGCTTCTAGGAATTCTCGTGCATGTCTTTGTTTGGCTTGTCCTAGGATGGATGTATTGTCCCAGTCGAAGTGGTGTCCTTCCTCATCCGTATGTGAGACCATTAAAGACACTAAGATAGAAGAGGATGAAATAATGGTCTCCTTTGATGTAACATCCCTTTTTACATCAATCAACATTAACCTGGCCAAGGAAACACTGACTACACTATTAGAAGACCCAAAGACACAGACACCAAACACCACTAACTTCATCAACAAGGAGAATATCACCAATCTAGTGGACCTATGCCTTAACACCCACTTGACCTTCGACAACAAAACTTACAGACAAACCAATGGAACACACATGGGATCTCTGATATCAGGGTTCTTAGCAGAGGCAGTAATGCAAAGACTTGAGCAAACAGTTCTGCCAACCATCCAACCCAAACTCTGGGTCCGCTATGTGGATGACACCTTTGTTATCACTAAACGAAACAAGTTAGAGGAAACCTTCAAGACCATTACTAATACCCTTACTGGCATAAAATTCACTAAAGAGGAGGAAAACAACAACAAGCTGCCATTCCTAGATGTCACAGTGGACCGAACAACCAATGGTGAACTTCAAACCAGCGTCTACAGAAAAACAACACATACAGACCAGATATTGAACTACAGAAATAATCATCCCAACACCCACAAATGAAGCTGCATCAGAACATTATTTCAATGAGCCAACACACACTGTAGCACAAAGGAACTACGCAGAGCAGAGGAAAATCACCTATACCATGTGTTCAAAAAGAATGGGTACCCAATGAACACGGTCCACTAATTTCTCAGTAACAAACCCAAACAAGCAGACAAAACATATCCAGAAACCCTATCCACTCTCCCCTACATCAAAGGCATCTTGGAAATGACTGCCAGACTACTCAGACCCGTTGGCATCATGGTAGCCCCCAAACCCACCAACACACTAAAACAGCAGCTAATGAATTTGAAAGACCCTATACAGACAATGAGCAAAACTAATGTCATTTACCAAATACCCTGCAAGGACTGTAACAAACAATACATTGGATAAACAGGCAGAAAACTAGCCACCAGGATACATGAACACCAACTAGCCACAAAAAGACATGACCCTCTCTCACTAGTATCCTTACATACGAATGAGGAAGGACACCACGTCAACTGGGACAATACATCCATCCCAGGACAAGCCAAACAAAGACATGTACAAGAATTCCTAGAAGCTTGGCTTTTCTTCTATGTTCTATATTATGGGCATTTAAGCGGGCATTGGATGGGCATATGGAGGATAGTGGGCTAGTGTAGGTTAGGTGGGCTTGGATCGGCGCAACATCGAGGGCCGAAGGGCCTGTACTGCGCTGTATTCTTCTATGTTCTATGTTCTTGGCATTCCAACCAGAACTCTATCAACAAACCAATCTACCACACCCTGAGAAAAGAAACAGGAAGTGACTTCACCACAGGAAATAACATCACCAAAGGAAATAACATCACCAAACCAAAGAAACCCAAACATATAAATAGAAAGCAGGAAGTTTCAGCATTGCTTTGCATAAAGTCTACTGAAGATGTTACCTAGTAAGGTAATGAAATGTCTAAAAATGAACCTTTCAGCTCAGCGAGCAAATCTACATCCAAAACCTCAACCTGAGTTACATATCTTCTCAAAACTCGCTAACACTTAAGTTGTGTCCATCAAATGACTGAAGAGCTTTGGTTAAAGTATGAGATATATACTGATTACATGCACTGATACACTCATTTAGTAGGAAATGTAGCTTACAGTTTTGGGCACCGCAGAATCCTAAAAATGTAAAAAAAAACATAGTTATGATCAAACATATGCCAATTCGCAAATGTGTTAGCAAATTTTATTCAAAATTGTACCAAATGTGTACTGGCACCGTAGGGTTGTTCTTTGAACACTTTCCGCTGGTTATCAAATTGAATAGAAACTATAGCACTTGGCAGCAGCTTTGCTGCACTTGGTATGGCTCACAACTTACCAATCTTACATCCTAACTACAGCTGGCACATTTCAAACAAACATGGGCCCTTCACATGCAGCTGCTTGTGATACAGGCTCCTCATGATGGTAGCAAATATGGAAAAAGAAACTTGTCAATTGTGAACAAGAACAGTGTTAGTGCTGATACACTGAAGGAGCAACTATTTTTCCTTTGATTTAATGGAGAGAGAAAGAGGAAAGCTACATTCATACATTATCCTTCTCCGGAGGATCTAAAAGGATCTTTGAGGAATTAATTCCCAGGCATTACTCAGTAGTTTGTCTTATTGTCAAGAGTGGCCCATTTAAGACAGTGATTAGACAAATTCTTTTCTCTAAGAGCATTAAGAATTTTTGGAACTCTGTCCCTGAAAAGATGGTGGGAGCAGTGAACTTGAAAATGTTGAAGGCAGAGGTAGTTAAATTCTTGTTAAGCAAGGGATTGAAAGGTTATCAAGTTAGGTGGGAATGTGGATTTGAGGTTACAATCATGGTCTTATTTAATGGCAAGCAGGCTGGAAGGCTTGAATGACCTACTCCTGTTCATGGGTTCATGAAAGAAAGGGTTGAGGGCTGACCTAATATTAGTATTTCAAAATATTTTTAACCTTATAAGAGTTAAGACATGGGAGCACATGTGGGCAATTCTGCCGATTGACTAAATGAAACAGACTCAAGGAGTTGAATGGTCTATTCCAGTTTCCAAAGAAAATGCCAGGACTGAGGAAGAGAAGGTTAAGGGAGCCCAGACTTCCAGGTAGGTCTAGTGCATTGGTGGAGACTAAGCTGTCAGCCCGTGATGAAGGGAATGTGGGGTGGGGGTGGGGGATGGATTTGAGAGTTTGGGGCCAGGATTACAGTGAGGTATGGACACTGGGGGTTGCCTCCATGAGGTCCTGTTATCCTTGCCAAACAGCAGCCCGGGCTGTAAAGTCTGCAAAGCTAGCCATCTGGTCTGAGTTTCTTGCTGCTGTTGTAAAAAGAGGCACAATGTGGCACTTAAGAATGCAGTCGATAAGTGTGGCGCTGGCAAAGCAGCATCCAAGGAGCAAGAGAGTTGACGTTTCAGGCATAAGCCCTTCATAAGGATTCCTGATGAAGGACTTACACGTGAAACGTTGACGCTCCTACTCCTCAGATGCTGCGTGAACTGCTGTGCTTTTCCAGTGCCACACTTTTCGAGTTTGATCTCCAGCATCTGCAGTCCACACTTTTCACTTAAGAATGCAGTAAATCAAAGAGCTTCCTCTATCTGGTAAAATGGGAGACAGGTGAGGCATTGGTTAGGTCCAGTGGAAAGTTCACAGACTGCATTTTGTAATCTCACCCCACCTTCAAACATTTATATTGGTGGAGGTCGGGGTAGATTGCGAAAAATGAAGCCTTATGGTTCAAGTCAAGTGAGATTCCAGTTCTGAAGAACAGTTTCGACTGAAAACTTTGTGTTCTTTCTCTGTAAGTGCTGCAAAGCCTACGGAGTGTTTCCAGAACATTGTTTTCATTTCAGATTTCCAGCATCAGCAGTATTTGCTTTGGAAACTGGAATAGACTATTCAACTCCTTGAGTCTGTTTCATTTAGTCAATTGGCAAAATTGCCTACTTCTGCTCCCATATCTTAACTCTTACAAGGTTAAAAAAAAAATCACACAACATCAGGTTATAGTCCAATAGGTTTATTTGGAAGTATAAGCTTTCGGAATGCTGCTCCTTCATCAGGTAGCTAGTGGGACAGATCATAGGACTCAGAATTTATAGTAAAAAGTGTCATACAACCAATTTGATGCATTAAACAAACCTAGATTGCTGTTCAGTCTTTAATCACTTAGAATGGGTCACAGGTTTCAATTCATTAATATGTAAATCCCAGAACTTCTTTCAAGTCCCAAGATAACTTAAGGTTTCATTAAAAAAAAAGTGACATTTCAGCTCGGACAATACATTAAAAGGTTACAGTCTGTCTGTATTCCAACCTTGAGTCAGACCAGTTCTATTTCCAAAGTAGGAATTTACAAAATGTCACATGGACTGACTGCCTACAGATTGTGTGCTTTTTGAGCAAAATAGAATGTATCTGCAAATGCAAATTCACCCCATAGACTTGTATGTGTGAGCGTGTGAGAGAGAGAGAGCGTGCACGAGTGTGATGGATATATGTCTGGGAGACAGTGTGCATGTGTGTGTCTGACAGAGAGCGTGTGTATGAGAGAGGGACTGCATGAATGTGATCATGTGTAAGAGTGTATGTGTACAGTATAGTGGGGTTACTAGTAATGTGACATGAACCTAAGGTCCCGGTTGAGGTCATCCTCATGGGTTCTGAACTTGGCTATCGGCCTTTGCTCGGCCACTCTGCGTTGTTGCGTAATATTAATGAATCAAAACCTGCAATCCATTCTAAGTGATTAAAGACTTATCAGCAATCTAGGTTTGGTCAATATATCGCATCAGTTGTATGACACTTTGATCTTTTACGATAAATTTTGTGTCCTATGATCCTGCCACACTAACTACCTGACGTAGGAGCAGCTCACCAAAAGCTTGTACTTTCAAATAAACCTGTTGGACTATAACCTGGTGTTGTGTGATTTTTTAAAACTTTGTCTACCCCAGTCCAACACCAAAACCTCCACATCTTAACTCTTATAGTTAGATTAATTCCACTTACTCAGTTTAACTCCATAATCTTTTGGTACCCAAGACCCTCACCTAACAAAGAACCTATTGGTCTCAGCCTTGAAATTTCAATTAACTCTGCACCTGTAGCCCATTGGCAGAGTTCCAGGTTCCAATACCCTTTGTGTGAAATTGTTGATTTTGTAGCTATTTTTTCTCAAGAAAACAGGCACACACTAAAATTCAACAGTGTTCAGTATTCCGGATTGTTTTACTATAACTTACCAGAAAGGGTAATTTCAAGTGCCAAAAACAAAGCGACTGGGTTCTGCTGGAAGGAAATTTTCTTAAACATTTTCAACAACCTGAAATTCAAACAAAAAGCCTGATAAAATTACAAAAGTCAGAAAGATTGGGGAGAAAGTACAGCATAAAAATCATTACTACCAGTATTGAAGGCCATCTTTATGAAAGACTGCTTAGCAAGTGTTTTGCATTTGTTTTAAACAATCACATGTAAATTGATCCTAATGGCCCCTCCTTGTGATACCTCATGACACTTTATTATAGTAATAAGTTAAAAGTTCTCAATAATGTCAGCGCTGGAAGTAGCAGACTGGGGCCAAACTTCTTCCCCACTCCCAAACCACCTACTCGTGCTGACAATTATTGACATTAGACACTATAATTGATGTGGCTCTGTAAAATCCATGTGAAACCTGGTTGACTTATTGGCTAAAATAAACAGCATTACAGAAGGTTTTGTCCAGCAGTTTTTGAATTGGTAGCAATGATGACAGTATTTAGTTTTTACAAGAATCACGATCAATTAAATTTATTTTATAGATCCACATCATTTTGACAGCATTATTTCTTTTGCCCTAATCTCCAGATACTTACCACAAGTGCCCAGTTGCTTCCCTCACTGTGCTTCCCTTCATCAGCTGTTGAGAAATAGTTCAGGGAAAAGGTTGCCTTTACAATTGATGCAGCAATGTTTGGGTATCCATGACAACTGCTAGTAAATAAGAGAACTGGACTGGAGTTTGAATTATTGTGAGGGAGAACTTTAATGCAGGAAACAGCCATATTCTAGCTGTGGAAAAAGGGAGTCCTGGTATTTTGATAGAAAGTATTTTTGGATAAAGTAAATTTTAATTTTTGGAATATCACTATTTTCAGGCACAGCTGTTATAGTGAAGAGATATGATGCTGCTCACCTCATATTTACAAATGTATAAATATTTAACAGAGCTTGAGAGAAATAAAATTCACAAGAAACAAATGTTGGAGGCATTATATTTATTAAAGATCATTAAGTTCAAAATAATGACTGGAACATTTTGAAACCGTGGTGAGTAATAGAAATGTAAACATTGCAGAGGGAGAGAAAGCATATAACAATTTAGTTAAGTTACAAACACAGATATTCTTCTTATTAATAAAATTTCTGAGGCTACCTTCCTACCTGAATGACACTTCTCATCTTCTGTATAAACATTATCTTTGTCAAAACATTTTTTCCTCTCACCCTCATATTTACATCTTTGCGTACCCATTGTTATTCTCTAACAGTACAGTTTGCTTTAACAGGAGGACCAATGTGAGAGGGCAATCCTCTTTGGCTTCTGCTAAATTTTAACTAGAACTGTTGAGTTAGGATTGAGACTTAAACAGTCATCTCAATCAAATACATCTCAAAAGGGTCAAGGCAATGCAGTCATTGAAGTCAATGAGAATGAAAACTGATACTGATATAGAATGGGCTGCTGATTTAGAATCACTCATTTTACACCATTACACAGTCTAAATTATGCCTATTGAGTGCAAATGTCTGGAAAATCTTTGCACAACATTGAAAATTGAAGGAGATAAAAATTCAACTTATAAATTGCAAACATCAGAGTTAAAAATAATTTAATACAATACTCAATTTAGCTGTTACTGTATTAAGTTACATACTCTTCTTAAACTTATTACTTTATTAATGCCACAATTACTGCCCTGAACTTTTTTATTCTATCTAATGCTAAATCAGCTATTCTCGTAGTTCCCTCCTCCACAGTATTGAAATCTAAAATAATTGCACAGTCTAATCATTCTTTCCCAGCAACTCAGAACTATGGAATTCCTCACCGTCCTCAGTCTTTGGTCTTGCTACAGTCCAGAGGGGTTTCAATGTTCTATCCTGCCATTTCATGGTGATGAGTTCCTGATTTATTTCATCCCTTTAATTATTGGTCCTTGGCAGTGACATAACACTAGTGAGGCACCCACACAAACTACAGTGACCATTTGTTTCCATGACAATGTACCAACAATTTTGCTTGCCAAAGACAATCCTCACAGTGAAACAAACTTTCACAGCCCTATCAGCTGAAATATTCAAGACTCATCTACAGATTATTTCCATATCAAGGTTATTATTATCAGGATGACTATATGTTACAACAGGTCACTGGGCAAGGGTCCCCAACTGGTTATGCCCCAAGGTGAGGAGAGTTGGTCACAACAAGGTTAACTTTCCCTTCCCTTGTGTACAATATTACCATCGCAAGGGCTGAATTTTCCCAGCTTTAAAATCTGTTGTTGCTCTTTCAATGTTGCACTTTGAATCATAACAACACGTTAGATTGCAATGCTGCAGCCAGGCTGCGCTGCATGAAGGGATGGTCACAAATCTCTCTTCAGTCCAATTAATTCAAATCCTACAAAGCACCCCAATTGCTATGATCTCAGTGGCTTTTATTACTGGACAAGTCAGATCACAGACTGAAATCTGGCTTGATAGACTTCTTTGTAATGTAATGAGGTGGTCTTTTACTGAAACACAAGCACAGAATCCTGCAGAGTTGGTTTTACCAACAAAACAGAAGTTTATTATGCAAATGATGAAATAGATTAAGCTATTGACAATTTGAAAGATTTAGAAACACTCAGTAAAAATATAATATTCAATCTATCACAATAGCATCTATTTACAATACTCAAATACCCAAGAGAATTTCCTCTGTGGGAGGCAGAGGGTTGGTGGCAAAATCAGTCATTCTAAATTGACCCACAGCCATGGAAAGTGGGCCTGACAGAAAATTGGCAAAATGAAATTATACAGCTGCCAGCAGCTTTGAGTGGCAGAGAACTGTAGAAACCAAAGTCAAAGAGCTCACAAAGTTTCATGGGAGAACTAGTTACAACCAGCTCGAATGTTGTGTATTGGGGAAGATTTGACAGGTCCTGGCACAACCCCTTTGGATGCTTTGCACCCAGCTCTTTTCCTTTTAATTCAGGAAGATTACGGGTGAAGAAGGATAAGAACACACTTGGACATCACCCCCTCACCGAAGACTCGACCTGGCCCATCAGTGGAGCTTGACCACCTGGGAGAGAGAGAGAAGGATTTGGGCAAAGTGCTGGCAAATGGGACTAGATTAGGTTAATCTGGTTGGCATGGATGAGTTAGACCGAAGGGTCTGTTTCCGTCTGTGCCTCTCTAAAACTATGACTAAGATCAGCCCTCACCTGTCACACCCACCTTCGTGGAAGAGAGACAGCCCTTTGACAGCGAGGAGATTCCAATAGCCCGGCTCAAACACGTGGATCATTTTGGGTAATGTCCTTTCTCAGATGGATGGAGTTAGATAAACAGTAAATATTGTTGGAATTTGGGAAATGCTCACGTGGTGATTTTAATGAGGAATATTTTGTGAATAAAATCGAATTGAATTGCAAAGTCCCTTTGTCTGCCTTACCAACAAAATCACTCAGGTAAGGTGTTTTTAATACATAAGATGATCAAAGTGCCCAAAGCACAGTTAACACTTTCTCTATTACAATTTTAGGTTGACTTAACTGTTAACTGTTCCCTTGTGAATACAAAGGAAGAGACTATCAGACTCTCAAGAGAGTCTTGAGAGTCTGATAGTCTCTTCCTTTGTATTCACACCGTTGAGCTCAGATTTTATCAGCTTTGATTACCCCATTCAGAATTCTAATCAAACTCATCTGCTTCGGAACATTCAAACTAAAATCTTTACAGTGGGATAACCTGTTCTCCTCATTTTTTTTCTGAACTCCTTTCTTAGGGAGAAACATTTCGTCTAACTTCAGCCAGAACATCTATGAACGAAAACCAAAAGGTTTTCTGAGCTACTCATGTTTCCCCTAAGTAGAACAAAAATTACTGATCATTCTGAAGCTGTCAAATCACAAATTTATTATGGTGCAGGAGACCAATTGGCCCATCAAGTTTTAAGCAGTTCTATTACAGAATGCCAGTCTCCCCATATCCTTGCGCATTCTTTCTTTCCAAATGATCATCCAAGATCATCCAACACCTTCTTCAATTTCTGAATAGAATCTGTCTCCACCACATTTCCAGGCAGTAGGTTCCATATCCTAATGACTCGCTGTATGAAAATGATTTTTTTCTCACGTAACCTTGTTTCATTTGCACATCACTTTAAATCTATGCCCTTTCATTTTTGTTCCATTAAGAGTGGGAACAACTTCTCTCTGTCTACTCTATCTAGTCCACTCATGATTTTGGAAACCTCTAACAAATCTCCTCTCAGCTTTCTAAGGAAAATAACCCCAACTTCTTCAATCTATCCTAATAACTGAAGTTTCCCATTCCTGAACCATTCTTGTAAACCTGTAATGCTCTTCAGTGCTTGCTTTGTTCACTAATAAAAAACTTTCCAAATGCAAACAAATTGCCATTTGTACTTCAGAAAGTTTCTCTCTCATGCTGTCTTTCAAAATATAACCATAACTCTAGAAATGAGAATCTTCTTTAAATCCCTTAATACAAGCCAACCTTCCACCCACTGACTCCAGCTACACTCCTCGCTGCCTCAGAAAGGAAGCCAACATTAAAGACCCCTCCCACCCAGTTACAATCTCTTCCAACCTCTTCCATCAGACAGAAGATTCAAAAGCTTTAATACATGTACCAACAGGTTTGAGAACAGCTTCTTCCCTGCTGTTATTAGACTTCTGAATGGACCTCTCAAACTTCAAATCTAATGTTAACCTTGCTTTTTGAGCACATTCTCTGCAGCCATAACTTTGTATTCCTCACTCTATTCTATCACCATATTGTCTAGCTATCACCATTGTTAACAGCTAACCCGAGAATGCAACTTTAAAAAAAAGGGTTTTGTGATTTACACATGAAAGAAGTGAAACTATCACTATATTCTAACAGATGAAAGGCTTAACAGACAATCAATTCTTCAATGTATAATTTCAGTTACATCACACTGCAAATTTTTGCTATAAATTCTGTGTTACGATCGAGCCCTCCACAATCACCTGATGAAGGAGCGTCGCTCCGAAAGCTAGTGTGCTTCCAATTAAACCTGTTGGACTATAACCTGGTGTTGTGTGATTTTTAACTTCATATTATCTTTGTGTGGTATGATCTGCGTGTACTGCACACAAAACAAAACTTCTCACTGTATCTAGTACACATGACAATAATAAATCAAAATAATGTACACAGACCAAAACCCACATGCCACTAGTTTGTGTAAACTCTAAAATAAATGATATTAAAATATTTATATAAATCACACACTCTCCATCACCCATGCCACCTATTTGCCCTCAGAAGCTATTCTTGATTGTTTCCCTCCCACTATGTGCACTGTCAAATTGTTATTCATGAATGGTAGTGATTAATAATCTGTTGCACAGTTGGGCTTTAAATATAAGCTGAAATAAGTCCCCAGAGCACAGTCAACACTTTCTGTATTACAATTTTAAGTTTGACTTAACTGTTGCTTTTTATTCCTGGTCTTGAGAGTCTGATAGTCTCTTCTTTTGTATTCATACTGTTGAGCTTAGATTTTCCCAGCTTTTATTACCCCATTCAGGGTTCTAATCAAACACATCTGCTTTGGATGGGCTTTAAACATTGTACTGGCAATGCAAATCCCAGAAAACCCAGGCAGTAGTATTTCCAACTCTGGTGACAGCATGATAGCTTAAACACAGCATGTTAAGTGTGTGGTGTTTACAGAATGAGGTGAGCAGAATAGGTTTTGTGAGATAATTTGTACATGATCACTAAGTGAAATTCTGTGTGAAACTCTACGAAATTGACTCAACTCATTTCTGGTAAATTTCAGACCCAAATGTATTGAAGCTTCAAAAGGAGCCAATTTAGCCAGGCTTTTTTGAGCTAAATAGAAAGTGAGTTTCTTCACTACTAAAACACAAGGAAACCTAATAAAATGTTATTTGAATACATTCAGATTAGAAATGGCAGGTGAGTCCAAAAAGTAAAAGTCAGCAATAAAATAATGATGTGGAGGAGCCGGTGTTAGACTGCGGTGGACAAAGTTGCACAACAAATCACACAACACCAGGTTATAGTCCAACAAGTTTATTTGGAAGCATTAGCTTTCAGAGCACTGCTCCTTCATCAGGTAGCTGTGGAGCTGGACCATAAGACACAGAATTTATAGCAAAAGATTAGAATGTCATGCAACTGAAATTATATATTGAACAAACATAGATTGTTGTTAAGTCTTTTATCTTTTAGAATGGGTTGCAGGTTTCGGTTCATTAATACATAAATCCCAGAACTTCTTTTAAGTCACATTCTCAAGATAATTTAAGGTTTTATAAAAAAAAGGTGATATCTCAGCTCAGGCAGTGCATTAAAGGTGTGAGGTTAGAATCTGTCTATATCCCAATCTTGAGTCAGACTGGTTCTATTTCCAAAATGGAATTTATAAAATATTACATGGGTTGACTGCCTGCAGATTGTGGGCTTTTTCAGCAAAATCAAATGTATCTGCAATTATAATTCTGTAAATGCAAATTCACCCCACAGACTTATGTGTTTGTGTGTGTGCATGGGAGAGAGAGTGAGTGTCTGCAGGTGTGCGTGCATGTGAGAGAGTGTGTGTTTGCATGTATGCGTGCTGGTAAAGTGTGTGAGTGACTGTGATGGAGTATAAGCCTGCAAGAGGGTGTGTGCGTGGGTGTGATTGTGGGGGGGAGTGGGGTGTATGTGTGTGTGTATGAGAGAGAATGCGTGTGTCTGAGAGAGGAACTGTGTGAGTGTGTGAATATGCAAGAGTGTGTGTGAGAGAGTGTGTAGTGTAGTGGGGTCACCTGTAGTATGACATGAACCCAAGGTCCCGGTTGAGGCCATCCTCATGGGTACCAAACTTGTCGATCAGTCTCTGTTCAGCCACTCTGTGTTGTTGTGTATTGCGAAGTCCGCCTTGGAGGATGGTCACCTGAAGATCCGAGGCTGAATGTCCCTGACTGCTGAAGTTGTTTCCCAACTGGGAGGGAATGCCCTTGTCTGGCAATTGTTGCAAGGTATCCATTCATCCGTGTTCATAGCATCTGCCTGGTCTCACCAATGTATCATGCCTCAGGGCATCCTTGCCTGCAGCATATGAAATAGACAATGTTTGCCGAGTCACACGAGTACCTGCCGCGTACATGGTGGGTGGTGTCCCCACTTGTGATGGTAATATCCATGTCGACACTCTGACACGTCTTGCAGTGGTTGCCATGACAGGATTGTACTGTGTTGTGGTTGATGTCCTGAAGGCTGGGCAGTTTACTGCAAACAATGGTCTGTTTAAGGCTTGGAGGTTGTTTCAAGGTGAGAAGTGGTGGTGTAGGGAAGGTCTTGGTGAGGTGCACATCCTCATCAATAATGTGTTGCAGACTACGAAGAATATGGAGTAGTTTCTCTGCTCCCAGGAAGTACTGGACAATGAAGGGTACCCTATCGCTTGCATCCTGTGTCTGTCTCCTGAGGCAGTCATTAGAGTTTCTCGCTGTGGTATGTCAGAACTGGCGATTGATGAGTTTAGCATTGTACCCGGTTCTTATAAGGACATCCTTGAGCACCTTCAGGTGTTGTCACGTTCCTCCTCATCTGAACAAATCCTGTGTATGCATAGGGCATTTCCGTAGGGAATGGCTGTTTTGATATGTTTAGCATGGAAGCTAGACAAGTGTAGCATTGTGAGGTTATCCATGGATTTGCGGTAGATGAACAAAAAAAAAGATGAATTGGTCTTTGGTTTGTCCATGATGCATAGATTGTGAAACATGCAGCCATTAAGCTGGGTGATTTCTGATAGTGTTGACTTTGACAGTTGAGTAGTTGTCTGACAGTTGAGTAGTTGTCTGACAATTGAGTAATTGTCAAACCCCAAGCTAACACACCAGCACTATAATATTCAAAAGCTAGGTGTTGCAGTTGGTTTTTAACCCCCTTTGTTATGGTACTTCCCCCATATGACAAATTAAATGAGATTCATTATTATTTCATTTAAAATGATAATAAATGATCAAATATGAACAACAAACACACTCATGAGCTTTTATTCTCCTTGGCTTAGTCAATATTAAGTTTTCAGCTCTATTTGAGTCTCTAGGTTATTGACAGGGAGATGTGGGGTATATTAAACCAACATTCGATGTAAGGTTCAAATCAATATTTCAAGCACCTTTTATTACACCAGTGGGGAACCAATCTCAACTGGAACACAAGAAAACTTCTGCTATGAAACAAAGGATACAAATGTTTTGTATACCTTTTGATCATGTTAACCCCTCCTGTTGTATTACATTGTATCAATCACATTATATTACATCATGCCATATGATCATTCATTTGCCAATTTAAAAAAGATATCACAACAACCTTCACCAATCACAACTTATCCACATATATCTATGGTATCAGTTTAACATTCCTGTTATATCGAGGTTACAACATTTTTGTTCTTTAAGAGCTTGTCCCTCCCATTATCCTTATCTTTTGCGAGCACCTGCTGTGTGACTTATGTAGAAACCCCTTGCAGTCACCAAAACGTCCCTTTATTCTTATTTCCACCTGATCGGTACTTTTCCATTGTCTCCCTGTTAGTCCTTTCCACACGAGCTATATACTTATTCCCACTTCGCAGTGCAACTTTAACTACATTTCATTTTTCAGTATTGTGGGTAATGTTTAGGTGGTATTGTTGAGGAAACAAACTGATGGAATAACCTTGATTCAGAGATGCCGGTGTTGGACTGGGGTGTACAAAGTTAAAAATCACACAACACCAGGTTATAGTCCAACAGGTTTAATTGGAAGCACACTAGCTTTCGGAGCGACGCTCCTTCATCAGGTGATTGTGGAGGGCTTGATCGTAACACAGAATTTATAGCAAAAATTTGCAGTGTGATGTAACTGAAATTATACATTGAAGAATTGATTGTCTGTTAAGCCTTTCATCTGTTAGAATACAGTGATAGTTTCACTTCTTTCATGTGTAAATCACAAACCCTTTTTTTTAAAAGTTGCATTCTCGGGTTAGCTGTTAACAATGGTGATAGCTAGACAATATGTTGAAGGTGTTAGCCCCCTGTGTTCTCTGTCTATGACCTGATGTTTAGATTGATTCTAATCTAAAAAGTGAGATAACAGAGTTTTACATAAATTCATGCAGTTTTTGAGCTCAGAGTTCTACATGAATGTATGCAGTTTTTGAGCAAAGTGCAATGTAACTCTGCAAGTGCAAAAAAATTCACCACACAAAATATATGTGGGCATGTGGGTCTTTGTCTGTCTGTGTGGGTGTCTGTCTGGGGTGTGGGTTGTGAGTGTGAGAAAGTGTGTGTGTGTGTGTGTAGTGAGTGCAGAGTGTCTTAAGTCTGTGAGGGGGTGCATGTGTGGGAGTGTGTGTGTCTATAAGAGTGTGTGTGGGTGTCTGTGTACGCATCCGTGTGTACCTGTGTCCATGTGTATGTGAGAGTGTGTGTGTGTGTAGGAATATCTGTGTGTGTGTGTGTAGTGCAATGGTGATCACCTGTAATGTGACATGAACCCAAGGTCCCGGTTAAGGCCCTCCCTATGGGTACTCAACTTAGCTATCAGCCTCTGCTCAGCCACTTTCCTCTGCTGCCTGTCCCGAAGTCCACCTTGGAGGATGGTCACCCGAAGGTCCGAGGCTGAATGTCCTGGACCACTGAAGTGTTCCCCAACTGGGAGGGAACCCTCCTGTCTGTTGATTGTTGTGCGATGCCCATTCATCCGTTGTCATAGCCTTTGCTCGGTTTCCCCAATGTACCATCCCTCCGGGGATCCTTGCCTGCAACGGATAAGATAGACAACGTTGGCTGAGTCACATGAGTACCTGCCATGTACAAGGTGGGAGGTGTTCCCACGCGTAATAGTGGTATCTATGTCCATAATCTGACACGTCTTGCAGCGTCCACCGTGACAGGGTTGTATGGAGTTGTCCTGAAAGCCAGGCAGTTTGCTACGAACAATGATCTGTTTGAGGTTTGGCGGTTGTTTAAAGGCAAGTAGTGGAGGTGTGGGGAAGGTCTTGGTGAGGTGCTCATCCTCATTGATAATGTGTTGCAGGTCACGAAGAACATGGTGTAATTTTTCAGCCCCTGGGAAGTACTGAACAATGAAGGCTACCCTGTCAGTTGCAGCCCGTGTCTGTCTCCTGAGGAGGTCATTACGGTTCCTTGCTGTGACACGTCGGAACTGGCGGTCAATGAGTTGAGCATCGTACCCCATTCTTGTGAGGGCATCCTTGAGTACTTCCAGGTGTCCGTCACATTCCGCCTCATCTGAGCAGATCCATGGGGGTGGTCCATAGGGAATGGCTGTTTTAATATGTTTTGGGTGGAAGCTGGAAGCTGGAGAAGTGTAGCATTGTGAGGTTGTCTGTGGGTTTGCGGTAGAGTGTGGTGCTGAGGTGTCCGTTCTTGATGGAGACACACGTGTCCAAGAATGAGACAGACAGTCGAGAGTAGTCCATGGTGAGTTTGATGGTGGGATGAAACTTGTTGCTGTCACTGTGTAGTTTTATCAGTGACTCCTCACCATGGGTCCAGAGGAAGAAAATGTCATCAATGTACCTGGTGTACAATGTCGGTTGGAGATCCTGCATAGAGAAGAAATCTTGTTCGAACCCTGTCACGGTGGACGCTGCAAGACGTATCAGATTGTGGACATAGATACCACTATTACACGTGGGAACACCTCCCACGTTGTACATGGCAGGTACTCATGTGACTCAGCCAACGTTGTCTATCTTATCCGTTGCAGGCAGGGATGCCCGGAGGCATGGTACATTGCGGAAACTGAGCAAAGGCTACGACAACGGATGAATGGTTACCGCACAACAATCAACAGACAGGAGGGTGCCTTCCCAGTTGGGGAACACTTCAGTGGTCCAGGACATTCAGCCTCGGACCTTCGCGTGACCATCCTCCAAGGTGGACTTTGGGACAGGCAGCAGAGGAAAGTGGCTGAGCAGAGGCTGATAGCTAAGTTCGGTACCCATAGGGAGGGCGTCAACCGGGACTTGGGTTCATGTCATAGTACAGGTGATCAACATTGCACTACACACACGCACACACAGATATTCCTACACACACACACACTCACACAGACACACGGACACAGGTACACACAGACGCGCACACAGACACCCACACACACCCTTATAGACACACACACTCCCACACATGCACCCCCTCACAGACTTAAGACACTCTGCACTCACTACACACACACACTTTCTCACACTCACAACCCCCACCCCAGACAGATGCACATACAGACAGACAAAGACCCACATGCACACATATATTTTGTGTGGTGAATTTTTTTGCACTTGCAGAGTTACATTGCACTTTGCTCAAAAGCTGCATACACTCATGTAGAACTCTGAGCTCAAAAACTGCATGAATTTATCTCACTTTTTAGATTAGAATCAATCTAAACATCAGGTCATAGACAGAGAACACAGGGGGCTAACACCTTCAACATATTGTCTAGCTATCACCATTGTTAACAGCTAACCCGAGAATGCACCTTTAAAAAAAAGAGTTTTGTGATTTACACATGAAAGAAGTGAAACTTTTAATGTATTCTAACAGATGAAAGGCTTAACAGACAATCAATTCTTCAATGTATAATTTCAGTTACATCACACTGCAAATTTTTGCTATAAATTCTGTGTTACGATCGAGCCCTCCACAATCACCTGATGAAGGAGCGTCGCTCCGAAAGCTAGTGTGCTTCCAATTAAACCTGTTGGACTATAACCTGGTGTTGTGTGATTTTTAACATGGAATAACCTGGCATTCTGGTTCTTAACCCTTTCTAACGTGTTGTGATAAGTGTCAACTGTAGTCTCTCTGTACCCATTTTGGACATAACATCTTATTGTTCTGAGAGCCAGTAATAAACAGACAGTTTCTGTCTTTAAGGTGGAGTACCTCTTTGGATGAATGTTAATCTTTTTGAGAATCTACTGATTCATCTCCCTAGAAGAAGACAGTTCGTAACCGGATGTCATTCACATCAATGGCTACTTTAAATGCTTAATTAAAGCCTCAACTGGGACCTTGGGTTCATGTCATACTACAGGTGACCCCACTACACTACACACTCTCTCACACACACTCTTGCATATTCACACACTCACACAGATCCTCTCTCATACACACGCATTCTCTCTCATACACACACACATACACCCCACTCCCCCCCACAATCACACCCACGCACACACCCTCTTGCACTCTTATACTCCATCACAGTCACTCACACACTTTACCAGCACGCATACATGCAAACACACACTCTCTCACATGCACTAGAATCCATCTGGAGTTACAAAGGAGGGTATCTCCTTCACATGGACAATAGAACATAGAAGATTACAGCGCAGTACAGCTTCAGCTGGCGATGTTGTGCCGGCCTGTGAAAATAATCTGATGCCGATCTAGCCTACACCGTTCCATTATTATCCATATGTATGTCCAATGCCTATTTAAATGCCCTTAACGTCGGTGAGTCTACTACTGTTGCAGGCAGGCCGTTCTACGCCCCTACTACTACTCTGAGAGAAGAGACTACCCATAATATCTTCCTAAATCTATCACTTTCAGTTTAAAGCTATGTCCCCTTATGTTAGCCTTCACCATCCGAGGAAAAAGGCTCTCACTGTCCACCCTATCTAACTCTCTGATTATCCTATACATCTTGATTAAGTCACCTCTCAACCTTCTCCTAGCCAACGAAAACAGCCTCAGTTCCCTCAGCCTTTCCTCGTAAGACCTCTCTTCCATACCAGGCAACATCTTAGTAGATCTCCTCCTTCCTATAATGCGGTGACCAGAACTGCATGTAATATTCCAGATGCGGCCTTACCAGTGTCTTGTACAGCTGAAGCATGACCTTGTGGCTCCGAGACTCAATCCCCCTACCAATGAGCGCCAACACACCATACGCTTTCTTAACAATCCTATCAACTTGGGTGGCAACTTTCAGGGACTTATGCACATGGACACCAAAATCTCTCTGTTCATCTACATTGCCAACAATTTTACCATTAGCCCAGTACTCTGCATTCCTGCTATTTCTTCCGAAGTGAACTATCTCACACTTTTCTGCATTAAACCCCATTTTCCACTTCTTAGTCCAGCTCTGCATCTTATCTATGTCCCTCTGTAACCCACAACATCCTTCGGCACTATCCACAACTCTGCCTACCTTAGTGTCATCTGCAAATTTACTAACCCATCCTTTGACTCCCACATCCAGATCATTTATAAAAATTACAAACAGCAGTAGCCCCAAAACAGATCCTTGCGGCATACCATTGGTAACTGAGCTCCAGATGAACATTTCCCATCAACCACTACCCTCTGTCTTCTTTTCTGATTGAAACTGCTAAATCATCTTCAATCCCAAAACTCCTTATTTTATACATGGCCTACCGTGTGGAGCCTTATCAAATGCCTTACTGAAGTCCATATACACATCAACTGCGTTACCTTCATGTACCTATTTTGTCACCTTCTCGAAGAACTCAATAAGGTTAGTGAGGCACAACCTACTCTTCACAAAACCGTTTGACTATTCCTAATCAAATTATTCCTTTCTAGATAATTATAAATCCTATCTCATATAACCTTTTCCAACACCTTACTCACAACCGAAGGCTCACTGCCCTATAATTACCAGAGTCCCCTTCTTAAACAAGGAAACAACGTTTGCTATCCTCCAGTCTTCTGGCACTACACCTGTTGACAATGATGACATAAAGATCAAAGCCAAAAGCTCTGCAATCTCCTCCCTGGCTTCCTAGAGAATCTGAGGATAAATCCCATCTGGCCCAGGGGTCTCATCTATTTTCAGATCTTCCAAAATTGCTAAACCTCTTCTTTGTCAATCTCAATCCTATCTAATCTTGTAGCCTGTATCTCCATGTTCTCCCTAACATTGCCCTTTTCCAATGTGAATACTGACAAAAAGTATTCATTAAGCGCTTCCCCATGTCCTCAGATTCCACACACAACTTTCCACTACTATCTTTGATTTCCCTAATCTTAATCTAGTCATTCTTTTATTCCTGATATACCTATAGAAGGCCTTAGGGTTTTCCATGATCCTATCCACCAATAACTTCTCATGTCCCCTCCTGGCTCCTCTTACCCCGCTCCTTAGATCTTTTCTGGCTAATTTATAACACTGAGGTCCCCTACCTGAGCCTTCATGCCTCATCCTCATATAAGCCGCCATCTTCCTCTTGACAAGAGCTTCAACTTCATTAATAAACCATGGCTCCTTTGCTTGATAACTATCTCCCTGCCTGATAGGTATATCCTTATCAAGGACCTTCAGTATCTGTTCCTTGAATGAGCTCCACATTTCGATTGTGTCCATCCTCTGCACTTTGCTTCCCCATCCTATATCTTGCCTAATTGCATCATAATTGCCTTTCCCCCAGTTAAACCTCTTTCCCTGTGCTACATACCTATCCCTGCTCATTGCTATTGTAAACATAACCGAATTATAGTCACTATTGACAAAGTGCTCACCTACCTCCAAATCTAACACTTGACCAGGTTCATTCCCCAGTACCAAATCCAATATGGCATCACCTCTTGTTGGCCTGTCTACATACTGTGTCAGAAAACTGTCCTGCACACATTGAACAAAAACTGATGCATCTCAGCTACTTGAACTATAGTATTCCCAGTCAATATTGGGGAAGATAAAGTCCCACATAATAACTTCCTCTTATCGAGAATCTTTGCTATCCTTTCCTCTACATCCCTGGGACAATTCGAAGGCCTATAGAAAACTCCCAACAGGGTGACCTCTCCTTTCCTGTTTCTAACCTCAGCGGATGAGTCCTCAAACAATCGTATTGTACTTGCAGAGTTACATTATACTTTGCGCAAAAACTGCATGAATTCATGTAAAACTCTGTTATCTCACTTTTTAGATTAGAATCAATCTAAACATCGTTAAGTTTAAAATCATCTGTTACAATATCATGATAGTTTCACTTCTTTCATGTGTAAATCACAAAACCTTTTTTAAAAAAAGTTGCATTCTCAGGTTAGCTTTTAACAATGGTGATAACTAGACAATATGTTGTTAGCCCCCTGTGTTCTCTGTCTATGCCATGATGTTTAGATTGATTCTAATCCAAAAAGTGATATTCTAACAGATGAAAGGCTTAACAATCAATTTTTTAATGTATAATTTCAGTTACATCACACTGTAACTTTTTACTATAAATTCTGTGTGTTAGGATTGAGCCCTCCACTACCACCTGATGAAGGAGTGACGCTCCGAAAGCTAGTGTGCTTCCAATTAAACCTGTTGGACTATAACCTGGTGTTGTGTGATTTTTAACTTTGTCCAACGCTGGCATCTCCAAATCTAAACATCATGGCATAGACAGAGAACAAAGGGGACTAACAACATATTGTCTAGCTAACATCAATTGTTACAGTTCACCTGAGAATGCAACTTTTAAAAAAAGGTTTTGTGCTTTACACATGAAAGAAGTGAAACTATCATGGTATTTGAACAGATGAAAAACTCAACAATCAAGGTATTTTTCAATGTATAATTTCAGTTACATCACACTGTAAATTTTTGCTATAAATTCTATGCCTTACAATTGTGTCCTCCACAATCACCTGATGAATGAGCGGTGCTCCGAAAGCTAGTGTGCTTCCAATTAAACCTGTTGGACTATAACCTGGTGTTGTGTGATTTTTAACTTTAAAGGTGTAGCAACTGATTTCCCTCAGCCAGTGGCTTAAGTGTAGCACTTGTAGTAAAACCTTCGTTGAATTTGTTCATCTTTCAAACATGCTTCATTCGTTTCTTGCAGGAATAATTACTTTTTTTTAAAAGGAAGAGGAAGGGTTTTTTTAATTTCAAAAATATACTTTAATTCATAAAATACTTTAATGGTCTGTACAGTTGGACATGCCATACATATGTAAACATTCCATTTGTTTGCATACCGAAACAGAGTAATCATTCCTATTTATAGGTCAGTACGATTACATTTTTAGCTGAGGCATCAGCAAAGCCCAAATGACTGCGAGGGCCCCCTGTTTTTCTTTAAGCAGGCAGATGTTACACGGTGGACTTTCCCCACCGCTCCTTGGCGGCAGCTGCCCCAAGCTTCAGCGCATCCCTCAACACGTAGTCCTGGACTTTGGAATGTGCCAGTCTGCAACACTCAGTCGGGGTCAACTCCTTCAACTGGAAGATCAACAGGTTTCGGACCGCGCAGAGAGCGTCCTTCACCGAGTTGATGATCCTCCAGGCACAGTTGATGTCGTCTTGGTGTGCGTCCCAGGGAACAGGCCGTAGAGCACGGAGTCCTGTGTCACTGTGCCGCTCGGGACGAACTTCGACAAACACCACTGCATTCCTCTCCAGACTTCTGCGCAGGCACATTCCAGAAGGAGGTGCATGACAGTCTTGTCCCGCCCGCAGCCGCTTTGAGGGCAGCGTGCGGTGCGGCTGAGAGTCCGTGCGTGCATAAAGGATCTCACAGGCAAAGCCCTTCTCACCACCAGCCAAGCCACGTCTTGGTGCTTGTTGGAAAGTTCTGGCGATGAGACATTCTGCCAAATGGCTTTGACAGTCTGCTCAGGGAACCGCTCGATAGGATCCGCCCTCTCCTTTTCCCGAAGGGTCTCAAGGACACTACGTGCTGACCACTTCCTGATGGACTTGTGGTCAAAGGTGTTTTTCTTCATAAACTTCTCCACGAAGGACAGGTGATACGGAACAGTCCAACTACTCGGAGCGTTCCGTGGCAGCGAGGCCAGGCCCATCCTTCGCAACACTGGGGACAGGTAGAACCTCAGTACAGTGACTCTTCGTGTTTGCGTACCAGGGATCCACGCACAGCTTGATGCAGCCACACACAAAGGCGGCCATCAGGGTGAGGGTGGCATTGGGTGTGTTTTTTCCCCCGTTGCCCAGATCTTTGTACAGCGAGTCCCTTCGGACCCGGTCCATCTTTGACCTCCATATAAACTGGAAGATGGTCCGGGTGACTGCAGCGGCACAGGTTCTGGGAATAGGCCAGACCTGTGCCACATATAATAGCAATGACAGTGCCTCGCACCTGATGACCAGGTTTTTTCCCGCGATGGAGAGCGACCGTAGCTTCCAGCTGCCCAGTTTCTGCCTCACTTTGCTGATACGCTCCTCCCAAGACTTGGCACCCACCCCAGCCCCCCCGAACCAAATACCTAGCACCTTCAGGTGTTGTACTAGCAATCCTGACTGCAGGCCAACTTATTGTCTTTAGGTTCATTCTCTGAACATTGACCCAATTTTATCTCCAGGCAGGCTGGTGACGTGTTTACTAAGGGCCTATGGGTACAGGAGGACCCGACAGGCGGTGACGTATTATTTGTGGGACGGCGTTGGTCCCGGATGTGCCGCGATGCCGAAGGTGAAGCGAAGCCGCAAGCCGCCTCCTGACGGCTGGGAGTTGATCGAACCCACCCTGGATGAACTGGACCAGAAAATGCGAGAGGGTGAGCCCAAGGAGAGGGGGGTGCGCACGGGGAAGGGGAAAAATTGTTTTTTTCCCCCTCTTTCGGGAGTTGGAGGGGAGAGAAGGCCGCGAGTAGTTCATTAGGGGAGACTTGCATTTACGTAGCGCCTCTCGCGGCTCGAGGACTCCGCAAAGTGTTTTTTATAGCAACGGAAATGCTTTCCGAGGTATAAGAGTCGCTGCTGTGAAATGGGGGAAACGCGGCAGCTGGTTGGTGCACAGCAAGATCCCACAAATGACAACATGTTCGTGATGGATATCGTGGGGTGTGCTGGAGAAACTCAGCAGGTCTGACAGCATCCCTGCAGAGAGTGTAACAGTTAACGTTTCCAGTCCAGCGTGACACTCTTCGGACAGTTATTACCGGACTCGGAACATTAACTCTGTTTTCTTTTCACAGATGCTGCCGCACCTGTTGAGTTTCTCCAGCACTTTTTGTTGTTTGTTGCATGTTTCCAGTATCAACTGTATTTTTCTCTCACTTAAAATGATCGGATCATGTATTTTTGAAATAGTGTTCGAGGGACATACATTGACATACCTGGATGCTGAGATTTACTGCCCTCTGGGACAGAAAGGAAGTCAAGTTGCAAATAGCCTGCTTCAACCTTAGACTGTAGCTGGAGAGGGAGGACGCAGTCTTGGCTAGGGAATTAAATTTCTGTCAGAGGTGCTGGAGACAAATGCTGAGAATGGCTTGAGAGATCATGGATTTCTGGAGCACTGCCTTGAAGTTAAGAGGAAAATAGCATTGGAATGTTGCTGGAATCAGCTTACCTACCTGCCCCCAAGCATGTTCACATTATATGGTGAAGAACTAGAGGATGTATAAAAGAAGTTATATTTTTAAAGTGAGAAGTTTTAAAATGGCACAGTATTCTCCTCACTCACATATAGCCAGTGTAACTTGTCATCAACAGTATTGATTACCAGCCTAACCACTGAACTGATACATTTTAAGGAAAGTGAATTCACTAATTTTAATTCCTCAATCAACAGTTGGAAGAGGTAAAGAATTATATTGTGAATACGTAGCGTGAAGAATACTTGCATCACGGAAATCTGGGAACTAATGAATCAAAGATCATCCAGAGGGGGGAATAATTCCTACCCTTGCCCTGCAGATTCCTGAAAGTCTGGTTTATAAGATTAGATGCTGTCATTTATAAAGTTTATCAATGTTTCTGGAAGAAAGTATGGATATTCATTGATATTATGAATTGGTTTGACTATCCTCAGGCAATTACTGTTTTCCTGTGTGTATATATATAATCCTAATATAATGTGAGTCCTTAATCATTGTATCCAAAGGGAGGTTTCAGTGAAGTACCATTACTTTTATGAAGGTATTTAATTGCAACAAAGTCTCGTATCTTGACTTTCCACTATATTGTTACTCATTCTTTTTGTAGCTGAAACCGAGCCTCATGAAGGGAAGAGGAAAGTAGAGTCACTGTGGCCTATCTTCAGATTGCACCACCAGCGAACACGTTACATATTTGATCTATTCTATAAAAGAAAGGCAATTAGCAGAGGTAAGAAAGGAAAGTTTTAAGGTAACCTTTTTGAGTTGCTGCTTTTTTTTTATTGCAGCCATTGTTACAGATGTCGGTGGATAGATACTGAGTGCATTCACTGTGATATTGACTTAACAAAGTACTATGATCTGCTTTTTGATGATGACTCATGGCAAATTGTTTAGTGTTCCACTTCACTTCTGATTTGAGATACCTCGATGATGGAAAAGTTTTGAATTGGTCAGGAGGTAAACCATTCTTCACAGATTATACAGCCTGTGCCCAGCCATCGTAATAACACTATTATAACTGGAACAGTTCAGTTTCCGGCTAATGAAGACTCCTGGATACTCACCCACTCTGTATTCTTGACAAGTTATAGGGATGAAAACCATTTTGTTTTTTGATCTTTACTTGATCCTTATTTGCTAGAAATGTTATCCACTGCTTGTCAGACAAGACCAGACATTAACTAAGGTCTTGCTGTCAGCTAGTATTGGCTGCTTTGTTATTGGTGGAAACGCGAATTATGCTGAATGCTGAAGTCACAAACAAAAGCCTTCACTTCTGACCATGTAATGTAGGGAACATCATTGCTAAAACAGCTGTAAACAGGTGAACTGAAGATCCTTACCTGAAGATCTCTTGCAGTTACATCCTTGGGCTATGATTAATGATATCCAACAATGACAGTCATCTTTGCATTGTATATCACTTCTCTTACTGGAAGTGCTTTCCATTTGGCTCCCATTCGTGTTTTTTTCGAGTGCCTTTTTGTGCCATACTTGGTCAAATGTCTTGGTTGAAGGATCCATTCTCACCTCACCCCTGGCATATGCTTTGACATCCATATCTAGAACAAAACTACAATGATTGACACTTTGGAATTGACAGGATCCAATGAGTGGGTTTTGTTTGATGACTTTGATTTCCTTAGGAGGAAACTGATCAGAGAAATCTTACCTGACCAATAACCATTCTGCTTGTTTAGTTCACCTTTTACTTTGTCAGGTAAATTCCAGTATCATCTCTACATGGGGAAGCAGCTAAATTTGGTTCAGTTAATCATCTTGAATCCTGTCAGGCTTTAGAAATTTTCCAAATGCTGAAATATCTGGTGTCATGTAGAATTGAATCATCCAACTTTTCACTGATTTGCTTACCCAGGCTTCTGAAAAATTAAAATTGCCACAGTTCCAGGCAACCGTCGGGCTGCTATCTCATTAGACAGAGATGACTGGTGGCGATTTAACATGAGGGTAAATGAGCCTCAGCTAAGGGGCACATTTTAGAAGGGAGGCCTTCATAGAAACCTTTTGTGGTGTAAAATTGGAATCTGCACGAGCTACTATATTATAATTGTTTACAATTTTTTTTCTTGGTTTTTTTGAAAGATGTTTTCTTTCTCATTCATTGCCTTCCAGAATATTAAGAAACTGAAGCAACCAGCTTCTTTTATAATAGGACACAAAGTTGATTAAAATAATCAGTCCTTACTGTGACCGTGTTTCTTGTGTATATGTTTAATATGCATGTCCATCAGTGTTTATTTGTGCATTAGTATTGGAATTTCTGACATTTTCCCCTGTTTTAGTGTGTTTTATAGCGAACAAAGCTCCTGTAAGTATTTGCAATGTATCTGAAATTAAGTTCCAGCAGCCAGGCAGGAAACTGATAATTGGTGCTTTCTGCTATTTCAGTAATTGCAGCATTGGCAGTGTGATTTCTCATGCACTCAAATTTATTGCATTGGTGAAAGATTGGAGTGCCACGTAACTGGTGTTTAAATCCTGGGAAGAGCGAGTAATATGTTTTGTTTGTCCGTCCTACGTACAGGCCCTATTCACAGTGCACAATGGTTAGTCTGATAGTTCTGAAGATTTTGAGATTAATTCACTATAATTAAGTGGGCTCTTTCACAATCTTGTTTTGTAGAGCTCTATGATTATTGTATAAGGGAAGGATATGCTGACAAGAATCTCATTGCTAAGTGGAAGAAACAGGGCTATGAGAACCTGTGCTGTCTTCGCTGCATTCAGACCCGAGATACCAATTTTGGAACAAACTGCATCTGCAGGGTCCCCAAGAGCAAGCTTGAAGTGGTGAGTCTCTCTTTCTACACTGAGATCTCCTCTCTACAGTGGATCTGTTCAGAGCTCACAAACTTAATCAGTCAGAGCTGTGACATTTAAGTTGACATCTATTTGTTTAAGCATACCGTTGTGAAAAAAAACTATAAACTCCTTTACATTTTCGGTATGCTTGTGACAAATTAATAATTCACCCAAGTGTCTGACTTCTAAAAAGTTTACAATAATTAAAAATATAAATATTGAAGCATACTTCATCGGGATGTATTTTCAGTGTGAAGTCTTCCCATAATGCACACTTCACATATTTAATGGATAATAATTTAATATATACATATAATTCAAACATTAATATTAAAAGATAATTTCATAAGTTATATAAAAATAATTTAAAAAAACAATACATTGTAAAGATCGCAATTTTCTAATTCTGTATCGTCAATGTTTCATGAACTCCATTCAGTTTTGAATGTCAAATCTCCTTCCTTGTGGTCAATATGCAAGATTTAGATTAGACAAAAGTGCATAAAATATAAAATTCTCTAGGGTAGCATGTCACTGTGTTAAATAATTTATTGTTGTGTATGTATGGACAGAACTTTGAGGTTCAAGACACCATTAGAACAGTACAGCACAGGAACACTCCCTTTGGCCCTCCAGCCTGCATTGACTCAGATTGCCCTTCTGAACTAAATCTATCTTCACTTACTGGATTAGTATCTCTCTATTCCCTTCCAATTAGTGTACAGTCAGTTCTGTAACAAGATGGTTGCATTCTTGTGCAATCATGCTTTAGAAACAGCACTTAAAATGTTGGTGCTGCAATCACGATACAGCCAACACGTTCTAAAAGTTTGTGCTGTAGAAACAGTGTCACCAATTTGTCAATGGCGTGATGGTGAATTGGCGTTGACAAAATGCATGTTATAACAGAGCGACCTGTATTCATCCAGGTGCTTCTTGAATGCTGCTATTTTGTCTGCTTCCACCACATCCTCTGGCAGTGCATTCAAGGTACTCACCACCCTTCATATGAAAAACATGCCTCGCACATCTCTTTTGAACTCTGCCTCCCCTCCCTGAGACCTTGAACCTGTGTCCCCTAGTAATTAACCCCTCCACCCTGGGAGGGTGGGAAAGCCTCATACTTTCCACCTTCCATTCACAACTTTAGAAACTTCTGTCAGGTCACCCCTCAACTTGCTGTGTTCGATGGAAAACAAATCCAGTTTATCCAATTTTTCTTAATAGCTAAAATCCCCCAATATTTTACACTGCAGAGGTACTGCCATTTCTTTAAACTGGGTGGAGTGCTTTTGAGGATGGTTAGATAGCTGATTTAGATCATAAAGCTGGGACAGAAATGTCATTGTTATTTGGAAGTTGTAATATGAACCCCAACTTCAACCAGATTTGCCTCAAAGGTCCACAATTTTGATATGTAGTAATTTGAAAATTTTATCTAAGTTTACTGTGTTGAAAATATTTCACAAAGTGTAAATAGATAAAGAAAGATGTGAAGCTGAAGAAAATATTGACAGGAATATTGAAACCCTTGGACAGTGGGTTCTGGTAAGAGATTTCAGAAGAAACCCCAAGCAAGTAGGAACAAAAACAAAAATTGCTGGAAAAGCTCAGCAGGTCTGGCAGCATCTGTGCAGAGAAGTCAGAATTAATGTGTTGGGTCCGGTGACCCTTCAACAAAGAACAAAGAAAAGTACAGAACAGGAACAGGCCCTTTGGCCCTCTAAGCCTGTGCTGATCCAGATCCTCTGTCTGAACCTGTCGCCTATTTTCTAAAGGTCTGTATCCCTCTGTTCCCTGTCCATTCATTATCTGTCTAGATGCAGCTTAAATGACACTATCATGCCCGCCTGTACCGCCTCCGCTGGCAATGTGTGCCAGGCACCCACCAAGAACTTTCCATGCATCTCTCCCTTAAACTTTTCCCCTCTCACTTTGAACTCATGACCCCTAGTGACTGAGTCCCCCATTCTGTGGGGGGGGGGAAAGCTTCTTGCTATCCACCCTGTTTATACCTGTCATGATTTTGTAGACCTCAATCAAGCCACGTCCCGCCCTCCAACCTCTGCTTTTTTAATGAAAATAATCCTAATCTACTCAACCTGACTTCATAGCTAGTGCCCTTCATACCAGGCCACATCCTGGTGAACCTCTTCTGCACCCTCTCCAAAGCATCCACATCCTTTTGGTAATGTGGCAACCCGAACTATATTCCAAATGTGGCCAAACCGAAGTTTTGTACAACTGTAACATGACCTGCCAACTCTTGTACTCAATACCCTGTTTGATGAAGGAAAGCATGCTGTATGCCTTGACCTGCGTTGCCACCTTCAGGGTACAATTGACCTAAACACTCAGATCTTGCTGTGCATCAATTTTTCCCGGGGCTCCTCCAATTACAGAGGAACCTCAATTATCCGAAGGACACGGGTGGGGAGTATTTCATTCGGTTAATCGAGTGCCAGATAATATAGTTAGCCAAGCATCGGGATCTTGCGATCTTGTTCAGATAATCCAAAATTCAGTTAATCAAATGCCAGATAATCAAGATTCCTCTGTACTATATTCCTTTGTACTATATAGTTTGCTCTTGAATTTGATCTTCCAAAATGCATCATCTTGCATTTGCCCAGATTGAACTCCATCTGCTATTTCTCTGCCTAACTCTCCAATCTATCTATATTCTGCTGTATTCTCTGATAGTCCCCTTTACTATCTTCTACTCCACCAATCTTAGTGTCATCTGCAAACTTGCTAATCAGACCAGCTATATCTTCCGCTAGATCATTTATGTATATCCTTCCTCAGGACAGTTCTCAGGAAAAGACGCTGGAGCTGAAACATTAACTCTGATTTATCTTCACAGATGCTGCTAGATCTGCTGAGCTTTTCCAGCAACTTCTGATTTTTTTTCTGATTTACAGCATCTGCAGTTCTTTCTGTTTTTATCCAAGCAAATAGGGCCGACTGCCCCCTCTGAAATTTTATTGTTTTGCACTGTCAGTAGTTTTCACAATGGGTGGGGTACTTTATTTTGTCTGCCATTTAGCATAGAACAGAGTCTGTGTGATACCTTTCATGCTCCTCTGGTTGTCTGCATGCAGCTTAGCTGTAACATTGAACCAAGTTGGTTGAAAGCATGGATATAATCGCTGAGAATAAGTATTCTCAGCGATTATGGTGTTGGTGTTGGTCCTGCCAATCAGGAAATGCCACCTCATTCAGGATTGGATATTGGGACAAGTGGCCTAACAACAGAATTAGTGGAAATTGGTGGGTGACGCTGAGGGCAATGCTAAACTCAAACCCATGTGCTTAGATGATATTGCTAAGGCCCAGGATAGAAAGAAGAAAGCGATAATCCAGGGATTAACTTTGGCGAATTGTACAGGTATGAGTAGTTCAGATTTCTTGTGCTCATCAAAATTCAGGTTGAGACTGCTTTATAACCATTTCTCTTTTATCCCCTCACAGGGCAGGATTATTGAGTGCACACACTGTGGATGCAGAGGCTGCTCTGGTTGAAATTGTCCTTATTGGATTAAAGGGGTTTTAATTTGTGTATAATCCAGTTTTATTTTGACTCAATATATGGACCATAATTATGACAAGATGTACTGTGTTTGCTGTAGCTCTCTTCTAGGTAGCTTTGTTCCTTGACATGGAGTATGATGAATTAAAATGTATTTTAAAACTGAAGCTTTGGAGTGCCATAGTCTTTATAAAATAACAAATAGTTATGGAACCAGTGTAATGCACAAATGGACCCAGATGGCATCCATGTCCACTCTGAATCGCCATGTTACAAAGGGAGGGAATTTTATTTTTGTGCAATTACACCTTTGGTTTCTGCAGACAGCCTTTAAAAGATGACCATGGCTACTCTGGGCTGGCTCATTCCTTCAAAGCAATTACATCAACAATCAACTATAATTGAAGGTCATCCTATTCTACATCCAATTTCAAGATTTCTGTTATTTTCTGACTGTTGATTTGATCTGCATTGAAAGTTTCTGTGAAATAAAGTCTTTGTTCATTTCCCTGCACTGTTGTTTTGTTTAAACTTCCTACAAAACAAAACCTTTTTTTAGTGTCTTGAGTGGAAATTCTGACCTTTCTGTTTTAAAAAAGTAAACACTGATGCATGCAAATTGTAACCGTCATGTCAACTTGGTCCTGATGTGATAGATGTGCATTTTTAATTTTTTATCAGGAATGTAGATGACTTTCATCCTGTTTAAAGGGTCGCTGGTGTGGGAAGTATATTCCTCACTACAGCAAATGTCAGTCTTTTACTTCCAAGGGCATGCAGTATAAGGGTAATGGGCTAATGCTGTAGTTGCCACACTTAGCTTATAAGTCAAATCTTGATTCCAGTTACACCAGTACATTGTATGTTAAAAGCAAGGTGTTATTGCAATATATTAACCTGGGGTTCAGGGTTACGTTGTGTATAAGTAACAAGATTGATACTGTTCTCCTGTATAATCTCACAATAATGTTTTATATTCCACCCTAAAAGGGATAAGTGGCTGGAACCATATTTTCAACATAAATACTTAATATGTTTATTCTAGGATTTCAGTAAATCTGACGGCATGATTAGTGGCAATCTGTAAACTACAAATAAGTTTATCATTTAGCTTAACATTCCCTTTTTAATGAAGTTGCTTGTCGGTTTGCTGAGCTGGTTGATTTTTCTTGCAACGTTTGTCTCCCTCCTGGGTGACCTCTTCAGTGCTGTGTAGTCTCTGGATGAATACTGCACTGAAGATGTCACCCAGATGTTTGCAAGAAAATCAACCAACTCAACGAACTGACCAACAACTTCAACCACAACCTGAGCTACAGATCTTCAGTAAAATCTTAAATTCCCTTTTTACTGTTTCTAGCTTGTGTTTAGAAAGTGGCTCTCGATCATTTATCTACAATTCCTGTTTCTTTAGACACCCTCCCTCCACTTGCTTTTCAACACAAAATAACTGTGAAACCCCATGTTAGTAAATGGGTAATAAAACAAAAAAAACTGGTCTTTTGAAAAAAACTAGACCACGCTTGTCCTGAAGAGATCAGAAAGTCAAAACAGTTGTCTTGGCCCTGCGGTAATGGTGCTGGAAATGAAAGGCCAGTGCTTCCCAGATGAGTAGTGACTTGACAGCAGCTTGAGAGCTGGCAATTAAAGAATGACAGGAGGAGACTCTTAGGCTCACTGCCTTTACTGGCTCTAGGAAAGAGCTATTTAATTACACCAACTGCCGTGTTCTTTACCTACAGCCTTGCAATTTTTTGCAATGTAGCAAGTGTCCTTTAGGGAAGGAAACCTGCCACTCTTACCTAGTCGTGCCTCATGTGACATCAGACTCGCAGAAATTAGATTTGATTAGATCAGATTCCCTACAGTGTGGCAAGATCCTTCGGCCCAACAGGTCCACACCGACCCTTCCAAAGAGTAACCCACCCAGACTCATTTCCCTACATTTACCCCTGACTAATGCACCTAACACTATGAGCAATTTAGCATAGCCAATTCACCTGACTCGAATGTGGGAGGAAACTGGAGCACCTGGAGGAAACCCACACAGACATGGGGAGAATGTGCAAACTTCAGACAGACAGTCGCCTGAGGTTGGAATCGAACCCAGGTCCCAGGCACTGTGAGGCAGCTGTGCTAAACACTTAGCCACCATGCTGCCCACAAACTCTTAACTACCTCCTACACAATTAGGGATGGGTAATGAATGCTGGTATAGTCAGTGGAGGCCACATCCTGTCATCAATTTTTTAAAAAAACTATCTATCCAAAAGGTGAATCCACTTCAAACATCCTGTAATAACGTGGGTATAAGAAATTTGTACGTCTTTTGTAGTATTTTTTTCTGGCAAGTTTTCCTACATCTGCCACCTTCTGGACACTAACATGGCATCTGTACTATCCTGCGCATTTTATCTTCTCTGAACCTTTACTTGAATGGAGATCAACCATAATTTTTATAGTCTCTCATAACTAAAGTCTAGCATTGCATGTATCATTCTCATAAATCTCTGCACCCTCTCTAAGGCTCTGAAATTCTTGATAAAGTGTGGCACTAGTAATCATCACAATATTACAGCTGGAATATAACCAGTCTTTGGGAAAACCTGGCGGCGTTTCCCTATGTTTGTAAATAGAAGCACAGAGTATAAAACAAAGGTTCCCACATCTTTTTAACAGATTTTCAACCTGCCATGCTACCTTCAAAGAGTTGGCTACCGATGTCCATACACTTCCCTATTCCTGCATTCACCCTGAGATTGCACAGTTTATTCCTATTGCTCCTCTTCATTTAATCAAAATCTATTACTTCACAATTCTGCCTTAAATTTTAACAGGCATGTGTCTCCCCATTTTTTTTTGTCCATATCCTCCCACAGTATGTCACTATATATCTCATTATTAGCACAGGTTTATGCCATCTTCAAACTTTGAAATTTTGCTCTGCAGTCACAAATTATATAAACAAATGTGCCCCAACACTGACTCCTGCTGGACATCTGAGAAACAGTAGTTCAGGATGCTGGTTTCTGAGCCGTAACCAATTCTGTGTATAGTCAGTCAGTCACTGCCCCTTCAAGCAAATGGGCTTCAGTCTTGCTAAGAATTTTATCAGCTGGTATCTTCACCAGTCTCTGTGGCACAATAGGTCAGCGCGTTTGGCCCTTAACCGAAAGGTTGGTGGTTCAAGCCCACTCAGGGACGCTCCTACTAAGCTTGTTTTATCTCTGGGCGGTTCAGTGGTTAGCACTGCTGCCTCACAGCACCTGGGTTCGATTCCCACCTGTCTGTGGAGTTTGCACATTCTCCCTGTGTCTGCATGGGTTTCCTCCGGGTGTTCCGGTTTCCTCCCACAATCCAAAGATGTGCAGGTCAGGTGAATTGGCCATGCTAAATTGCCCATGGTGTTAGGTGCGTTAGTCAGGGGTAAATATAGGGTAGGGGATTGGGTTTGGGTGGGTTTCTCTTCAGAGGGGTAGTGTGGACTTGTTGGGCCGAAGGGCCTGTTTCCACACTATAGAGAACCTAATCTTATCAAAATGGTTTCAAAAGTTCATAGCCACATCAACCAATCTAACCTCAGCAACTCTTACCTCATTACCATATTTACATTAAATAGCTCCATGATGGCTTCCATGGGTGGTGAGGCAACATCGACCTGGCAAAGAAAACACTTACCACACTTTTAGAGACCATCACACACTTTTAGAGACCATCCAACCACCATCAATCACATTACCAACGAAAACATCATGAAGTTAGTGGACCTGTGCCTCACCACCCACTTCACCTTCAACAACATAATCTACAAACAAACCAACAGCACACCCATGGGATCTCTGCTATCAGGATTCACAGCAGAATCAGTAATGCAAAGACTAGAACAAACAGCCCTACCAACCATCAAACCAAAATTCTGGGTCTGCTATGTAGATGACACCTTTGTCATCACAAAACGAAACAGGATAGAAGAGACATTTAACATCATCAACAACACCCTCACAGGCATAAAGTTCACCAAGGAGGAAGAAACCGACAACAAACTCGCATTCCTGGACGTCACAGTCGAAAGAAAGGACAACGGAGAACTACAAACCTGCGTATACAGAAAACTGACAAACACTGACCAAATACTTAACTACACCAGCAACCATCCCAACACACATAAACAAAGCTGTATCAGAACACTATTCCAACGAGCCACCATACACTGCAGCACAGATGAACTTCGGAAAACAGGACAACCACCTATGCAACGTATTCAAGAAGAACGGATACTCAAAAAATACAGTGCGCAGATTCCTCAAGAACAAACCACGACAAGCAGACCAAACACAGCCAGAAACCCTAACCACCTTACCATACATCAATGAAGTTTCAGAAATGACAGCCAGACTACTAAGACCCCTCGGAATTCCAGTAGCACGCAAACCCACCAACACTCTCAAACAAAAACTAACAAACTTAAAAGACCCAGTACAACCCATGGACAAAACCAACGTCGTCTACAAAATTCCATGCAAAGACTGTCACAAACACTATGTAGGACAAACAGGAAGAAAGTTAGCCACCAGGATACACGAACATCAGCTAGCCACAAAAGGACATGACCCTCTCTCCCTCGTAGCCCTACACACAGATGGAAAAAACCATTTCGACTGGGACAACACATCTATCCAGGGACAGGCTAAGCAAAGACATGCCAGAGAATTCCTAGAGGCCTGGCACTCCAACCACAACGCCATAAACAAACACATCGATCTAAATACCATTCCCGCCTCAGGCGACTGACTGTGTGGAGTTTGCACGTTCTCCCCGTGTCTGCGTGGGTTTCCTCCGGGTGCTCCGGTTTCCTCCCACAGTCCAAAGATGTGCAGGTCAGGTGAATTGGCCATGCTAAATTGCTCGTAGTGTTAGGTAAGGGGTAAATGTAGGGGTATGGGTGGGTTGTGCTTCGACGGGGCGGTGTGGACTTGTTGGGCCGAAGGGCCTGTTTCCACACTGTATGTAATCTAATCTATCAATCCCTCAGAAAACAAACAGGAAATGACATCACCACAAACCCCAGGAACCCCATCTAGGGCAAACATATAAATAGAAAGCAGGAGACAACAGCTTCGCTTCACTTGGAGGTTGCTACTGATGATGTTATCTAGCTAGGTAATGAAATGTCTGGACATCAAACCTACAGCTCAGCGAGCAAACCTACACCCTATATAAAAGAGACCTAAGGGGCAACCTTTTCACGCAGAAGGTACGTGTATGGAATGAGCTGCCAGAGGAAGTGGTGGAGGCTAGTCCAATTGCAACATTTAAAAGGCATTTGGATGGATGTATGAATAGGAAGGGTTTGGCAGGATATGGGCTGGATGTTGACAGGTGGGACTAGATTGGGTTAGGATATCTGGTCGGCATGGACAGGTTGAACTCTATGACGTCTCTTTTATATTGTTACTGTAATCACACTTTATTTACCCCATTTTTCAGTTCTTCCCATGTTTTTTGTTTAGCTTTCTACTGAATTATGAATGCAATAAATCATAATCCCTTTTTGTTTCATTTTAATTTCTATGACTTGCCAATTTAGTTTTAGATGTCCATCATCTCCCTAGTCTAAGGACTCTTTTTTCGAACATCTCCCATTGTTTATTTACTGTTCTAACTGCCACTGGTTTCCCAGAACTAATCTAGCACCTTTCTGAACAGGCTGGAAACTTTTCAATGAAGACTGTTGTTGTGCACATCTCAGAGATTCTTCCTTCTCTTTGTCATTATACTAATGCAGAATAGGAAAATAAGCATAAGGGTATATGAACATCCCCATTATCAGTTCTTATGCATAACTGCAATCTTTCTACAAATTGGCTGCTCTGTCATCGTCCCACGACTTGGTAGCCTATAATATATCCGGTAACTAAAATAACTCATCTGTTGTTTCTTAATTAGAACAAAATAGATTCAGCCCTTAAACACTCAGGACATTAGTCCTTTCTGGTGCTATAACCACCACCTAGATCATGTTGCTAGATCCTTTCTTTCCTTCTCTATCATGTCTGAATACACTGCAAACGACAAATATAAAAGGCCTATTTCTCTCCCAGTTTAAATTAGCTCTCCATTACAGTTGCTGTAATGGATACATCTACTTGCACTTGCAGTTCACCTATCTTATCTCAACATGCATCTTGCAAAGTCCATCTTGACTCAAATTCAAACTTCCTCAGCTCCAATGCCTACTATATCTGAACTACCTTTTCCTTATGCCATTTGTCTCTCCTAGTCCCCTCTGTATCTTAATTATTTTCTCATTATTTATCCTGGTGCTCCTACTCATGTCAAATTAATTTAAACATTGCTTTACAACATTAAGCCATCTCCCCCACTCCATCCCGCAGCATTAATTGCAATCCTGGAGAGTTGCAACCCGTTCAACGTTTACAAGTCTGAAGGCCTCCCCTCATACTCCAGCCAAGTGCTAACCCGACTTATTGCTTCCTTACTTATGTGGTTTTGGAAATAATTCAGAAGTCAAATTTTTAAAAAGGCAGTCCTGTTTCTTTGTTTAGTCCTGTATAAATTTAATGAGGTTGGAAAGGAACCTTCATATTTGGCCCATGGGACAAAAATCAAAGCTATCCCTGACACAGATGATGTGCAGAGTATACTCGACATAAAGAGAACTGATTACGTTTGAAAATCAAAGTGAATTTTCTATTTCTTATGGTGTGCCTGCTGAGCAGAACTATTGCCAAACTTCCTTTGAAGCTTCTTGCCCCAGTGACATTGACTGTTCAATGGTCCTGGGAGTCAACTCTGCTTGTTCTGTTTAAAGCACATATCATTTTCTATTACAGTTATACAGCATGGAAACAGACCCTTTGGTCCAACCAGTGTACGTTGACCATAATCCCAAACTAAACTAGTCCCACCTGCCTGTGCTTGGCCCATATCCCCCAAACATTTCCTATTCTTGTACTATAAAAGAAGTGAAAATGAATCAAAACAAAAATCTTATATTACTGAAATGTAATAATTGTAAGAAACGTTGAAGTAAATCTAGAAATAAGCCTGAAAGTCAGGAGCAGCGACAAGATCCACATTAGTCTCAGTCCACCATTTTAGAATTTGATGAAATGAGATTTCTTTATTCCATTGCACAACATAGTAAATAAATTCCATAAATCAAACAAATTTACAGAATTAATTTTTCTGTCTATATTTCTACTGTGACATTGACAGTACAGTTCCATCGACATTCAGAACAATGATCGGCTGAATCGTAGCTGTGAATGAATTAGGTGGAAATGAAGGTCAGAGAGTTGATGCTGCGAGGTTCAGTGAGGTATCAGTCTTCGATTTTACACTGTTCCACCAGTTTGGGTGTTTATGTTTATTCTCTTGCTGAGACCTGACTCCTAATCCTGTACTTTTTCCACGGATGTGGTGTCTCTGCTGTGGGCATAAAGTTTAACCAGCGATAGTAATATCCACGAAAACCATCAATCTTTTCCAGATAGGTATTTTTTGACTTGTACTGGGAACAAAAGGGAAAATAAATCAGTTGGTGAACTCTGCAAGTACTTTATAAACGCTTGCAAAATTGCACTAAACAGATACTAATAACCTTCTCCGCATATTCTTGTAATATGTAAAAGTCAAATTGGTTAAATCCTTTCTCACAGGTCAGATGCAATGGGTAATTTAGTACTTTGCAAGCAAAATTAATACTGCATTACTTTGGCCAATTACTGTCCCTCACACTTAATTATAACCTTACTATAGCTGAAAGAAGCAAAGTAATGATCAACTGTAGAAATTATAGGATATAGGAAAGGTCAATTCGCATCCTCACATGATCAGTCTACTGCAATCTTGAAAATATTCCCAAACATTATTTTGCTTTGATTTAACTGTTCAGTGTATTGCCACATACTGTACGATGAATTTTCATCTGATTTGGGTGAGATTTTTATTGAGGTCCTATTTGCATGTTGCCGTGAGATGTTAAAAACTAGTGTATTAGAGAAAGGAGTTCAATCAATTCTTTTTGACATTCCTCTGAATCAATGTCATCATTAATCTAATTGGAAAGTATACCAACGTCGATAAGTAACACGCACGAAGGCACTGCAAAAGCAGTCGTCACTGCAACTTTTCACGCTGGGAGGATTTTGTCTGTCTCTTATACCTTTCCGTTCTGTCTCCACTTGCTGCCTGAGGCATTACACAAAACACAGCATTAGGACTAGTGAGAATAGCAAATCCCCATTGGAAATAATGTGCCAATATGGGTCTATTACGTCACTCTGCCTTGCTCTGACAGTTTAAAATTCATTGTGTTGGCTCTGGCACACAGATTTGCATACATCCAGTTGCTAACACAGAGCATTGAGGGAATGAAAAAAAGGCTTAGGCTGTTAAAATCGCATCCCTCAAGGGGTGACTGGACAGTGCTTCACGTCAAGATGGATGTGTGTCAGCTGATACCCACCTTGTCTCCCTAGGCTTAGCAGCACTGCTGCTCTAAATAAAAACCTCTCTCTTTCACAAAAGTATAAGGATTGATGTACCTTGTCAAATTTTGGAGGATACTTGGCTGCAAATTCCAGTTGCCTAAGGACAACCTCGTTAGGTCGTACTTGACTTCTTGCCATATCTTGTATGATGTTTGTGAGATATACGTAGTCCAGCTGCTTTGCTGCATTGTTGATCAAAGTGCTGTATACATTGACATTGGGGGTTAATCCAGACATCTGAAACAATGGGAACATTTCAGTAATCCCACAGCCATATAAATACTTAACAATAACCTAGGCAAAATACAAATTTGGAAAGAAAATCATTCAGGATGAAGAGGTTAATCAATTTTAGGTGGTTTAGGCACACTAAGCAGGGAACTTCTCCTGATATCATTGTGGGAAAGATAGCAAACAGGTAGAAACCTCTCCATAATCTTCAGCCATGACTGCAGTCAGTTCAGCTGCAAGACCACTGCACAGATATATCCTATTTCACACTAGTCATTTAGCAGGAAACTATTCTGCCGGTCTCTCTGCTAACCGAAATTATAAGGTGACATAGAAAGAAATGTAGGGGAAACTGCATAAATGTGTAAATCCAACTCAAATGGTCAGTTAATTATGAAACAAAACATAACTGGACAGAGTAGGAGGGTCTGATGCAATTAGGATAAGCAGGCATTGACAGCATCAAAAACACTCTAGAAAACAATCTCTCACTGAAGTTTAGGAGAAGAAAATACTGTACATTTCTGTGCATCTCTTTTAGCTCCCACAGTCCCATCTGCTTTTCCAATCTTTATTTCATTCTCTGGTTATGATTTAGATCTAATTTATACTTCCTGGTTTCCAGGGATGATCTAGTGGTATTATTGCTAGGCTATTAATCTAGAAACTCACTTAATGTTCTGGGGATCTGGGTTTGAATCCGATGGCAGAATTTGAATTCACAGCAATGTGCTGACTCTCAACTACCCTCTGAAATGGCCTCGGGAGCCAAGCAGTTAGAACATAGAACATAGAACAATACAGCACAGAACAGGCCCTTCGGCCCATGATGTTGTGCCGAACATTTGTCTAGCTTAAGCACCCATCCATGTACCTATCCAATTGCCGCTTAAAGGTCACCAAAGATTCTGACTCTACCACTCCCACAGGCAGCGCATTCCATGCCCCCACCACTCTCTGGGTAAAGAACCCACCCCTGACATCTCCCCTATACCTTCCACCCTTCACCTTAAATTTATGTCCCCTTGTAACACTCTGTTGCACCCGGGGAAAAAGTTTCTGACTGTCTACTCTATCTATTCCTCTGATCATCTTATAAACCTCTATCAAGTCACCCCTCATCCTTCGCCGTTCCAACGAGAAAAGGCCTAGCACTCTCAACCTATCCTCGTACGACCTATTCTCCATTCCAGGCAACATCCTGGTAAATCTTCTCTGCACCCTCTCCAAAGCTTCCACATCTTTCCAGTTGTATCAATCACTTCAAAGGCTCAAGAAAGAAATGACATTGCCACCTGTAGACCCGGCAAAGTCCTTCTTGCTAACATCTGAGGGCTTGTGCCAAAATTGGGAGAGCTGTCTCACACATTGGTCAAGCAATAGCCTGATATAGTCATACTCACAGATCCATACCATACAGACAGACAATGTCCCAGACTCCCATCACCATCCACATACTGTCCCACCGGCAGGAGGTGGAAACACATTTGGAAGGGAGTGGCCTTGGGAGTCCTCAACATTGACTCCAGACCACACAAAGTCTTATGACTTCAGGTTAAACACGGGCAAGGAAACCTCCTGCTGATTATCAAGTACCATCCTCCCTCAGTTGATGAATCAGTGCTTCTCTGTGTTGAGCAACATTTGGAGGAAGCATTGAAGTTGGTAAGGGCACAAAATGTACTCTGGGTGGGGGATTTTAAAGTTCACCAACAAAAGTGGCTCGGTAACAGTACCACAGATTGAACTGGTCAGGTCCTAAAGGACATAGCTACTAGACTGGACCTGTGGCAGGTGGTGAGGGAACCAAGGGGGAAAAACATACTCAACCTCACCCTTACCAATCAGCTGGCTGCAGATGCATTTGTCCATTACAGTATGGGTAGCAGCGACCAGTGCACAGTCTCTGTAGAGACAAAGTCCTTCCATCACATTGGGAATACTGTGTTGTGTGGCACTATCTCCGTGCTAAAACAGACTTCGAACAGATGCAGCAACTCAAGGCTGAGCATCAGTGAGGCATTGTGGGCCATCAACAGCAGCAGAATTATACTCCAGCACGATCTGTAACCTCATGCCTGGCACATCCTCTGACTCAATCACTATCATCAAGCCAGGAGATCAACCCTGGTTCAATGGAGAGTGCAGGAGGGAACGCCTGGAGAGAACCAGGTGTACCTGAAGATGAGGTGTCAACCCAGTGAAGTCAGCAAACAGTACTACTTGCATGCCAATTAGCATAAGCAGCAAATGGTAGATATAGCTGAGTGACCCCACAATCAATGAATCAGATCGAAGTTCTGCAGTCCTGCTACATCTAGTCATGAATGGTGGTGGATTAAATAATTCACTGGAGGAGGAGGATCCACAAACAGTTCCACCCTCAAAGATGGAAGAGCCCAACACACCTGTGCAAAAGATAAGGCTGAAGCATTCTCAGCAATCTTCAGCCAGAAGTGCACAGTGGATGATCCGTCTCAGCCTCCTCCTGCGGCCCCAATCTCACAGATATAGAAACTCAGCTGAAACTGCCACACAAACACAGTGGCTACAAATGCCAGTCAGAAGCTAGGAATACTGTGGTGAATAACTCACCTTCAGACTCCCCAAAGACTGTCCACCATCAACAAGGAATAAGTCAGGAGGGTAATGGAATACTCCTCACTTGTCTGGAGGGTGAGGAGCTCCAACAAGAACCTTGACACCTTCCAAGACAAAGCAGCCCGTTTGATTGGCACTGCATCCACTCCCTCCACCACTGACCCTCCACTCCTTCCACCACTGACCCTCAGGAGCAACAGGGCGTACCGTCTACAAGATGCACATCAGAAATTCACCAAAGATCCTTAGACATCACCTTCCAAACCCATGATTACTTCTGTCTAGAAAGACAAGGGCAGCAGACACATGGGAACACCGTCACCTGCAAGTTTCCCTCTAAGCCACTTACCATTCTGGCTGAGGATGGTAGAAGCAGAGGAAATGAAAGATTTCAGAAGAAAAGTGAAAAGGCACTTGCAGGGCCACAGGAATCAGGCAGTGAAGCGCAGCTGCCGGGGTTGCTCTACAGAGAGCTAGCACGATCTCAATGGGCTGAATGAGCTCCTTTCATGCTACAATGACTCCACAATTCTGGCTTCTATCATTTCCACTTTTTTATTGGAAGTTTACCAACCAGACTTGAATAATTTCTCCGTAGGCGGTATCATTGCTGCTCTGAAATCAGCCACTGAGAGGTGCTCAGGATCTGCTTGGAGGACTCAGTCTCCCATTTTTTAGATGATTCTTCAGGAAAGCTTCTTGTTTTCCTCACGTCCCCCTCCCCCTCCAAGATTCATCCCTCAACCTGGCTCAGCCAACTGGAAATCTACTTTTTTGATATGTTTCTGACTACATCATCACACACAAATGAGCCATGTAAGGGATGGCCCAGTGGCTCAGCAGTTAGCATAGTTGCCTCACACCGCCTGGGACCCGGGTTCGATTCCGGGCGACTGTCTGTGTGGAGTTTGCACATGCTCCCCGTGTCTGCGTGGGTTTCCTCCGGGTGCTCCAGTTTCCTCTCGCGATTCAAAAAGTGCAGGTCAGGAGAACTGGCCATGCTAAATTGCCCATTGTGTTAGGTGCATTAGTCAGGGGTAAATATAGGGTAGGGGAAATGGGTCTGGGTGGGTTACTCTTTGGAGGATTGGTGTGGACTTGTTGGGCCAAATGGCCTGTTTCCACACTGTAGAGAATCTAATCTACGAATCTAACCTGAAACATGGCGTGGAAATCACTGAGGTTCTTTATGATTACTGGAAGTGCTCTTGGACATTTTCTTCCACAGAAATTGCTTTCCAGTGCAAATGAAGGGCTGGAAATTACCTTCATGTCATGGAGAAGCTTCAGTCCATCACTCTCTTTTCTGCAGGCTATAGCCAGGTTACAGAAGGTGTGCAGGGTTGGCGATAAACCTTGTTTGACGAGTACTGGCAGTAGTGCCTAAAAGGGGAATAAATAAATAACATGATCAGTGGACTATGTTCAGAGAAGAACTTGCTCAACCTGTAGAAGTCTCACCACTGAGTCAAACATCTCAAACCAGAGAGCTGAGCATAAAGAACAATGCTGACTCTCCCCTGTAATGAGGAGTGCTGGCTTCTCAGAGGTGCCGTCTTTTGATGAGGTGTTCTGATCATTTATTTTCTCATAAAAGATCCCATTATGGATGAAAATGCAGAGGAGTTATCTCAGCTGATATGCATCCCTTTGTCAACAGATATCGAAGATAACATTGTTCATGGCAACTGGCTGCCTGGTTCCCGATGTGAACATGGTGCCTTTCAACAACTCAGCTGCATTTGGCTCTATTGCATGCCACGATTATGAAAAATGCTACAAAAACACCAATCTTTCTTTCATTGCTCTGTTACAGACCTACTGGAAACTGAGAGATGCTGACGTCACTGGGTTAAATCAAGTTGTACTCAGGGATCTGGCTTTGTATCCAGGCTGGCCTGACCCTGCTTCCTCTAACAGTCTTGACCAAAATTAATTTGGCCCTTTTCAATTCTGTTTCAAACAGGTACCAGCCCACAACATTGAACTGTTCCCACTTGTGTTAATTGGGATTTCGGAATGGCTACGGGCATGAATGAAGAACGTAGGTAGCAAGGGCAGCTTCTCTGAAATTGGGACAGGCATGCGATGGTTGGATAGAGTGAAGAGAGTTAGACTCTGTCCATAACAAGATAAATTGACCTAGAGGTGCTGGATGATGAAACTCCCACTCCTTCATTGGATATCCTCATCATTTATAGAATTGGGCGGCACGGTGGCACAGTGGTTAGCACTGCTGCATCACAGCGCCAGAGACCCGGGTTCAATTCCCGCCTCAGGCGACTGACTGTGTGGAGTTTGCACATTCTCCCCGTGTCTGCGTGGGTTTCCTCCGGGTGCTCCGGTTTCCTCCCACAGTCCAAAGATGTGCAGGTCAGGTGAATTGGCCATACTAAATAGCCCGTAGTGTTAGGTAAGGGGTAAATGTAGGGGTATGGGTGGGTTGCGCTTCGGCGGGGCGGTGTGGACTTGTTGGGCCGAAGGGCCTGTTTCCACACTGTAAGTAATCTAATCTAATCTAATCATTGAGATGTACAGCGTGGAAACAGACTCTTCGGTCTAACTTGTCCACGCCGACCAGATATCCCAACCCAATCTAGACTCACCTGCCAGCACCCGGCCCATATCCCTCCAAGGGTTTAGATCAGAGTGGTGCTGGAAAAGCACAGCAGGTCAGGCAGCATCCGAGGAGCAGGAAAATTGACATTTCGGGCAAAAGCCCTTCATCAGGAAGGGCTCATGCACCACAAGTGACATCACTTGCGCCCCCTCACGTCATCGCTGATGTCAAATGTTCAGCGATTTCCGCCTCCTCTACTGCCGTGTTCACCACCACTTCTGCCCCCACCCCCAATGCCACTCACCTGCATTCTGCTGACACGTCCCCCCTCCCCCCCACCAAAGATCCCACTGTCACCATCCCCGACCCCAGAACCCTGAGGGGAACATCACCCATGCTCATGACTCCACCCCATTCTACCTACCACCACACCCACTCCAGTTTCAGGCTCCGCCTCCACTCCCAGCTCCACACCTACACCAGGTCCTAGCTCCCAGCCCTGCCGAATTTTCACCATCCCCCCCCAGACCTTCCCCTCACTGAGGACGAACGATCAGTCCTCAGCAAAGACCTTACTTTTATCCCCCTCCGTCCACACATCAATGAATTTAATACGCATTGTGACTTCTGATTTTTGATGAAGGGCTTTTGCCCGAAACGTCGATTTTCCTGATCCTCAGATGCTGCCTGACCTGCTGTGCTTTTCCAACACCACTCTGATCTAAACTCTGGTTTCCAGCATCTGCAATCCTCACTTTTGCCATATCCCTCCAAATCCTTCCTATTCATATACCCATCCAGATGTCTTTTAAATGCTGCAATTGTATCAGCCTCCACCACTTCCTCTGGCAGCTCATTCCATACATGCACCACCCTCTGCGTGAAAAAGTTGTCCCTTAGGTCTCTTTTACATCTTTCCCCTCTCACCCCAAACCTGTGCCCTGTAGTTCTGTACTCTCCCACCCCAGGGAAAAGACTTTGTCTATTTATCCTATCCATGCTCCTCATGATTTTATAAACCTCTATAAGGTCACCCCTCAGCCTTCAACGCTCCAGGGAAAACAACCCCAGCCTGTTCAGCCTCCCCCTATAGCTCAAATCCTCCAACCCTGGCAACATCCTTGTAAATCTTTTCTGAACCCTTTCAAGTTTCACAATATCTTTCCGATAGGAAGGAGACCAGAACTGCACGCAATATTCCAACAGTGGCCTAACCAATGTCCTGTACAGCCACAACATGACCTCCCAACTCCTGTACTCAATACTCTGACCAATAAAGGAAAGCATTCCAAACGCCTTCTTCACTATCCTATCTACCTGCGACTCCACTTTCAAGGAGCTATGAATCTGCACTCCAAGGTCTCTTTGTTCAACAACACTCCCTAGGACCTTACCGTTAAGTGTATAAGTCCTGCTAAGATTTGCTTTCCCAAAATACAGCATCTCACATTTATCTAAATTAAACTCCATCTGCCACTTCTCAGCCCGTTGGCCCATCTGATAAAGATCCTGTTGTAATCTGAGGTAACTTTCTTCGCTGTCCACTACACCTCCAATTTTGGTGTCATCTGCAAACTTACTAACTGTACCTCTTATGCTCGCACCCAAATCATTTATGTAAATGACAAAAAGTAGTGGACTCAGCACCGATCCTTGTGGCACTTCACTGGTCACAGGCTTCTAGTCTGAAAAACAACTCTCCACCACCACCCTCTGTCTGAGCCAGTTCTGTATCCAAATGGCTAGTTCTCACTGTATTCCATGAGATCTAACCTTGCTAATCAGTCTCCCATGGGGAACCTTGTCGAACGCCTTACTGAAGTCCATATAGATCATGTCTACCTCTCTGCCCTCATCAATCCTCATTGTTACTTCTTCAAAAAAACTCAATCAAGTTTGTGAGACACAATTTCCCACGCACAAAGCCACGTTGACTATCCCTAATCAGTCCTTGCCTTTCCAAATACATGTACATCCTGTCCCTCAGGATTCCCTCCAACAACTTGCCCACCACCGATGTCAAGCTCACTGGTCTATAGTTCCCTGGGTTGTCCTTACCACCCTTCTTAAACAGTGGCACCACGTTAGCCAACCTCCAGTCTTCCGGCACCTCACCTGTGACTATCGATGATACAAATATCACAGTAAGAGGCCCCGCAATCACTTCCCTAGCTTCCCACAGAGTTTATGGGATGCATGGATAGGGTAAACAGACAAGGTATTTTCTTTGGGTTAGGGGAGTCCAGAACTAGGGGCATAGGCTTAGGGTGAGAGGGGAAAGATATAAAAGGGATCTAGGGGGCAACTTCTTCACTCAAAGGGTGGTGCATGTATGGAATGAGCTGCTGGGTGAAGTGGTGGAGGCTGGTACAGTTTCAACATTTAAAAGGCATCTGGACGGGCATATGAATAAAAAGGGTTTAGAGGGATATGGGCCAAGTGTGAGGAAATGGGACTAGATTAGGTTGGGATATCTGGTTGGCATGGACGAGTTGGGCCGAAGGGTCTGTTTCCGTGCTATACATCTCTATGACTCTACGGACTGGTTGGACTGGAGGGTCTGTCTCTATGCTGTATGACTCAATGACACAAAATTCAGTACTTCATCCAGACTCATGTATTATTGAAGGTGAGGGGTGGTGAAGGCTCTGGGTGGGATCAAAATACGTATCCTCACATTATAAAGTGTTTTCCAAACAATACAAATAGGAAGGTCCCACTGCAAAGAGCAATGACCCCATGATCAGCAAGTCATCGAATGTTGGTGCCAGGGTCTGATGTTTAGCTTCTGTGAATCAGTTTAGCACTACCCTATCAATCTTTAAAGGAATGAACTGACTACAGAATTGTGGACATTCTCCAGTTTCCACACACTGCCTTCACTTTTCTACTTCTTGGAGTGAATAAAAAATCAGGAAGCTATACAACGTACTGTAGCAAAAGGTCTCTAAAAATAAATAGCTTGCACAATAATTTCCACAAAGATGATTCCAATGAACCTAAAGAACAGCCTTCTGAGCAGGGCTAATCAATTTTCTCACTGACATGCAGATTCCTTGTAGTGTTCTATCCCAGAGAAAGAAGCATATGGTGATATGCGTAATTTACTGAAACACGCTTTTCATTCATTCAGGAGAGAAACTCAGTCACTGAAATTTCCCTCCAGGTTTTAGAGTCATAGAGTCACAGAAATAGACTCCTTGGTCCAACTTGTCTGCGCCGACCAGACATCCCCAGTCCCATTGCCAGCATTTGGACATCCCATTTCCAAACCCTTCCTATTCATGTACCCATCCAGATGCCTTTTAAATTTTGCAATTGTACCCAGCCCCCACCACTTCCTCTGGCAGCTCATTCCATACATACATCACCCTCTGCTTGAAAATGTTACCCTCAGATCCCTTTTAAAACTTTATCCTCTCCCCTTAAAGCTATGCCCTCCAGTTTTGACCTTGACTATTTATCCTATCCATGCCCCTCATGATACTATAAACCTCTATAAGGTCACCCCTCAGCCTCTGATTTTCCAGGAAACAAAGCCCCAGCCTGTTCAGCCTCTCCCTATAGCTCAAACCCTCCAGTACCGATAACATCCTCATAAATCTTTTCTGCACGCTCTCAAGTTTAGCAACATCCTTCCTGTAGAAGGGTGAGCAGAACTGTACGCAGTATTCTAAAAGTGGCCTCACCACTTGTTGCTTTACATCTGACAGTGCATATAATAAATTTGATGAAATATCACTTGTCCTTTTTAACACCGAGAACATAAAATGGAGACAGTCTTTTTTTAAGTGAAGCTCGTTCTGGACACAGTCACTTACCTTAGCTCCCTCCAGGTCACCCAGCTTGCTCTTTTTTCGAATTAATGTATTATAAAATGAAATGTCTGGCCTCACGCCATACTCTTCCATGAAAGCTACCAAGGAGGACTCGGATTGGCTGTTTGGTTCCACCACTTCAGCCAAAAGTGTGAAGGTTTTAATGTCTGGAGGCGCACTGTCTTCCTTCATCTTATTTAGAAAGCCATTCAGACACCCAATCAGTGCTAGCCTGTCAGGTGGCGTAGCTACTGTTCCTAAGGAAACAAGATTCTTCTTGTTGACTTGAACATCGAGTAGATTAGGTAGATGTGCAGTTTCAGGAAGCTTGCTGGAGTCTGAATCAACTGCAAATATTTGGGATCTGGGAACTAGTTCCAAAATGGGCACTCCTTGTGACACCAGCTCTTTCTCTTGCCCATTGTTGGACAGTAGGTTCTGTGCTTCCATTAGTTTTGGTAAAGTTTCACCACTCTGCTCAGCCTCTGGTTCAGAGACTCTGCAGGTGGTTGGTTGATCAGAAGCCTGTCCAAGTAACTGCTCTTCCAATAGACCAACCACCATCGTTGTTGTATTTTTGCTGCTTCTCGCCTCCTTTTGGCCTTTGACACTCCGAACCCTCCGGTGCTGCTTCAGCTGCCATACTTCACCGTCATCGGCCAATAGCAACCGTGAGGCCACGGCAGGGTCCCCGAGACCACAGTCCCTCGTGGCTCGCAGCAGCAGGTTGTAGCTCTTGACATCGGGCTTCACACCCAGTTTCAACATCTCTCGCCAAATCTGCAAGGAAGAGAGAGAATAAGAAAATCAATTCAGCGTTCAAACAGATTCCCTCAACATGTGATTTCCACAGTATCTACAATTATCGACCTAACTCGTAACAAAGAGCACTAAAATCTTTGGGTTCTTTAAAAGTGAGAGGAGAAAGATAAAAAAAGGACCTAAAGTGCAACTTTTTCACAAAGAGGTGGTGTGTGTGTATGAAATGAGTTGCCAGAGGAAGTGGTGGAGGATGGTACAATGACAACATTTAAAAGGCATGTGGATGGATATATGAATAGGGAGGGTTTAGAGGGATATGGGCCAAATGCTGGCAAATGGGACTGGATTAATTTAGGATATGTGGTCGGCTTGGGCGAATTGGATCAAAGGGTCTGTTTCCGTGTCGTACAATTCTATGACTCTAAACAAGTAACCCATCCTAGGGGGAGATAATGGATTTACAATCCATAGAGTCAGGTCATGTTCATGGGACCAGGGTTCAAATTCCACCACGGCTGAAAGTGAAATCTGAATTCAGTAAAAGTCTAATAATGGCAATGAAACTACTGTTGATTGCGATTTTAAAAATCGAATAACTCACATCCTTTCAGAATGGAAATTGCTGTCCTTATCTAGCCTGGCCTACGTGTGACTCCAGACCCACAGCAATGTGGTTGACTCTTAACTACCCTCTGAGCAATTAGGTTTGGGCAATAAATGCTGGCTTAGCCAGCGATACCTACATCCAATGAACGGATAAAAAAAAAATTTGCTGAGTCACATGATTGACCCACTAAGCAAAGTTTCATCCTCAGTGCTTCAAAAAGTCTGACTGGTCAAAGTTTGTGAGACAGATTTGTAGATCAGGGGCCGGTTACCGTTGTTGTGGCTATGTTCGCCGAGCTGGGAATTTGGTTCGCAGACTTTTGTCCTCTTTCTAGATAACATCCTCAGTGCCGTGGAGCCTCCTGTGAAACGCTGCTGTACTGTGTCGGTTAGAATTTATTTGGTTTTGTTTCCGGTTGTTTGCTGCAGTGGCTGGTATATTGGGTCTAGGTCAATGTGTTTATTGATGGACCCAACAGACAGACCACTGCAGTGAACAACCAGAAGCAGTGGGAATGAAACCAAATAAATTCCAACCAACACAGTACAGCAGTGCTTCACAGGAGGCTCCACAGCACTGAGGACGTCACCGAGACAGGGGACAAAATGTCTGCAAACCAACTTCCCAGCTCAGCAAACATACCTACAACTACTGCAGTTATGACTGGTTTTGGTTTCATCTGTGACAGTGTGGTAACGCTCCAAGATTATAAAGATTGGAAATCCACCACAATCCACTGCAAGTTCAACACATCTTCCAGCTTGACATTTCAGTATCTTGCTGTAGGATCAGGGAACTATTAAGACCATAAGACCATAAGACATAGGGGTGGAAGTAAGGCCATTCGGCTCATTGAGTCCACTCTGCCATTCAATCATGGCTGATGGACATTTCAACTCCACTTACCCGCATTCTCCCCATAGCCCTTAATTCCTTGTGACATCAAGAATTTATCAATCTCTGTCTTGAAGACATTTAGCGTCCCGGCCTCCACTGCACTCTGTGGCAATGAATTCCACAGGCCCACAATTCTCTGGCTGAAGAAGTGTTTCCGCATTTCTGTTCTGAAATTACCCCCTCTAATTCTAAGACTGTGTCCACGGGTCCTAGTCTCCTCGCCTAACGGAAACAATTTCCTAGCGTCCACCCTAGCGTGTTTCACAGCAACAACAACAGTGCATTTTCTACCTGATAGTGTTGGCTGCAGATGATCCCTTGGCATTATCTCAAGAGCTGAGGTTCTCCCAGTATTCTGATTCGCAGGAAACCCTCCACCAAGGGATGCCTCGCTGGTTGTAAATTGTATTCACAAATAATTGTTTTCCTGACAAAGCTGATGGAAGCAGGGTCCTTTTAATATTTTTAAGGCAGAGTTAGATAAATTCTTGTAAGCAGGATTGGATTTGAGGTTACAATGAGATTGGGCATGAAAGGCAGATTAAGCTCATCAGTTAAATGGCCTACCCTATTACGGGCAGCACGGTGGCTCAGTGGTTAGCACCAGGGTCCCAGGTTCGATTCCAGCCTTGGGCGACTGTCTGTGTGGAGTTTGCATGTTCTCCCCGTGTCTGCGTGGGTTTCCTCCGGGTGCTCTGGTTTCCTCTCACCATCCAAAGATGAGCAGGTCAGGTGAATTGGCCATGCTAAATTGCCCATAGCGTTAGGTGCATTAGTCAGAGGGAGATGGATTTGGGTGGGTTATGCTTCAGAGGGTCCGTGTGGACTGGTGGGCCGAAGGGCCTGTTTCCACACTGTAGGGAATTGAATCTAATCTATACCCAATTCATATGTTCTGTTATATTTAGAATACTAACCTATCTTCAAGAGTACTTAATTGATTGTAGAGCTCTTTGGAGGTCTCAGATGTGAAGTGACTGTGTCATTTCAAATTATTTCTTTAGATGGTTCCTCCTTCTTGCTCGGTTTTATCTAGCTCGGTCATCCTCTCTGCCTTCTGATAATCCTCATCTTTTTCAGTAAGTACGTATTCTAGGAAGCTTTCTCATGCTTTGGCCCCTTCCACTCTCTCACCTTTTGGGAGTTTACAGTCCCCTGCCATCATCTGGTTTCTTCGATAGACCACTGTCAACTGTCACTGTGATACCTCAGTGGTGCCCAGTTTACTGGTTGACCTATCCTTCACTGAGAACTTCTCATTGTCTGCTCCTTTGTTACTCTAGTATCAGTTAATTTGACAATATAAAACTGAAAGCCAATAGGCAGTAAACAGCAATTCACATTGCAGTGTCTCCTAATGCCCACTCAAATCTGTATCGTTTAGTATGGTTTCTGTTACTTCACAGAAGTTAGCTTTCGAAAACAAAAAATGAGATAGTAAGAAAAAAGTAAGTTTAAAAAAAAAGCACCTCAATACAAGATGAGCAGAGGTCTCTGATAGCCCACTGCTACATGCTGACTCACTCGCTCAGTGTAATGCTGAGCAATAGGAAGGAAATGTCAATATGTCATCAGTCACCTGGGAGAGATTACAATTCTACTCTCCACAGAGAGAGATGACTGTCAGTACATTCTCCCTTCCTCCAGACCGTGCTCGGACTCCTCTCGGAGTTCAGTGAGAGAAGGGGAACCCAGATGAGGAGGACAGGAAATGGGAGTGGAAGTTGTTTCTGGTGGCCTCTAGGTTGTCTGGCAAACGTGAAGAATGTGGGGTGGGAGAGAACAGCGAGGAAATGAAACCTTAATTACCTGTAGCAAATACCTAAAACCATTTTCTGTGTCCTTGATGCAGCCAATCATTAAAATGCTGAATGTTTCCACGTTCATCTTGTGACCACTATGAACTATTTCCTGCAAAATAAAGGCCAGACGCAACTTTGGTAAGCAACTCTGTGAAATCTGTCACTAATCCAGTTTTGCATGCCATTCATTCTGATTATAAATACTTGGTCCCCATATCACTCAATTGAAGTTTCATGATGCTCTTTCCACGGCTGTGATTCCTTCTGCTGTCTTCATATTCATTGGGACTCCCTCTCCTGGTGGAAAGACCTTGGCAATTCACCCTATCCATGCTCATGATTTTATAAACCTCTATAAAGTCACACCTCTCTCTCTCAAATGAGAGAGCAGCCCTATGGTCTAGTAAAGCTATGGCGACTCGACCTTTATTCTTATTTATGGCCATTCAGCCTCTCGTACCTGTTCCACCATCCCAAAACATCATCACTGATCTGATTGGGCCTTAACTCCACTTTCCTGTCTGTCCCCCATAACTCATGACTTCACTGTAATATCATTCTAACAGAGCCTTAAATGTACTAAATGTTTTAAACCCCCTCCATTTCTAACTGAGGAAGAGAATGCCAAAGATTAAAGACCCTCTGAGAGCTGAAATTCCTCCTCTCTGTCTTTAATGGCAGACCCCTTATACTGTGTCCCTCAATTCTAAACTCCCCCATGAGAAACATTTACCCTGTCAACCCCCTCAACATTTCACATCACAAACCAGAAATCTGTGGATTCTGGAAAGATCTGAATTAGAATCTGAAGAAGCTGGAAAAACCAAACTCAGCAGATTAGGCAGCATCTCTATAGAGAATATGAGTGCAATATAGAGGCGATGGCCTAGTGGTGTTGTGAGATGGTGAATCCAGAGACCCAGATAATGTTCTGGGGACTCGGGTTTGAATCCCACCATGGAATCTGAATTCAAGAAAAAACAAATCTGGAATTAAGAGTCTAATGATGACCATGAAACCATTGTCAATTGTTGGGAAAACCCGTCTGGTTCACTTACGTCCTTTAGAGAAGGAAACTGCCATGCTTACCATTCTGGCCTACATGTGACTCCAGACCCACAGCAATGTGGCTAATTCTTAAACTGCCCTCTGGGTAATTAGGGATGGGCAGTAAGTATGTGACCCTCATCCCGGGAATACATTTAAAAATAAAAATCCGTGTAAGTCACTAAAATCCTAAATTAATTCTTCAACTGTCTGTAATATTTTGAGAGTGTGATAATCTCTCCTTCCTATTGGAAAGATGTTGTGAAACTTGAAAGGGTTCAGAAAAGAGTTATAAGGTTGTTGCCAGGGTTGGAGGACTTGAGCTATAGGGAGAAGCTGAAGGGGCTGGGGCTGTTTTCCTTGGAGCGTTGGAGGCTGAGGGGTGACCTTATAGGGGTTTACAAAATTATGAGGGGCATGGATAGGATAAATAGGCAAAGTCTTTTCCCTGGATCAGGGAGTCCAGAACTAGAGGGCATAGGTTAGGGTGAGAGGAGAAAGATATAAAAGAGACCTAAGGGGCAACTTTTTCACGCAGCGAGTGGTGCGTGTGTGGAATGGGCTGCCAGAGGAAGTGGTGGACGCTGGTACAATTGCAACATTTAAAAGGCATCTGGATGGGTATATGAAAAGGAAGGTGTTGGAGGGATAAGGGCCGGGTGCTGGCAGGTGGGACTAGATTGGGTTGGGATATCTGGTCGGCATGGTCGGGTTAGACCGAAGGGTCTGTTTCCATGCTGTACATCTCTATGACTCTAATCTGCCATTTACCCAACTGTATAAATGATCACTGTAACCTTGTTCCCCACCTCCTCTTCAACCCAGAGACCCAGCTCAGTGGTTGCTTCGACTGACCTCTCTTGTCCAGGCTGGTGAGCAGACAATGTGCAGGATCTCAACGGAAAGAGATCAGGAGAATCCAGCAGATCCCGAACCCCCTCAAGCGCCAGCTCCCCATGCAAGTACTCACCCGAAGCACATCAAAACAGGCCGTTAGGTCCGAGCAGACAGCGAACGCTTTCAACATGGCATGGTATGCGATCAGATTAAGACTGACGTTCTTGCTGCTTATCTCTTCCCGGAGCTTTGTGGCAAACTGCAGACCTGTTTCCTTCCAAGGTGTTTCTGCACAAGCATTGAACAGAGCAGTGTAGGTGGCTCCTGAAGGAGTCACAGCTCTCTTCTTCATCTGCAAAACAAAAATCACGATTCATTCCTTTATTGACGACGAATGGCATCTTTAATCACACTGAAAGAAAATGTCCAAGGTCCTTCACAGGAGCAGAACTAAACAGGAACTCTCAGCAAACCAATGAGGCGACGTTCAGACAAGTAATGAAAAACTTGGTCAAAGAGGTAGGCTTTATGGCACATTTTTAAAGGAGGGGAGAACAGAAAGTAAGGCTTTAGGAGGGAATCACAGACACTTAAGGTGCACAGGCAGAAGATACTACTGGCAACGGTGAGATGAACAGAATACAAACCCCCCCCCCTCCCCCACAGAGTAGTTTGGATGGGTAACACAGGGTCTTTGAGCCATATTTCCATACAATCCCATTTACCTCAAGTAATGAAGGATTCGCCACCAATTCATCAGAAGTTCAAGAATAGGATGTAAGTTTGCTCGCTGAGCTGGAAGGTTTGTTTTCAGACGTTTCGTCACCAGACTAGGTAACATCATCAGTGAGCCTCTGGTGCAGCACTGGTAGTAAGGCCCGCTTTTTATTTACGTGTTTAGGTTTCCTTGGGTTGATGACGTCATTTCCTGTGGTGACATCATTTTCAATCCCAGGAAACCTAAACACAGAAATAAAAAGTGGGCCACACCACCAGTGCTTCACCGGAGGCTCACTGATGATGTTACTTAGTATGGTGATGAAATGTCTGAAAACAAACCTTCCAGTTCAGCCAGCAAACTTACATCCAGAACCTCAACCTGAGCTACAAATCTTCTCAAAACTCGCTAGTTCAAGAATAGTTCTGTCCAAACCACTGCACACGGAAAAATTCCATAAAAGGTTTTTTTTTGTGTATTCATGGGTTGAGGGGCATGGATAGGATAAATAGGCAAAGTCTTTTCCCTGGGTCAGGGAGTCCAGAACTAGAGGGCATAGGTTAGGGTGAGAGGGGACCAGGCCAGCATTTCCACAGAGGGCAGTTAAGAGTCGACCACATTGCTGAGGGTCTGGAGTCACATGTAGGCCAGACCGGGTAAGTTTCCTTCCCTAAAGGACATTAGTGAACCAGATGGATTATTCCAACAATCAACAATGGATATATGGCCAGATTTTTAAAACTGAATTCAAATTCTGCCATGACAGGATTTGAACGCAGATCGCCAGAATATTACCAAGGTCTTTGGATTGATAGTCCAGTGATGATATCACTAGGCTATTGCTTCGCTGGTAAGTAAGTGTGACTAGGGTGGAGTGACCTGGGCATCAGGATGCTCAGACACACACAGGCCACCATCTGAACTGGAATCAAATTCCCTTCCTGCACAGAAATGGGATTTCACAAATCCCTGATTGGAAAAACAGCACCGTCTCCAGCACTCACGTCATTGTAGAGTTGGAATGCTTTTTTCAAGTAGCCCACTCGTCCACAGCCTCCTATCAGCACTGTGTAATTGTATTCCTCTGGGAACAGCCGCTCCTCCTTCACCATTTGAGTCTCAAACGTGTGCAGCGCCTCAGCCAACTAGAGAGGAGAAAGCCACCAGTGTGAGAAAAACACAGGGAGTAAGCATTGGAACAATCATCAATGTGCTAACCATGAAAAGGACTGAAGCATTCAATCCAAAACTTCAGCAACAGTAACAATAAAAGGCCATTCGCCAAGATGATTCTGATAACGTATAAATTATTAGACTCATCCCCACATTCTGATTACTACGTACAATTCTGATCACAAAACTGGGGTAGTTCTGCGCTTGAAAGGGTGTAATATATTCCAATAAGGATGACACCATATCTTGGGAATGATGTTAATAAGAAAGAATGACGGAAATTGGACATACTGTTGGGTAAAATCTACACTGAGCTGAACAAACAGCAGTGTTCCATCAGAAAGGAGATTGGCAGAATTAACCCAGACTAACTGCTCATACTTGTAAAACAAAATGAAAAGGAAATTGAAACAGAACATTTCGAACAAAAGAATAATGAGCTTTCGGATCAACGCATTTGGGCAACCCAGTAAAGCACACAGTGCAATTAATAAATCACTGGATAAGAACGAATAAAGGGATGTGGTTGGGATGGTGACGATGGGTAAAGTGCATCAGTGCATTCCTTTTATAAATGTTATACACTAGCCATAAAACCTACAACCGCAAAGTAGTTTTCATTTCTACATTTCTGGTCTTCTTAAGGCAAACTTTGGAGAAACTAAATTTTCTATCTCGGCTGAACTAGACACTATACAGTGGCTGACGATCCTGTTAGGGATTCAGTGTTGAATGTTTGTTTTCCCTAGTGCTGCATACTGTAAGATCCCATGTTTTGAAAGGACTGATTTCCATTGAAGGGCCACCAGTATTCCGTGACAGTGGAGTTTGCAATAATTTGTTCACCAGCCTCCAACTAGTCAGAATCCATTCCTTCAATAACACTCCTGGCACATATTCAACTAAAATTCTTTTATAAAAATCAAAGGTTTCTCTTATTTATGGAACTGTCCTTAAATAAAAAAAAATGACCAAAGCTTCCTTGGGATCACGACATATGGAATTATTTCCTTGGTCAACATCTCACATCAGAATATCAATGGTCTTTACTGGGATTGATTCAGAAATCTTCTTATCCGTATGGAATGGCCGTGCTGTAGGGAAGGCAAAACTGAGGTGCCTTTTCCAAGAGGGAAGTGGACAGGTTAAATAAAAATAACGAACTCGAAGCAGTGCTGGTGAAAGTGTGAGAAAGAATTTGTCCCATTCACTATTAAACGCACTCTGTTCTGTGTAAACCAGAGCCTGCAGTTGACTGGAATAAATTGTTCCCTCATGTTTTATATTCACTTTTGGTCCCACACTTTGGGAAGGACCATAGAATCCCTAAGATGTGGAAGCAGGCCATTAGGCCCATCCAGTAACATTGACCCCCCCAAACAGCATCCCACCTAACTTGTATATCCATGGACACAATGGGCAATTTAGAATGGCCAATACACCTAATCTGCCCATCTTTGGACTGTGGGAGGAAACTGCAGCACCCGGAGGAAACCCAAGCAGACACGGGGAGAACGTGCAAACTCCACATAGACGGTTGCCCGAGGCTGGAATTGAACCCAGGTCCCTGGCGCTGTCAGGCAGCAGTGCTAACCACTGAGCCACTGTGTCACCCCAAGGATGGGAGGGTCCTTCTCCTTGGGAGCATGCAGAGATGGTGTACAGCAATGGTTCCAAGAATTATGAATTTTAGTTTCAAGATTAATTTAGAGAAGGTGAGGTTGTTCTTCTTGGGAAAACAAAAAGCTCAGGGAGTGTTTTGGGAGGCATGACAAGATTATGCTGAATAGGTACGTAGACAATAAATGCTATTCCCATTAGCTGATCATGCAAAGACTATGGGAAAATATAAATGGGGTTTTGGACAAGAGGTTTTGGGGGATGGGGATGGGGAGGGGGAAGGATGTGAGAAAGTTGTTTTTTTCTTACACAGCAAGTGTATGGGCGGCACGGTGGCACAGTGGTTAGCACTGCTGCCTCACAACGCCAGAGACCCGGGTTCAATTCCCGGAAATTGCCCGTAGTGGAATTAGATTAGATTTCCTACAGTGTGGAAACAGGCCCTTCAGCCCAACAAGTCCACACCGACACTCCGAAGAGGGACCCACCCAGACCAATTTCCCCTGACCAATGCACCTAATACTATGGGCAATTTAACTTGGCCAATTCTCCTAACCTGCACATCTTTGGAATGTGGGAGGAAACCAGAACACCCAGAGGAAACCCATGCAGACACGGGGAGAATGTGCAAACTCCACACAGACAGTTGCCCGAGGTTGGAATCGAACCTGGGACCCTGGTGTTGTGAGGCAGCACTGCTAACCACTGAGCCACCATGCCGCCTTTCTGTGCAGTATACCTTTACATTTTGTAAGACTGGTTAACCAAATTCCTGACCTTATCTTCTTTGATGAGTTTCTTGCACTGCAAAAAGTACCAGTATGTCGTGTTTCTTCGGCCTGGCTTCCGTCTCACTTCCGGACGTTCAATCTCTTCCTCACTCTGATCCTCAGTGTCACCATATCTGGAATCCTGGAGCTCCAAAGAGCTTTTGCGGAAAAATCTCCTGGAGGAGTAGATCCTGCCCATTGCTCCAAATCCTTCAATTTCATCCTCAGACGAGGAAAAGGATGAGTCCTGGCCAGGTGAGGCTGGAGACTGCCTGCCTTCTGTGTCACCGCCCTGGTCATTGCTGACCATCCTGGGTAAACCCATCCATCCACCATTCCAAAACAGCAAATTCCTGGGGTGAGTCACATTTCGAGGAGGCATGGCTCTCATGGGGTTACTTCTCATGAAAGCGCTCAGGTGTCTGAATGGGGCCAGGTACGGATACAGGGAAGAGCCATGTCTCATGGATAGGTACATCTGGAAATGCTGAAGGGGTAAAAACCAAGGCCAAGCCATGTTTTGCAAATCCTTCCAGCTTCCTTCAAGGGTCTGCAGACTGGAGTGCTAAGTTTAAAAATAAAAATAGAGATGAACTTTTATACAACTGAATTCGCCATGTGAAGGTTGCTTGTAAAAATAGATGCTGAGATGCAGGGTGAAAAATCAGGGATAACATAATCAAACATAGCGAGTTTTGAGAAGATTTATAGCTCAGGTTGAGGTTCTGGATGTAGGTTTGCTCACTAAGCTGGAAGGTTTGTTTTCAGACATTTTGTCATCATACTAGGTAACATCATCAGTGAGCATTCAGTCAACCATGATGTTATGACCAGCTTTCTATTTCTGTGTTTAGGTTTCTTTGGGTTGATGATGCAATTTCCTGTGGTGATGTTATTTCCTGTTCTTTTTCTCAGAGGGTGGTAAATGGGGTCCAAGACGATGTGTCTGTTGATAGGAATTCTTGTGCATGTCTCTGTTTGCCTTGTCCTAGGATGGATGTGTTGTCCTTCCTCATCTGTACACCAGTGATAGTGGGTTATGTCTCTTTGTGGCTCGTTGATGTTTATGTATCCTGGTGGCTAGTTTTCTGCCTGTTTGTCCGATGTAGTGTTTGTTACGGTTCTTGCAAGGTATTTTGTAAATCATATCCGTTTGTGTTGATTGTGTTGTTTGGGAGAGTGGCCAGGGTTTCTGGAAGCATTTTGTCTGCTTGTTTGGGTACCACCAGAAATGACTACCAGACTACTCAGACCTCTTGGCATCATGGCAGCCCACAAACCCACCAACACACTAAAACAGCAGCTAATGAACTTAAAAGACCCCACACAAACAACAAGCAAAATAGATGTCATTTACAAAATACCTTGCAAGAACTGTAACAAACACTACATTGGACAAACAGGCAGACAACTAACCACCAGGATACATAAATGTCAACTAGCCACAAAGAGACATGACCCACTATCACTAGTACCCTTACATACAGATGAGGAAGGACAACATATCCATCCTAGGACAAGCCAACAGAGACACGCATGAGAATTCCTAGAAACATGGCATTCCAGCCGGAACTCTATCAACAGACACATCATCTTGGACCCCATCTGAGAAAAAGAACAGGAAATGACATAAACCACCCAAGGAAACCTAAACACATAAATAGAAAGCAGGTCATAACACCAGTGCTTCACCAGAGGCTCACTGATGATGTTACCTAGAATGGTGACGACACATCTGAAAATGAACCTTTCAGCTCAGCGAGCAAACTTACATCCATAATAAAACATTTTGATAACGCAGATCATGGTGGTACAGATCAACCAACACACAAGTTAAAAATGAAAATGTTGGAAATACTCAGGCAGCATCTGTTGAGTGCAAAGCACGAAGTTAATATTTCACCTCGTATATACAAATATGTATACATCTTTATAGCTATATATTAGAAATGGAGATGATCACTGCCAGGAGACACCTCTCTATACCTTCAGCATGATGAGGATTATGGAGATGTAAGTGCCTTCTGGCCTTTTTGCTGGATAGGTTTCAAATGGAAAGGTTTTGCTCCAGGATTGATAAACTTGCTTACACTACGTTCCGGAACCACGGCATCCCTCCCTTTGCCAGATTATCCATGCTTCCTTCCTCCCCTGCTGTTATCTCCTGCACCTCACCCATGTCTTCGTTTGCTTCTTTACTGGTTCCATTCATGTTTTACCCCATCACTTTTGCCATTTAATCTCTTCTCTCCTCCACCCTACCAGACCTTCCCTTTTCCTCTTTCTTGCAGCCATCCCTATCATGGCTTTTCCCTTGTTCCACAGTTGCTTAAATGCCATTCATGTGTTGTTTAACAAATTTGAATGTTAGTTAGCATATCATTACAAGATGCCACCTTCGTTAGAACATATGGGTGACAGAATGGCAATTACTGCTGCCACACAGCACCAGGGAACCGGGTTCAATTCCAGACTTGGCTGACTGTATGAAGTTTGGGTGTTCTCCCCGTGGGTTTCCTCCAGGTGCTCTGGCTTCCTCCCACAGTCCAAAGATGTGCAGATGAGATGGACTGGCTGTGCTAAATTGCTCATAGCAACCAGTGCAGGTTAGGTGGCTTAACCAGGGGTTAATACCCCTCGCAGGGTGACTGGGATGGGGTGGGTCTGGGTGGGATACTCTTCTGAGGTTTGGTGCAGACTCAGTTAGTGCTGAATGTCCTCTTTCTACACTGTCAGCATTCTATGTTCCCATCTTGATAAAGTCTCATTTACCAAACATGTGACCTCTGATTTCTCCTTCCATGTGCTGCTGGACCTGCTGAGTACTTCCAGCATTTTCTGTTCTTATTTCAGGTCTCCAGAGGCTGCAGTATTTATTTCTTTCCACATCTTGTGCTTTATTAGCACCTCTTTAAATACTATTCACTTCAAGCACTTCTTCGGGTAAAGAATTTCTTCTGAATTCTCTATGCAGTTCCGAAGGACTGTACTTACTGATGGCCTCCAGTTACACTCTTCACCACAAGAGGAAACCTTTTGTGTTCACTCTGACCAAAACCTCTCAGAATTTTAAACACGTCACCCTTAATCTTTTATTATCATAAGAGATCTATCCTCTTAACCCTTTTCTGACGTATACATCCAGACATTTCTGGTATAATTCCTGTAAATTTTCTCTCCGGTGGCCTTTGCTTTAGGATTGTTCTTGCTATGTTATGACAAAGATTGCAATCATTTGATGCTTTAGGATAAGAACAAGCAGCAGATTACTCAACATGATGTATAATAGGGGTAGGCCATTTAGTGGTTAGGAAGGCAATTTGTAGATGATACCAATATTGATGGTATAGTGGTCAGTGAAGAAGGTTATCTAAAATTACAAAGAGATTTTCATCAAGATCAAATGGGAATGCAAATGGAGTTTAATTTGGATAAGTGTGACGTATTGCATTTTGGTGTTACAAGCAAGGGCAGGACTTATACAATTAATAATAGGCCCTGCGTAGTGTTGTAGAACAGAGAGATCCAGGTACATAATTCTTTAAATTTGCATCACATATAGACAGGGGATTCAGAAGGTGTTTAGCAGACTTGCCTTCGTTGCTCAGAACTTTAAATATAGGAGTTTGATGTCATGTTGAAGTTGTGTAGGACATTGGTGAGGCCTCTTCTGGAGTGCTGTGTGCAGTTCTAGTTGTCTGTTACTATTAAACTGGAGAGGGTTCACAAACGATTTACCAGGATGCTGTCGGGAATGGAGGGTTTGAGATAATAAAAATAGACTGGAAAGGCTGGGGCTTTTTTCACTGGAGCATAGGAGGTTGAGGAGTGAGTATATTGAGGTTTATAAAATCATCAGGGGCACAGGTAAGGTAAATAGAATGGGTCTTTTCCCTAGTGTGGCGGAGTTCAAAATTAGGGGACATAGTTTTTAAGGTGGGAGGAAAAAGATTTAAAAAGGACACGAGGGGCCTTTTTTCTCGCAGAGGGTGAATAGTGTGTGTGGAATGAACTGCCAAATTAAGTGGTGGATGCAGGTACAGTTCCAACATTTAAAAGACTTTTAGATAAGTTCATGAATAGGAAAGGTTTAAAGGGATATGGGTCAAGTGCAAATGGCACTAGTTTAGTTTGGGAGCATGGACTGGTTGGACCGGAGGGTCTGTTTCTGTGCTGTATGACTCCATGGTGTTTAATGTCAGTGGACCGAATAACCTAAAACTTCCAAAGAATGTTCGGGGCATCTGGGTTGTATCCCACCATAGCAGATGATGAAATTTAAAACTCAATAAAAGTGATATCCTGAGGATGTTGGAGATATTAATTAAAAACAAAGTGCTGCAGAAACGCAGCAGGTCTGGCTGGTAATGTGGTGAGAGTAACTGAAGGGGGCTGACCAGTGGTTTTTTTAATGCTGTTAACAAAGGGGAGGCACAGTGAGTGAAACAGATAGTGAGAATACAAATAACAAAAGACAGTGTGTTAATGGTTAAAAAAATTCTAGATCCTGCCTTTACTCCTCTATTTTGCCTCTACGTCTCACTTTTACCATTACTAAAACTCCCTTTGTCTTTTGCCCTGGGCATTCTCACCATCTGTTCCATCCTGTCCTCCTCTCTTTTGTCTGCAGCATAAGCCCATTATTTTTTGGCCCCCTTCAGTTCCGAACAGGATTCTTTGCAAAACATTAACTCTATACCTAAGTCTCAGCTCCCCCCTCTGTAATTGCATCCTTGACTTCCTGACCCATAGGCTGCAATCAGCAAGAATAGGTAATAACAGCTCCTCTGGTATAATCCTCAACATCAGCCCCGCAAGACTGCATACTCAGCTCCCTACTATTCTCCTCATATGATCATGACTATGTGGCCAAATTGTTAATGGTGTTGGGGTGCAAGTTTTCTGACGACACCACTATTGTAGGTTGGATCTCAAACAATCACGACACAGAATACAGCAAAGAAATTAAGTGCTTAGCCACAAGGTGTAAAGACAACAATCTCTCCATCAATGGCAGCAAAGCAAAGGTGCTGGGCCTTCACTTCAGTAAGTGGAGTGGAGGGCACACCCCTGTCTGCATCAATGGTGCTGACTGAGGTGGAGATGGTTGAGAACATCAGGTTCCTAGGAGTAATGATCACCAATCTGCCCTAGTCCACCCACATCAATGTGATGGTCAACAAAGCACAATGTCTCTAATTCCTCAGGGGGTTAAGGAAATTTGGCATATCCATAAGGACTCTTACCAATTTTTATAGATGCACTATAGAAAACATCCAACCTGGATGTATCACAGTATGGTATGGCAACTGCTCTTCCCAAGACCACAAGAATCTACAGAGATTTGTGAACCATCTACACTTCCCACTACCTCGGGAAAGCAACCAACATAATCAAAGACCACTCCCACCCTGGTTATACTCTCTTCCACCCTCTTCCAGCAGGCAGAAGATATAAAAATTTGAATATGCAGGCAAATAAATTCAAGAACACCTTCTTCCCCGCTGATATCAGACTTTTGAATAGACCTCTTTAATGTTAACACTGATCTCTCTCTGCAGCTGTAACATTGTATTCTGCATTCTGTTCTGCTACCCTGGTACACTTGTATGGTACGATCTGCTTATATAGCACACAAACAACATTTTTCACTGTATCTTGGCACATGTGACAACAATAAATCAATACATTTCCCAGATGCTGAGTTTCTCCAGCACTTTCTACACTGACATGAAAAGTCAGTGTCTGCAGAGAACTAGTGGTTAAATATAATAACACAGGATGAGATACCCACCAAAAATTATCCCAACAGTAGAGAATCTACACATCCTTGAGGATATTTAATAAACATTTCTCCTTGAAACCAGCTCCTTCCATTTGTCTCCATGTGCTTCCGGTTTGGAGGAGTCCCGCCTACAACTATCGCCATTGGCTGAGGTACAGAGGTCCAGGCTGCGATTGGACCACTCTTTCCGGGACGCTCAGTGTGATTGGTAGCGATCGGGTCAATCAGCGGGAGCCCCGCCCCCAGCCTAGTGCAATCGGGTGTCGAGCAATTGATCTCTCCCACTGATTTCAATGTCGAGTTTGACTTTAGGAACACCATTTAGAAAACACAACAGCACACAGCATGGAATGTGTTCAAAGGCAAGATTGGATATTAGGAGGACAGCTTTCCCAAATACTATTCCCTGGAATTTTTATCCCCATTCTCTTCAAATCCTATTTTTTGACTAAGTTCATGATCACTCATCCCCATTGCTCCTTCTCTAGTTGAACTTATATGTGGTTGGAAAAGGCATTATATAAATGTAATTCATTGCCACTTTGCTTGTCAATGTTATTCCCACTTCAACAATAACATATATTTGCACAAGGTATTTTATTATGGTATAGATTCTAAACACAGGCCTGTACCCTATAAGGCAAAGTGGCATTCTAGTATAGAGGTACCTGTCTCTCCTTCAGTCACTGTGTACACAAGGTTCAGTGTCATACATTTAGTTAAAAATGTGTTGCTGGAAAAGCGCAGCAGGTCAGGCAGCATCCTGAAGAAGGGCTTATGCACGAAACGTCGATTCTCCGGTTCCCTGGATGCTGCCTGACCTGCTGCGCTTTTCCAGCAACACATTTTCAGCTCTGATCTCCAGCATCTGCAGCCCTCACTTTCTCTCATACCTTTAGTTAGTCAACTGTGTGTGTGCAAGATACAGTAGCATCAGTGAATACAAAATCCAGACTCGGTGTTCAGGTCTCACGGTGGCACAGTGCCTCACAGCGCCTGAGACCCGGGTTCAATTCCCGCCTCAGGCGACTGACTGTGTGGAGTTTGCACATTCTCCCCGTGTCTGCGTGGGTTTGCTCCGGTTTCCTCCCACAGTCCAAAGATATGCAGGTCAGGTGAATTGGCCATGCTAAATTGCCCGTAGTGTTAGGTAAGGGGTAAATGCAGAGGTATGGGTGGGTTGCGCTTCGGCGGGTCGGTGTGGACTTGTTGGGCGGAAGGGCCTGTTTCCACACTGTAATGTAATCTAAATCTAATCTAATAGCAGCACTACAGATCCGTGAACTGGCATTTTAGAGCGCATTTGTCATAAAAAGAAACATGAAAAGTAAACATTTCACCATAGACTAGCAATCCATTGACAGAAATTCAATTATATAAAGAATCAATATTTACTTTATGGATCAGCAGATAACTGACAAAGAACAACAGGCCATCAAATCTCTCCTTGCTTTAGGCACTGAAGGGCTAAGAAGAATAAAATACTCCAGTACTTTTGATGGTGACTTCAAAGATCACAATAACATGTACAAGGATGCATATATCTATACATTCAATGCTTCCTTGGTGGACATGTAACACAGTTATATAGTTATCACCAATGTTATCTCTAAACTGCATGCAGCAATTCTGAGAGTTTCGGTTCTGTGTTTACTGATGTTACTGGACATCACATACATGTAGGTGATTTACTGAAGACATGCCACTGGCTCTATTACACAGAAAGAGTCTGATGGTGAAGTGGTTACCTTAAGCTGTAAGGCACAAACATATTGCAAAATAATCAGAATTATCTGCAAAATGCTTTACTGTAAAACAAGAAATACTGATAATTGCTTTTAGATGAAACACAATATGGTATAAAGAGGAGAATCATACTTTTACAAGTACGTAAGTGATATAGAGAATAGCTGAGTGATTGAGAGGGAAGCACTTCTGGCAAAGCACTCCAGGCAGCAGTAGCCCATGAGCCTGTACGAAGAAAACTTTGGGGTAGATGGGAGGTTGTTGAAAGGTGCTATGCAAATTCCCCGTGGCGACAAAGTGATGAGGAGACGGTCTCCCCTTTTACTACAGGCCAGGTCCTCCAGGGCGGTGGGGGGCGCTGTGCCTGGCGAAGGGGTCACCTCTTGATGGGGAAGTCGGCTCGTCGTTTGAAGCAGAGGCGGAGCGGATCCCGGTGCCCGGGGCCTGGCCTGATCTCTCCCCCCACATCCCGGTGCCCGGGGCCTGGCCTGATCTCTCCCCCCGGATCCCGGTGTTGTTCGGGTTGTTGTAGTGAAGCCTCGGGCTCTCTCAGGCGGCAGGATGCAGGAGCTCATTTCCAATGTGGAGCACATCAGGTTCGAGCTGGAGATCGCGGTGGAGCAGCAGCTGGGGGCCCAGCCGCTCCCGTTCCCCGGAATGGACAGTGAGTGCGGGGGGGCGGGAGGAGAACGGGATCTCTCACAGTCCACACACACACACACACTCCCCCCCCCCCCCCCCCACCCCCCCATCCACTCCCCCCCCACCCCCCCACCCCCCCATCCTCCCCCCCCCACCCCCCCATCCTCCCCCCCCCCCCACCCCCCCATCCTCCTCCCCCCACCCCCCCCCCCATCCTCCTCCCCCCACCCCCCCATCCACTCCCCCCCACCCCCCCATCCCCCCCCACCCCCCCATCCTCCTCCCCCCACCCCCCCATCCTCCCCCTCCCCCCACCCCCCCATCCTCCCCCTCCCCCCACCCCCCCATCCTCCTCCCCCCACCCCCCCATCCTCCCCCCCCCACCCCCCCATCCTCCTTCCCCCCCACCCCCCCATCCTCCTTCCCCCCCACCCCCCATCCTCCTTCCACCCCCCACCCCCCACCCTCCTTCCACCCCCCACCCTCCTTCCACCCCCCACCCTCCTTCCACCCCCACCCTCCTTCCACCCCCCACCCCCCTTCCACCCCCCACCCCCCTTCCACCCCCCACCCCCCTTCCACCCCCCACCCCCCATCCCCCTTCCACCCCCCACCCCCCATCCCCCTTCCACCCCCCACCCCCCATCCCCCTTCCACCCCCCACCCCCCATCCCCCTTCCACCCCCCACCGCCCATCCTCCTTCCACCCCCCACCCCCCATCCTCCTTCCACCCCCCATCCTCCTTCCACCCCCCATCCTCCTTCCACCCCCCACCCCCCATCCTCCTTCCACCCCCCATCCTCCTTCCACCCCCCATCCTCCTTCCACCCCCCCACCCCCCATCCTCCTTCCACCCCCATCCTCCTTCCACCCCCCCACCCCCCATCCTCCTTCCACCCCCCCACCCCCCATCCTCCTTCCACCCCCCCACCCCCCATCCTCCTTCCACCCCCCCACCCCCCATCCTCCTTCCACCCCCCCACCCCCCATCCTCCTTCCACCCCCCCACCCCCCATCCTCCTTCCACCCCCCCACCCCCCATCCTCCTTCCACCCCCCCACCCCCCATCCTCCTTCCACCCCCCCACCCCCCATCCTCCTTCCACCCCCCCACCCCCCATCCTCCTTCCACCCCCCCACCCCCCATCCTCCTTCCACCCCCCCACCCCCCATCCTCCTTCCACCCCCCCACCCCCCATCCTCCTTCCACCCCCCCACCCCCCATCCTCCTTCCACCCCCCCACCCCCCATCCTCCTTCCACCCCCCGCCCCACCACCCTCCTTCCACCCCCCGCCCCACCACCCTCCTTCCACCCCCCGCCCCACCACCCTCCTTCCACCCCCCGCCCCACCACCCTCCTTCCACCCCCCGCCCCACCACCCTCCTTCCACCCCCCGCCCCACCACCCTCCTTCCACCCCCCGCCCCACCACCCTCCTTCCCGCCCCCCCACCCTCCTTCCCGCCCCCCCACCCTCCTTTCCCCCCCACCCCCCATCCTCCTTCCCCCCCCACCCCCCACCCTCCTTCCCCCCCCACCCCCCACCCTCCTTCCACCCCCCACCCTCCTTCCACCCCCCATCCTCCTTCCACCCCCCCACCCCCCATCCTCCTTCCACCCCCCCACCCCCCATCCTCCTTCCACCCCCCCATCCTCCTTCCACCCCCCACCCCCCACCCCCCATCCTCCTTCCACCCCCCACCCCCCACCCCCCACCCCCCACCCCCATCCTCCTTCCACCCCCCACCCCCCACCCCCCATCCTCCTTCCACCCCCCATCCTCCTTCCACCCCCCACCCCCCACCCTCCTTCCCGCCCCCCCACCCTCCTTCCCGCCCCCCCACCCTCCTTCCCGCCCCCCCCACCCTCCTTCCCGCCCCACCACCCTCCTTCCCGCCCCCCACCCTCCTTCCCGCGCCCCCACCCTCCTTCCCGCGCCCCCACCCTCCTTTCCCCCCCACCCCCCATCCTCCTCCCCCCCCCCACCCCCCACCCTCCTTCCCCCCCCACCCCCCACCCTCCTTCCCCCCCCACCCCCCACCCTCCTTCCCCCCCCACCCCCCACCCTCCTTCCCCCCCCACCCCCCACCCTCCTTCCACCCCCCACCCTCCTTCCACCCCCCACCCTCCTTCCAACCCCCACCCTCCATCCACCCCCCACCCCCCTTCCACCCCCCACCTTCCACCTTCCACCCCCCACCCCCCACCCCCCACCCCCCTTCCACCCCCCACCCCCCATCCCCCTTCCACCCCCCACCCCCCATCCCCCTTCCTCCCCCCACCCCCGATCCCCCTTCCACCCCCCACCCCCCATCCCCCTTCCACCCCCCCCCCATCCCCCATCCACCCCCCATCCCCCTTCCACCCCCCATCCCCCTTCCACCCCCCATCCCCCTTCCACCCCCCATCCCCCTTCCACCCCCCATCCCCCTTCCACCCCCCATCCCCCTTCCACCCCCCATCCCCCTTCCACCCCCCATCCCCCTTCCACCCCCCATCCCCCTTCCACCCCCCATCCCCCTTCCACCCCCCACCCCTCATCCCCCTTCCACCCCCCACCCCTCATCCCCCTTCCACCCCCCACCCCTCATCCTCCTTCCACCCCCCACCCCCCATCCTCCTTCCACCCCCCACCCCCCATCCTCCTTCCACCCCCCACCCCCCATCCTCCTTCCACCCCCCACCCCCCATCCTCCTTCCACCCCCCACCCCCCATCCTCCTTCCACCCCCCCATCCTCCTTCCACCCCCCATCCTCCTTCCACCCCCCATCCTCCTTCCACCCCCCATCCTCCTTCCACCCCCCATCCTCCTTCCACCCCCCATCCTCCTTCCACCCCCCATCCTCCTTCCACCCCCCATCCTCCTTCCACCCCCCATCCTCCTTCCACCCCCCATCCTCCTTCCACCCCCCATCCTCCTTCCACCCCCCATCCTCCTTCCACCCCCCATCCTCCTTCCACCCCCCATCCTCCTTCCACCCCCCATCCTCCTTCCACCCCCCATCCTCCTTCCACCCCCCACCCTCCTTCCACCCCCCACCCTCCTTCCACCCCCCATCCTCCTTCCACCCCCCACCCCCCATCCTCCTTCCACCCCCCACCCCCCACCCCCCATCCTCCTTCCACCCCCCATCCTCCTTCCACCCCCCACCCCCAATCCCACCCCCCACCCCCCATCCCCCTTCCCACCCCCCATCCCCCTTCCCACCCCCCACCCTCCTTCCCGCCCTCACCCTCCTTCCCGCCCCCACCCTCCTTCCAGCCCCCATCCACCTTTCCCACCCCCCACCCCCCATCCCCCTTCCCACCCCCCACCCTCCTTCCCGCCCCCACCCCCCCCACCCCCAATCCTCCTTTCCCCCCCCCCACCCCCAATCCTCCTTTCCCCCCCCCACCCCCAATCCTCCTTTCCCCCCCCCACCCCCAATCCTCCTTTCCCCCCCCCCACCCCCAATCCTCCTTTCCCCCCCCCCACCCCCAATCCTCCTTTCCCCCCCCACCCACAATCCTCCTTTCCCCCCCCCACCCCCAATCCTCCTTTCCCCCCCCCCACCCCCAATCCTCCTTTCCCCCCCCCCCACCCCCAATCCTCCTTTCCCCCCCCCCCACCCCCAATCCTCCTTTCCCCCCCCCCCACCCCCAATCCTCCTTTCCCCCCCCCCACCCCCAATCCTCCTTTCCCCCCCCCACCCCCAATCCTCCTTTCCCCCCCCCACCCCCAATCCTCCTTTCCCCCCCCCCAACCCAATCCTCCTTCCCCCCCCACCCCCAATCCTCCTTCCCCCCCCCCAACCCAATCCTCCTTCCCCCCCCACCCCCAATCCTCCTTCCCCCCCCCCCCCCATCCTCCTTCCCCCCCCCCATCCTCCTTCCCCCCCCCCCATCCTCCTTCCCCCCCCCATCCTCCTTCCCCCCCCCCCATCCTCCTTCCCCCCCCCCATCCTCCTTCCCCCCCCCCCATCCTCCTTCCCCCCCCCCCATCCTCCTTCCCCCCCCCCCCCCATCCTCCTTCCCCCCCCCCCCCATCCTCCTTCCCCCCCCCCCATCCTCCTTCCCCCCCCCCCCATCCTCATTCCCCCCCCCCCCATCCTCCTTCCCCCCCCCCCATCCTCCTTCCCCCCCCCCATCCTCCTTCCCCCCCCCCCATCCTCCTTCCCCCCCCCATCCTCCTTCCCCCCCCCCATCCTCCTTCCCCCCCCCCATCCTCCTTCCCCCCCCCCATCCTCCTTCCCCCCCCCCATCCTCCTTCCCCCCCCTTCCTCCTCCCCCCTCCCCCATCCTCCTTCCCCCCCCCCCCCCCATCCTCCTTCCCCCCCCCCCATCCTCCTTCCCCCCCCCCCCATCCTCCTTCCCCCCCCCATCCTCCTTCCCCCCCCCCATCCTCCTTCCCCCCCCCATCCTCCTTCCCCCCCCCCCATCCTCCTTCCCCCCCCCCCATCCTCCTTCCCCCCCCCCATCCTCCTTCCCCCCCCCCATCCTCCTTCCCCCCCCCCCCCATCCTCCTTCCCCCCCCCCCCCATCCTCCTTCCCCCATCTTCCTTCTCCCCCCCCATCCTCCTCCTTCCCCCCCCATCCTCCTTCCCCCCCCCCATCCTCCTTCCCCCCCCCCATCCTCCTTCCCCCCCCCACCCCCCATCCTCCTTCCCCCCCACCCCCCCATCCTCCTTCCCCCCCCACCCCCCATCCTCCTTCCCCCCCCATCCTCCTTCCCCCCCCACCCCCCATCCTCCTTCCCCCCCCACCCCTCATCCTCCTTCCACCCCCCACCCCCCATCCTCCTTCCACCCCCCATCCTCCTTCCACCCCCCACCCCCCATCCTCCTTCCACCCCCCACCCCCCATCCTCCTTCCACCCCCCACCCCCCATCCTCCTTCCACCCCCCACCCCCCATCCTCCTTCCACCCCCCACCCCCCATCCTCCTTCCACCCCCCACCCCCCATCCTCCTTCCACCCCCCACCCCCCTTCCACCCCCCACCCCCCTTCCACCCCCCACCCCCCATCCTCCTTCCACCCCCCCACCCCCCATCCTCCTTCCACCCCCCCACCCCCCATCCTCCTTCCACCCCCCCACCCCCCATCCTCCTTCCACCCCCCACCCCCCATCCTCCTTCCACCCCCCCACCCCCCATCCTCCTTCCACCCCCCCACCCCCCATCCTCCTTCCACCCCCCCACCCCCCATCCTCCTTCCACCCCCCCACCCCCCATCCTCCTTCCACCCCCCCACCCCCCATCCTCCTTCCACCCCCCCACCCCCCATCCTCCTTCCACCCCCCCACCCCCCATCCTCCTTCCACCCCCCCACCCTCCTTCCACCCCCCACCCCCCACCCCCCATCCTCCTTCCACCCCCCACCCCCCACCCCCCATCCTTCTTCCACCCCCCACCCCCCACCCTCCTTCCCCCTTCCACCCCCCACCCCCCATCCCCCATCCCCCATCCCCCCCCCATCCCCCATCCCCCTTCCACCCCCCATCCCCCTTCCACCCCCCATCCCCCTTCCACCCCCCATCCCCCTTCCACCCCCCATCCCCCTTCCACCCCCCATCCCCCTTCCACCCCCCATCCCCCTTCCACCCCCCATCCCCCTTCCACCCCCCATCCCCCTTCCACCCCCCATCCCCCTTCCACCCCCCATCCCCCTTCCACCCCCCATCCCCCTTCCACCCCCCATCCCCCTTCCACCCCCCATCCCCCTTCCACCCCCCATCCCCCTTCCACCCCCCATCCCCCTTCCACCCCCCATCCCCCTTCCACCCCCCATCCCCCTTCCACCCCCCATCCCCCTTCCACCCCCCATCCCCCTTCCACCCCCCATCCCCCTTCCACCCCCCATCCCCCTTCCACCCCCCATCCCCCTTCCACCCCCCATCCCCCTTCCACCCCCCATCCCCCTTCCACCCCCCATCCCCCTTCCACCCCCCATCCCCCTTCCACCCCCCATCCCCCTTCCACCCCCCCATCCCCCTTCCACCCCCCCATCCCCCTTCCACCCCCCATCCCCCTTCCACCCCCCATCCCCCTTCCACCCCCCATCCCCCTTCCACCCCCCATCCCCCTTCCACCCCCCATCCCCCTTCCACCCCCCATCCCCCTTCCACCCCCCATCCCCCTTCCACCCCCCATCCCCCTTCCACCCCCCATCCCCCTTCCACCCCCCATCCCCCTTCCACCCCCCATCCCCCTTCCACCCCCCATCCCCCTTCCACCCCCCATCCCCCTTCCACCCCCCATCCCCCTTCCACCCCCCATCCCCCTTCCACCCCCCATCCCCCTTCCACCCCCCATCCCCCTTCCACCCCCCATCCCCCTTCCACCCCCCATCCCCCTTCCACCCCCCATCCCCCTTCCACCCCCCATCCCCCTTCCACCCCCCATCCCCCTTCCACCCCCCATCCCCCTTCCACCCCCCATCCCCCTTCCACCCCCCATCCCCCTTCCACCCCCCATCCCCCTTCCACCCCCCATCCCCCTTCCACCCCCCATCCCCCTTCCACCCCCCATCCCCCTTCCACCCCCCATCCCCCTTCCACCCCCCATCCCCCTTCCACCCCCCATCCCCCTTCCACCCCCCATCCCCCTTCCACCCCCCATCCCCCTTCCACCCCCCATCCCCCTTCCACCCCCCATCCCCCTTCCACCCCCATCCCCCTTCCACCCCCCATCCCCCTTCCACCCCCCATCCCCCTTCCACCCCCCATCCCCCTTCCACCCCCCATCCCCCTTCCACCCCCCATCCCCCTTCCACCCCCCATCCCCCTTCCACCCCCCATCCCCCTTCCACCCCCCATCCCCCTTCCACCCCCCATCCCCCTTCCACCCCCCATCCCCCTTCCACCCCCCATCCCCCTTCCACCCCCCATCCCCCTTCCACCCCCCATCCCCCTTCCACCCCCCATCCCCCTTCCACCCCCCATCCCCCTTCCACCCCCCATCCCCCTTCCACCCCCCATCCCCCTTCCACCCCCCATCCCCCTTCCACCCCCCATCCCCCTTCCACCCCCCATCCCCCTTCCACCCCCCATCCCCCTTCCACCCCCCATCCCCCTTCCACCCCCCATCCCCCTTCCACCCCCCATCCCCCTTCCACCCCCCATCCTCCTTCCACCCCCCCACCCCCCATCCTCCTTCCACCCCCCCACCCCCCATCCTCCTTCCACCCCCCCCACCCCCCATCCTCCTTCCACCCCCCCACCCCCAATCCTCCTTTCCCCCCCCACCCCCAATCCTCCTTTCCCCCCCCACCCCCAATCCTCCTTTCCCCCCCCACCCCCAATCCTCCTTTCCCCCCCCCCACCCCCAATCCTCCTTTCCCCCCCCCCCACCCCCAATCCTCCTTTCCCCCCCCCCCCCACCCCCAATCCTCCTTTCCCCCCCCCCCACGCCCAATCCTCCTTTCCCCCCCCAACCCAATCCTCCTTCCCCCCCCACCCCCAATCCTCCTTCCCCCCCCCAACCCAATCCTCCTTTCCCCCCCATCCTCCTTTCCCCCCCATCCTCCTTCCACCCCCCACCCCCCATCCTCCTTCCACCCCCCACCCCCCATCCTCCTTCCACCCCCCACCCCCCATCCTCCTTCCACCCCCCATCCTCCTTCCACCCCCCATCCTCCTTCCACCCCCCATCCTCCTTCCACCCCCCATCCTCCTTCCACCCCCCATCCTCCTTCCACCCCCCATCCTCCTTCCACCCCCCATCCTCCTTCCACCCCCCATCCTCCTTCCACCCCCCATCCTCCTTCCACCCCCCATCCTCCTTCCACCCCCCATCCTCCTTCCACCCCCCATCCTCCTTCCACCCCCCATCCTCCTTCCACCCCCCATCCTCCTTCCACCCCCCATCCTCCTTCCACCCCCCATCCTCCTTCCACCCCCCATCCTCCTTCCACCCCCCATCCTCCTTCCACCCCCCACCCTCCTTCCACCCCCCATCCTCCTTCCACCCCCCACCCCCCATCCTCCTTCCACCCCCCACCCCCCATCCACCCCCCACCCCCCATCCTCCTTCCACCCCCCACCCCCCACCCCCCATCCCCCTTCCCACCCCCCACCCTCCTTCCCGCCCTCACCCTCCTTCCCGCCGCCACCCTCCTTCCAGCCCCCATCCACCTTTCCCACCCCCCACCCCCCATCCCCCTTCCCACCCCCCACCCTCCTTCCCGCCCCCACCCCCCCCACCCCCAATCCTCCTTTCCCCCCCCCACCCCCAATCCTCCTTTCCCCCCCCCACCCCCAATCCTCCTTTCCCCCCCCCACCCCCAATCCTCCTTTCCCCCCCCACCCACAATCCTCCTTTCCCCCCCCCACCTCCAATCCTCCTTTCCCCCCCCCCACCCCCAATCCTCCTTTCCCCCCCCCCACCCCCAATCCTCCTTTCCCCCCCCCCACCCCCAATCCTCCTTTCCCCCCCCCCCACCCCCAATCCTCCTTTCCCCCCCCCCACCCCCAATCCTCCTTTCCCCCCCCCCCACCCCCAATCCTCCTTTCCCCCCCCCCCCACCCCCAATCCTCCTTTCCCCCCCCCCCAACCCAATCCTCCTTCCCCCCCCCACCCCCAATCCTCCTTCCCCCCCCCCAACCCAATCCTCCTTTCCCCCCCATCCTCCTTTCCCCCCCATCCTCCTTTCCCCCCCCATCCTCCTTTCCCCCCCCATCCTCCTTTCCCCCCCCATCCTCCTTTCCCCCCCCATCCTCCTTTCCCCCCCCATCCTCCTTTCCCCCCCCATCCTCCTTTCCCCCCCCATCCTCCTTTCCCCCCCCATCCTCCTTTCCCCCCCCATCCTCCTTTCCCCCCCCATCCTCCTTTCCCCCCCCATCCTCCTTTCCCCCCCCATCCTCCTTTCCCCCCCCATCCTCCTTTCCCCCCCCATCCTCCTTTCCCCCCCCATCCTCCTTTCCCCCCCCATCCTCCTTTCCCCCCCCATCCTCCTTTCCCCCCCCATCCTCCTTTCCCCCCCCATCCTCCTTTCCCCCCCCATCCTCCTTTCCCCCCCCATCCTCCTTTCCCCCCCCATCCTCCTTTCCCCCCCCATCCTCCTTTCCCCCCCCATCCTCCTTTCCCCCCCCATCCTCCTTTCCCCCCCCATCCTCCTTTCCCCCCCCATCCTCCTTTCCCCCCCCATCCTCCTTTCCCCCCCCATCCTCCTTTCCCCCCCCATCCTCCTTTCCCCCCCCATCCTCCTTTCCCCCCCCATCCTCCTTTCCCCCCCCATCCTCCTTTCCCCCCCCATCCTCCTTTCCCCCCCCATCCTCCTTTCCCCCCCCATCCTCCTTTCCCCCCCCATCCTCCTTTCCCCCCCCATCCTCCTTTCCCCCCCCCATCCTCCTTTCCCCCCCCATCCTCCTTTCCCCCCCCATCCTCCTTTCCCCCCCCATCCTCCTTTCCCCCCCCATCCTCCTTTCCCCCCCCATCCTCCTTTCCCCCCCCATCCTCCTTTCCCCCCCCATCCTCCTTTCCCCCCCCATCCTCCTTTCCCCCCCCATCCTCCTTTCCCCCCCCATCCTCCTTTCCCCCCCCATCCTCCTTTCCCCCCCCATCCTCCTTTCCCCCCCCATCCCTTTCCCCCCCCATCCTCCTTTCCCCCCCCATCCTCCTTTCCCCCCCCATCCTCCTTTCCCCCCCCATCCTCCTTTCCCCCCCCATCCTCCTTTCCCCCCCCATCCTCCTTTCCCCCCCCATCCTCCTTTCCCCCCCCATCCTCCTTTCCCCCCCCATCCTCCTTTCCCCCCCCATCCTCCTTTCCCCCCCCATCCTCCTTTCCCCCCCCATCCTCCTTTCCCCCCCCATCCTCCTTTCCCCCCCCATCCTCCTTTCCCCCCCCATCCTCCTTTCCCCCCCATCCTCCTTTCCCCCCCCATCCTCCTTTCCCCCCCCATCCTCCTTTCCCCCCCCAACCTCCTTTCCCCCCCCAACCTCCTTTCCCCCCCCCATCCTCCTTTCCCCCCCCCATCCTCCTTCCCCCCCCCCCCATCCTCCTTCCCCCCCCCCCCATCCTCCTTCCCCCCCCCATCCTCCTTCCCCCCCCCATCCTCCTTCCCCCCCCCATCCTCCTTCCCCCCCCCATCCTCCTTCCCCCCCCCCCCATCCTCCTTCCCCCCCATCCTCCTTCCCCCCCCCCCATCCTCCTTCCCCCCCCCATCCTCCTTCCCCCCCCCCCCCCATCCTCCTTCCCCCCCCTCCATCCTCCTTCCCCCCCCCCATCCTCCTTCCCCCCCCCCCCATCCTCCTTCCCCCCCCCCCCATCCTCCTTCTCCTCCCCCCCCATTCTCCTTCTCCCCCCCCCATCCTCGTTCCCCCCCCCCCCATCCTCGTTCCCCCCCCCCATCCTCCTTCCCCCCCCCATCCTCCTTCCCCCCCCATCCTCCTTCCCCCCCCCCCCATCCTCCTTCCCCCCCCCATCCTCCTTCCCCCCCCCCCATCCTCCTTCCCCCCCCCCCATCCTCCTTCCCCCCCCCATCCTCCTTCCCCCCCCCCCATCCTCCTTCCCCCCCCCCCATCCTCCTTCCCCCCCCCCATCCTCCTTCCCCCCCCCCCCATCCTCCTTCCCCCCCCCCCATCCTCCTTCCCCCCCCCCCATCCTCCTTCCCCCCCCCCATCCTCCTTCCCCCCCCCCCATCCTCCTTCCCCCCCCCCCATCCTCCTTCCCCCCCCCCATCCTCCTTCCCCCCCCCCCATCCTCCTTCCCCCCCCATCCTCCTTCCCCCCCCATCCTCCTTCCCCCCCCATCCTCCTTCCCCCCCCCATCCTCCTTCCCCCCCCATCCTCCTTCCCCCCCCATCCTCCTTCCCCCCCCATCCTCCTTCCCCCCCCCCATCCTCCTTCCCCCCCCCCCCCCATCCTCCTTCCCCCCCCCCCCATCCTCCTTCCCCCATCCTCCTTCTCCCCCCCCATCCTCCTTCTCCCCCCCCCATCCTCCTTCCCCCCCCATCCTCCTTCCCCCCCCCATCCTCCTTCCCCCCCCCATCCTCCTTCCCCCCCCCCATCCTCCTTCCCCCCCCCACCCCCCATCCTCCTTCCCCCCCCCACCCCCCCATCCTCCTTCCCCCCCATCCTCCTTCCCCCCCCATCCTCCTTCCCCCCCATCCTCCTTCCCCCCCCATCCTCCTTCCCCCCCCATCCTCCTTCCCCCCCCATCCTCCTTCCCCCCCCATCCTCCTTCCCCCCCCATCCTCCTTCCCCCCCCATCCTCCTTCCCCCCCCATCCTCCTTCCCCCCCCACCCCCCATCCTCCTTCCCCCCCCACCCCCCATCCTCCTTCCCCCCCCACCCCCCATCCTCCTTCCCCCCCCCACCCCCCATCCTCCTTCCCCCCCCACCCCCCATCCTCCTTCCCCCCCCCATCCTCCTTCCCCTTTCCTCCCCCCCACCCTCCTTCCCCCTTCCTCCCCCCCCACCCTCCTTCCCCCTCCCTCCCCCCCCACCCTCCTTCCCCCACCCTCCTTCCCCCACCCTCCTTCCCCCACCCTCCTTCCCCCACCCTCCTTCCCCCACCCTCCTTCCCCCACCCTCCTTCCCCCACCCTCCTTCCCCCACCCTCCTTCCCCCACCCTCCTTCCCCCACCCTCCTTCCCCCACCCTCCTTCCCCCACCCTCCTTCCCCACCCTCCTTCCCCCACCCTCCTTCCCCCACCCTCCTTCCCCCACCCTCCTTCCCCCACCCTCCTTCCCCCACCCTCCTTCCCCCACCCTCCTTCCCCCACCCTCCTTCCCCCACCCTCCTTCCCCCACCCTCCTTCCCCCACCCTCCTTCCCCCACCCTCCTTCCCCCCCCCCACCCCCCACCCTCCTTCCCCCCCCCACCCCCCACCCTCCTTCCCCCCCCCACCCCCCACCCTCCTCCCCCCCCACCCTCCTTCCCCCCCCACCCTCCTTCTCCCCCCACCCTCCTTCCCCCCCTCCCCCACCCTCCTTCCCCCCCTCTCCCACCCTCCTTCCCCCCCTCTCCCACCCTCCTTCCCCCCCTCTCCCACCCTCCTTCCCCCCCTCCCCCCACCCTCCTTCCCCCCCCCCCCACCCTCCTTCCCCCCCCTCCCCCACCCTCCTTCCCCCCCTCCCCCACCCTCCTTCCCCCCCTCCCCCACCCTCCTTCCCCCCCTCCCCCACCCTCCTTCCCCCCCTCCCCCACCCTCCTTCCCCCCCTCCCCCACCCTCCTTCCCCCCCTCCCCCACCCTCCTTCCCCCCCTACCCCACCCTCCTTCCCCCCCTACCCCACCCTCCTTCCCCCCCTACCCCACCCTCCTTCCCCCCCTCCCCCACCCTCCTTCCCCCCCTCCCCCACCCTCCTTCCCCCCCTCCCCCACCCTCCTTCCCCCCCTCCCCCACCCTCCTTCCCCCCCTCCCCCACCCTCCTTCCCCCCCTCCCCCACCCTCCTTCCCCCCCTCCCCCACCCTCCTTCCCCCCCTCCCCCACCCTCCTTCCTCCCCCCCACCCTCCTTCCTCCCCCCCACCCTCCTTCTCCCCCCCCCACCCTCCTTCCCCCCCCCACCCTCCTTCCCCCCCCCCCCCCCTCCTTCCCCCCCCCCCCACCCTCCTTCCCCCCCCCCCACCCTCCTTCCCCCCCCCCACCCTCCTTCCCCCCCCCCACCCTCCTTCCCCCCCCCCCACCCTTCTTCCCCCCCCCCCACCCTCCTTCCCCCCCACACCCTCCTTCCCCCCCCCACACCCTCCTTCCCCCCCCCACCCTCCTTCCCCCCCCCACCCTCCTTCCCCCCCCCCACCCTCCTTCCCCCCCCCCCACCCTCCTTCCCCCCCCCACCCTCCTTCCCCCCCCCCACCCTCCTTCCCACCCCCCTTCCCCCCCCCACCCCCACCCTCCACCCCCCCACCCTCCTTCCCCCCCCACCTCCCCCCCCACCCCCCTCCCTCCTTCCCCCCCCACCCCCCACCCTCCTTCCCCCCCCACCCCCCACCCTCCTTCCCCCCCCACCCTCCTTCCCTCCTTCCCCCCCCATCCCCCACCCTCCTTCCCCCCCCACCCCCCCACCCTCCACCCCCCCACCCTCCTTCCACCCCCCACCCCTCACCCTCCTTCCCCCCCACCCCCCACCCTCCTTCCCCCCCCCATCCTCCTTCTCCCCCCCACCCTCCTTCCCCCCCCACCCCCCACCCTCCTTCCCCCCCCCCACCCCCCACCCTCCTTCCCCCCCCCACCCCCCACCCTCCTTCCCCCCCACCCCCCACCCTCCTTCCCCCCCCCACCCCCCACCCTCCTTCCCCCCCCCCCCCACCCCCCACCCTCCTTCCCCCCCACCCCCCACCCTCCTTCCCCCCCACCCCCCACCCTCCTTCCCCCCCCCCCCACCCCCCACCCTCCTTCCCCCCCACCCTCCTTCCCCCCCCCCCCACCCCCACCCTCCTTCCCCCCCCCCACCCCCCAGCCTCCTTCCCCCCCCCACCCCCCACCCTCCTTCCCCCCCCCCCACCCCCCACCCTCCTTCCCCCCCCCCACCCCCCACCCTCCTTCCCCCCCACCCTCCTTCTCCCCCCCTCCCCCCACCCTCCTCCCCCACCCTCCTTCCCCCCCTCCCCCCCCTCCTTCCCCCCCTCCCCCACCCTCCTTCCCCTCCCCCCACCCTCCTTCCCCCCCCCCACCCTCCTTCCCCCCCC